>NC_092055.1:79373708-79702026 GCF_003086295.3 Arachis hypogaea
ATTTTCTGTAAACCTAATTTACTAGTTTACTATAAATAGCACTTTTTACTATTGTATTCATATCTATCTCTAGACGTTTAGTCCTTAGACCTTTGGAATGGAGGCATGGTTCACTTATGTATTTTCTACGGTGGAGTTTCTACACCCTATAGATTAAGGTGTAGAGCTCTACTGTTCTTCATGAATTAATGCAATTACTACTATTTTCTATTCAATCATGCTTGATTCTATTCTAAGATACTCACTCGTACTTCAATCTGGAGAATGATATGATCCGTGACACTCATCATTATTCTCAATTCTATGAACGTGTGCCTGACAACCACTTCCGTTCTATCTGAGCTCAACGTAGTCATTGGGTGACAGCTTGAGTGCGTATCTCTTGGGTATCTAATACACGGACCGAGTCCGTGAGATTAGTATCTTCGTGATATAGGCTAGAACCAATTGGCAGCATTCCTGAGATCCGAAAAGTCTAAACCTTATCTTTGGTATTCCGAGTAGGATCTGGGAAGGGATGACTGTGATGAACTTCAAACCTACGAATGTTGGGCGCAGTGACAGTATGCAAAAGGATCAATGGATCCTATTCCGATGCTAGCAGGAACCGACAGATGATTAGCCATGCGGTAGCTGTGCCTGGTATTTTTCATCCGAGATGAGAAATCTGACAGTTGATTAGCCGTGCATAAATTGTAGAGGACCATTTTCATTGAGAGGATCCTATAGCTTGCCATGGAAAGGATCACTCATGGTTGGAAGAAGACAATAGAAAAGCAGAGGTTCAGAAGCAACAAAGCATCTCCAGACGCTTATTTGAAATTTCCACCAATGAATTACATAAGTAACTTTATTTAATTTTATGTTTTATTTATCTTTTCATTATCAAAACCTCATAACCATTTAAATCCGCCTGACTGAGATTTGCAAGATGACCATAGCTTGCTTTAAGCTGACAATCTCCGTGGGATCGACCTTTACTCACGTAAGGTTCATTACTTGGACGACCCAGTGCACTTGCTGGTTAGTTGTGCGGAGTTGTGAAAAGTGTGAATCACAATTTTGTGCACCAGTACTCCTGAAGAAAAAAGATCCAAATAGCTTTCATATTCCCTGTATCATAGGAGAAACAAAAATTGACAGAGGATTTTGTGATCTAGGAGCTAGCATAAATGCGATTCCTCTATCTCTAATGAAAAATTGCAAATCAATGAGGTGAGATTGATAAATTACAATTTTGTGATTTATATTGTGTAGAATTCGGAGGTTTTGTCAATATTTTTTCACACTTATTCAAAAGAATTGCATGATTTTATGTTCCCTTCCTAATATTTCTCCATGATGAAAAACATGCTTATTTTGCCTTAGAATTGCTACATTTTGATCCTCTTTTATTGCCATTCAATGCCGTGATGTATTTGTTGAGTGATTTCGGGATTTATAGGGCAAGAATGGCCTAGAAGAGAGAAGGAAAGCATGCACAAGAGGAAGGAACATGAAGACTTGGATTTTGGGAACTTCAGCATGGGCGCGCACGCACACTTCACGCGCACGCGTGGATGTGGATAGCTGGAAGCGGCGCACAAGGATGGTCGCATCCGCGCGGATCAGAGAAATCCCACCGACGCACACGCATACCTGGTGCGCACGCGTGGATCACAAAAGCAATCGGCGCGCATGCGCGGAAGGCTGCACGTGACCTCATTAAAGGAAATCATGCCTGGCAATTTCTGAGGCTCATCAGGCCCAAATTCAAGCTGTTTCTGCATGGAAAAGACCCAAGGATGCTAGGGGAAAGGGGGGATGAATCATTTTACACTTAGACACAATTTTTAGCTAGTTTTGGTTCTTTGTTCTTATAGAGAGAGAAATCCTTGTTCCTCTCTAGATCTAGCTTTAATTTGATCTTCCCTTGTTGAATTTTGAATTGGATCTTGTTAATTACTAGTTTTAATTGTTTAATTTAGATTCTCTAGTATAATTGTGTTTATATCTTGTTTTAGTTTTATGTTTCCTTGTTGTTTGTCATTTTATATTCATTTCATGAATCTTTTAGATCTTGATTTGTTATTGTTACATTGATGATTTCCATGATTAATTGTGTTATTTGAGTGATTGTATGTTGATCATTGTTAGTGGGTACTTGTTAGTTTCAATTTAATTGCAAATTGAAAATGTCTTTTATTAATGCTTACCATGTGTTTGATGAAATATTTCCTTTGATTATGGAGTAGTTTTCTTTACTCTTGGCATAAGCTAAGGGAATTGAGTGACCTTGAGTCATTGGGTCTCATTGAATTGGTGATTTGAGAACCCTAGGTGATCAATTTGATACCCATTGACACTAACCCACTACTAATCTAATTAGTATATAGGTTGGGACTTATGGGTTGATGTGATCAAATCTATTTAAAGTACTTCAAGCCTAGGAGTAGACAATACGTACTTAAGGTTTTTGAGAAGTAGACTTAGTGGGTTGGTACCTCATAGTTGTCAATGTTTGATATGGAGACAAGGATGGCGATCTCAATTCCCATGCTTAGCCAAGAGTTGCTTTTATCATTCCTATTTGAAAACCCAAAAATCTTGATTGCTTTGTCGTAGTTATAGTTACTTGTTTAGTTTAGAATAGAATTACATTGAATGTTACTTCATTAGTTTGGAATTACTTAAATCTTGCTTTAGTCAATTGAATTAGTTTCTTGCATTCCAATCTTGCTTGTTAAGATTCCTAGTTTAATTTCTTGCTCATGACTTGCAACCCCGGATTTCTAACCAAAGTTGAAGCACATGTTTGCCCATTCCATGTGAGACGACCCAAGGTTTGAATACTTCGGTTATTTTTATTAGGGTTGAACTTGTGACAACCAAAATCCCTTTCTAAATTTGATACTCGAGGATTGTTGTTGGGTAGAGCTATACTTGCAATGGGATTTTATTGAGAAATTCTATACCGACATAGTCCACGAGGCGATCAAATTTTTAGTGCCGTTGCCGGGGAATGGTTGCAACATATGCCTTGATATTGGTTATGTGAATATGTGAATATTGTAGATAGTTTACTTTCTTTTAATACTTAGCTATAGTTTAGATTTCTTTTGTATGTGTGCTATGACTCCCAAGTTTGATAACTCGGTCTCAACTAAATTCTAGCTTAGCCGAGTTTGATCCTGAGATGGAAAAAACCTTGTTACACACTCGGCAAGCTAGACGGCAGTTGGACTATACGGCTAGTACTTCGGTCTCTCTTGAGGAACATACCGAATCACTAGACGGTACCGAGAGTGACTTGGAGTCTGCTACTTCCTATTCTTCTGTTGGTACTACTAATACATCTTTGCATCCTACAGGTGAGCCATACATGGCGGAGCCATGACGGATCACTTTGCATGAGCAAGGAGCTCTGGATATCATACTTCAACCTTTGTAAGCAAGGTATCCCAACCTTGAGCCAAACTTTGAGTTGAAGAGTAGCTTGATAAATCTACTTCCTAAGTATCATGGGTTGCCTAGTCAAGACCCAATCCGACATCTAAGAGACTTTCAAGTTGCTTGTTCTACGGCTCGAAGGCATGGAGCCAATGAGTTGGCTATTATGGTTTTTGCCTTTCCTTTCTCTCTTGAAGGGCAAGCAAAGATGTGGTTTTATTCACAACCGGATGAGATTGTGACCAATTGGGATTTCTTGATAAGAGAGTTTCTAGATAAATTCTTTCCACCGGAGAAGACCAACTATATTCGGAAGGAGATTTCGGGTATAATGCAAAAAGACCAAGAGAGTTTGTATGAGTATTAGATTCGGTTCAAGAGGCTATTGGAATCTTGTCCACACCACGGATTGAACACTCACTTGCTCATTAGTTACTTCACCGAAGTTCTTTGTGCGGAAGATAGAAGATTGCTCACCTCTTCTAGTGGCAGTTCCCTTTCAAAGAACAAGACGGAAGGAGAAGCTTAGAAATTGATAAATGATGTTGCCGAGGCTACACAACATGTAAGGGTGAGAAGTAATCCTCTCAAGCTTGTGATAGAACCGTCCCCTTCCGAAGCAAGCTTAACCAAGGCGCTTGGGGACATGACCACTATCCTCACGCAAATACAAAAAGATCAAAAGGAATACTACTCCATCCAAGCCATCCAAGCCCCACCCCAAGTTGCTCAACTTCAAGGCCCTCCTAGTGTTTATGGTTTGTGCTCTAGCACCACACATTACACCGATCAATGCCATCAAATTCAAGAGGAGCATGCCCTTGTTGTGGCCAATGTGAACTATAACAACCGTCCGCCCTATCCTTCTCAAGGCCAAAACAACTACTCTCATGGTAGTAATCAAAATCAAGGGTGGAGGGATAATGCACAAGGGAGCAATCAAAACCAAAGATGGAATAACTCTTCTTCTCATTACAACAACAACCAATCTGCATCCTAATACCACCACCACAACAAAAACCACCAAGCCAACCAAAATCACCACAACCAAAACTAAAACAACTACACCAAATACTAAGCGCCACACCAAAGACAACAATCCAACCAATCCTCTTCATCTTTCACTAATCAGTTTGATGAGCTTAGAGCCTCTATGGAGAAACGGGACGATAGCTACAAGGCTCAATTCGATACCATGGGCGCTCAATTGGCTAATCTTACCAACATGATTTTGAAGATGTCCATGTCCTCCTCCAACAACACCAACCAACCCTCAAGCTCTTCTAGCCTTCCTTCCTAACCCCAACCAAATCCCAAGGGCGGTCTCAACACCATCATTCTACGGTCGAGGACTACTTTGGAGGAGATACTTCCTAGGGTCATGGAAGACATTCATGAGGAAGAAGTGGTTGTTGAAGCTCCACATGAAGAAGAGGAGGTAGACAAAAGGCATGATGAAGAAGGAGTAAGCCTCAAGGAACCCAAGAGGAAAGCTATATTGGATGAGTCCATTTCTATCCCATTCCCTTCATTGGTGAAGAAAGCAAAGAAGATCCCGGAATTTGATTTGAACATGCTTCAAGTGTTTAAGAAGGTTGAGGTAACCATACCTCTTCTTGATGCTATCCAACAAATTCCAAAGTATGCAAAATTTTTGAAAGACTTGTGCACACACAAGGATAGGATAGGAGAGTTGGAGACATTATCCTTGGGTAGTTCAATTTCTTCCTTGATAAAACCTATTCCAAAGAAATGTGGTGACCCTGGACCTTTTTTGGTGTCTTGTTGTATTGGTGGGCACACCTTTCATGACTGTATGTGTGACCTAGGAGCTTGCGTAAGCATGATGTCACTTTCTATCTTTGTGCGGTTGAATTTAGCTCCATTAAAAAAGTTGGCGGTGAACTTTGTCTTAGCCGATAAGAGTGTGATCACTGTGATGAGAATTACAGAAGATGTACTTGTGGCGATCAAGGACTTAGTCTTTCCGGTTGACTTTTACATCCTTGAAATGCCTCCAACAGAAAATAGAAGCTCATCCTCCGTTCTACTTGGTAGACCTTTCCTTAAGACCTCTAAATTCAAGCTAGATGCCTTCACCGGCATATATTCCTTTGAGGTTGGAGACAAGACTATCAAGTTCAATTTGGAAGAAGCCATGAAATATCCTCCCGAAGAGCATTCCGTACTCTGATGTGATGTAATCAATGAAGTGGTAGCAGAAGTGCAAGAAGAAGACCACAACAAGCTATGCTATCCTATTGTTGAAGAGACGGATGACCAAGAGGATGAACAAGAGAAATTTGTTGAGAGTGAACTCCATGAGCTTGATGAAAAGGAACCTCAGCTTGAGGCAAAGAGTGAATTGAAGCCTCTCCCATCTCACTTGAAGTATGCTTTCTTAGAGGACAACCAAAAGTTTCCAGTCATTATTGCTAGTGAGCTCTCTAGTGAAGAAGAAGAAAAGCTCTTAGATATTCTAAGAAAGTACAAGAAGGCAATCGGTTGGAGCCTAGCTGATATTGTGGGGATTGACCCTCGCAAATGCATGCATCATATATTTCTCCAAGAGGTAGCTAGGCCGGTTAGGCAACCGCAAAGGAGGCTCAACCCGACCATCCTTGTTGTGGTAAAGAAGGAGGTCACTAGGCTACTTGATGCGGGTATCATATACCCAATTTCTGACAGTGAATGGGTAAGCCCGGTCCAGGTTATTTCCAAGAAATCGGGCATCACTGCAGTTAAAAAGGATGATGGTGAAGTGGTCACCAAGAGAGTACAAAATACGTGGCGAGTGTGCATCGATTATAGGAAGTTGAATGCCGCTACAAGAAAGGACCACTACCCCTTGCCCTTTATCGATCAGATGTTAGACCGCCTGGCGGGTAAATCCCATTATTGCTTTCTTGATGGATTCACTGGTTAATTCCAGATTCACATTGCCCCTGAAGATTAGGAAAAGACAACATTTACTTGCCCTTTTGGCACCTTTGCCTACAAAAGGATTCCATTTGGACTATGTAATGCACCTGCTACTTTTCAGCGGTGTATGACCAGTGTCTTTTCCGATCTAATGGAGAATTATCTGGAAATCTTTATGGATGACTTCAGTGTTTATGGAACTTTATTTGATTGTTACTTAGAGAACTTGGCCAAGGTCTTAGCTAGATGTGTTGACACTAACCTTGTCTTTATGGAGGTCCACTCGTTTTTAGGACATGCAGGATTCTATAGGCACTTTATCAAAGATTTCAGCAAGATTGCTTTGCCATTGTCACGCCTACTCCAAAAGGATGTGGATTTTGAGTTTGACAGTGCATGTGTGAAAGCGTTTGAAGAGCTAAGGAGAGTTCTCACCATGGCACCGATTGTGCGAGGCCCCAACTAGACGTTGCCATTCGAGATAATGTGCGATGCGTCAAACCATGCTGTAGGTGCCGCGCTTGCATAGCGCGATGGTAAACTCCCTTATCTCATTGCTTACTCTTCTAAAACACTAGATGCAGCACAATCCAACTATACCACTACGGAAAAGGAACTCCTAGCTATTGTTCATGCTTTAGATAAATTCAGGTCTTATTTGCTAGGATCCAAGATAGTGGTATACACGGATCATGCAGCTTTAAAGTACTTATTGACAAAGAATGAGTCAAAACCTAGACTCATATGTTGGATCTTGCTTTTGCAAGAATTCAACATTGAGATTACGGACCAGAGTGGGTCTCAAAACTTAGTTGCGGATCATTTAAGCCGCCTTGAGAATTTGAAATTTGACCCATTTCTGATCAATGACTCATTCCCATTGGATAGTTTGCATGCTGTGTCGGATAGCTTTCCTTGGGTTGCCCCAATGGCAAACTACTTGGTTGCAAAAATCTTCCCTCCCTACTTTTCTAAAAACCAAAGGGACAAGTTGAGGAGTGACTCCAAATACTACATTTGGGATGACCCTCACTTGTGGAAGAGGGGAGTGGACAAGTAATTCAAAGATGTGTCCCAGAATCTGAAATTCAACCCATTCTTGAAGCTTGCCATTCGTCCGAATGTGGTGGCCACTTTGGCCCATAAAGGACAGCTAAAAAGGTGTTGGATTGTGGATTCTGGTGGCCAACCTTATTCAAGGATTCTAACCAGTTCTATGTGTCTTGCCATCAGTGTCAGAAGTCAGGAAACACATCCCAAAGGGATGAGATGCCTCAACAACCTATGTTGTTCTGTGAGATATTTGATGTATGGGGCATTGACTTTATGGGACCGTTTCCCAACTCAAGTGGGTATCTATATATTCTGTTAGCGGTTGACTACGTGTCAAAGTGGGTAGAAGCAATACCTACCCGCCTTGACGACGCCAATACCGTTGTTTCTTTTGTTAGAAATCACATTGTATGCCATTATGGGTCGCCACGAGCAATCGTGAGCGACCAAGGATCCCACTTTTGTAACAGGAAAGTTGAGGCACTGCTCAAGCGCTATGGGGTATTGCATAAGGTTGCCACTGCTTATCATCCGCAAACCAATGGACAAGCGGATGTGTCCAACTGGGAGATTAAGGGAATCTTGGAGAAAGTGGTCAATCTACAAAGGAGGGATTGGAGCTTCCGATTAGGAGATGCACTACGGGCATATAGGACGGCCTACAAGACTCCGTTAGGGATGAGTCCCTTCCGGATCGTCTATGGTAAGGCATGCCACCTTCCGGTGGAAATTGAGTATAGAGCCTATTGGGTGGTAAAGCAGTGTAACATGGATTTCACCAAGGCGGGTGTGGCCAGAAAACTACAACTAGAGGAGTTCGAGTGCTTGAGGATGGAGGCATATGAGAATGCCCGGATTTACAAGGATAAAACTAAAGCCTTTCATGATCATCAAATACGGAAGAAGGATTTCCAAGAAGGTGATGAGGTTCTCCTCTACAACTCGAGGCTGCAATTTATGCCTAGCAAGCTCCGTTCTAGATGGGAAGGACCTTTCAAGGTGAAGGAAATAAAGCCCTATGGAGTGGTAGAATTGTTTGACCCTCAAAGTGACACAACTTTCTAGGTGAATGGACATAGAGTGAAGAAATACCATGGCTACAAGTCACCAAGAGAAGTGGAAGTGCTCCTACTTAAGGATGCACCAAAGGGAGAGGAAGCTTAAGCAAAGGACCGTCCAACTTAAGGACGTTAAAGAAAAGTGCTTGGTGGGAGGCACCCCACCGTGGTAAGATCTTCCTTTTCTATGCTTTCTTGTTTTTAGCTTTAGATTCTTGTGAATTTTGTGACTTCTTGATGTTGTTGATTGCTTAGGATTGTTAGTTTTATTGTTCTTGTTGGATAGATAGGATGTTCATATAGTTTTCATCATTTTGGTATGGATGAATTATTGAAGTTAGAGAAAATGCTTTGTCTTGAATGGTGCATGAATTTATAAGTGTTTTCTTGCCTACTAGCTTGAACACCTGCCAAAAATGTGTTAGAATAGCTTTTTCCTATGTTGTAAAAAAAAAAAAAAAGCAAGCAAGGAAAATGGGCATCCGCACACGCCGGAGGTGTATTTCTTACTCTTAGGCCAAAAACCCGAGACTCATGCCCTCTTTGTGCCCATTTCGTGCTAGGCACCTACGCGCCAGCGTATGTGCCGCCTGCGCGCCCCTTGCAATTTGGCCATCGACGCGCAAGCGCACTGTGTGCCCGCGCGCCGATGGCGCTATATGAACTCCCTGGTACAAAAACCAGAGAGTTATGCCATACTTGTGCCTAGCCTGTGCCCATACCAACGCGCCCGTGAACTGTGCGCATCCGCGCCGGTTGCCGATTCACTCAGGCACGCATCCGCGCACTGTGCGCGTCCACGTGCCTGTGCTGCATGCCAACTCTGTTACAAATTACCCGAGACTTAGGCCAACTTTGTGCCAACCTTGTGCCAGGGGCACAGCTATATTCACGCTTACGCGCCAATGACGCGCATGCATCCCTCGTTCCATCCTCATTGACGTGCCAGCACACCGTGCACGTGCGCGCCGGTCGCGCGAACCAATTTTAAAGCTGCGCGCCTCGCTTCTACCCCTCTCCCACCTTCTTTCTTATTTCTTTATTCTTTCTTCCCCATCACCCCTCTTCTCTTCTTTCTTCTTCTATACTTCACCACCGTCTCCGGCTACTTACCGGCAACCACCACCACTTTCGGCGGCCCTACATCTCTTCTATCTCTTTCTCATCTTCACAAAAGAAAACTCCACCTTGTTCTTTTACACTTCTCAAGGTTCTACTTCTTCTACATCACTTCTTTTACTTTCTTTGCATAATCACTTCTTCTAGTTAGATTTTTCTTATTGATTTACTTATTTTCTCTTTTAGTTACATGATTATACTACTTGCTTTTTGTTTGCTTACTTTACATTTTTTTGTTTTTCCATGGATGTTGAATTTGAGTTTTAATTTTCTTTAATAGATCTTCTTGTTGTCTCTCATTGTCTTTGTCATGTAAGTGATGTTATGTGATGATTTTTCTTTCATTTTGGATTTCAAATTGGTTGAGTATCTCATAATTGCTCATTACTTGATAATTGCACACCAGGTGTTCGAGGAAATGCACGAATGCCATTTTGGTTTATTTTAATCATGTATCTTCAATTTGGTGCTTTCTCCTCACTCACTTGTTGTCTTCTAAATGCATTGAGTCCACTTTGCTTATTACTTGCTAATTAGATACTCATTGAACAGGACTTGCTCTTTGTTATGGATGCTTGAGATTATTCTTCTCATGCCATTTTGCATGCTTCACTCCCTCTTACATCCCATGCCAAGTGTTGTGACCCATGTCTCTATAATTACTTTGTTGCAATATCTCTCTTGGGCACTATCTTTCACTTGCATGTTTTTGTTAAGATGATTCTTTGGGTTTATTGCTTTCCTTTTTCCCTTCCCTTTTTAGGATGGCCACCAAAAAAGGCAAGGAGAAAGCTTCAAGGAAATCGGCCGCAAAGAGGGCACCCCCAAGGTCAAACTCTAAGGCGCACTCTTCATTGGGAGCCAAACCCCTCTCTAAGAAGGCAAAGGCACCCGCTCCTATTGATGAGAATGAGAAGAGCAAACCGGCAAAGGATCCTTCAAGATTCCCCAACCACTTCTGTGAACTTGTGTTCCCCGCCATGGTTGAGAGGAACTATCATGCCGAACATCTACTCACTCCGCCGGACAAGGTTGCTCCTTGTATTTTTACCCCGCATTGAACGACAAGGATGGGAGTTCCTTCTGAAAAAACCACAAGAGGTCAACCTCTCATGGGTGGTAGAGTTCTACACTAACTACCATCTTCCCTTTCTTCAATCGATATACGTGCGCTGAAAGCAAGTCTCAGGTCAGCAAGTGCTTAATGTCTTACCAGTACCAAGTGACATGGATGGCTACAAAGAGGTCTTACGTCAGCGAGAAAAGTTTGGTTTTGGTTGGGACTCGATCCTCCGAGTCATTGCTGAACCAGAGACATTTTGGACCCATGGTCGATTCAGGATGAGGCCCAAGTGCATTGACGTACGTTTCCTTACTGTAGAAGCTAGAGCTTGGGCCCAGATCCTATCCCACTATGTGCTACTGATAAACCACTATTTCATGGTTTATAATGTGTTTAATTGTGTGGTTTTATCATGATCTTTACCCACTTATTCATATGATTAGCATGCATTTATATTTCCTTCCTAAAATTATTACATGAATGAAAACTTGTTTCTCAGAGACTTTTAATTATGTATTTTAATTCTCCTTTATTCCATTCGATGTCGTGATCTGTGTGTTAAGTGTTTCAGGCTTTATAGGGCATGAATGAGTTGGAGATTGGAAAGGAAGCTTGCAAAAATGGAAGGAACACAAGAAATTGAGGAGATGACCAGCGAGAAGTGACGCGGTCGCATGGCTCACGCGACCACGCAAAAGAGAGGAAATCACAGTGACGCGGCCGCATGGCTCACGCGACTGCGCGGATTGGCATAGCACAAGTGACGCGGAGGCGTGGACGACGCGCTCGCGTGGCAGGGCAAAACGCCGAATGACGCGCCCACATGAATGACGCGATCGCGTGACGTGCGCGATCTGCATAATCTGCAGAATTCGCTGGGGGCAATTTTGGGCCCTGATTTGACCCAATTTTCGGCCCAGAAAAGCGGACTAGAGCCAGAGAACATGCAGAGACCAAAAACAACATTCGTTCTACACAATTTTTAGTTTTTAGATCTAGTTTTACTCCTCCTCTAGGTTTTCTCTGTGCACATTCATAGTTTTTAGGATTTTATTTCTATTGCTCTTTGCATTGGGATATTGATTTCTAGTTCGTTTTCTTTACTTGGCTCTTACTCTTCCATGTCCTTTAATTTACTCAATTTCACTATTGAATTATTTTTAGAATTTATTAATACAAGAATTACTTTTATTTTTAATTGATTTCTTTGATTTTTATTTATCATGTCTTTCTTTAATTCCCTTTTCTATGTTATGAATTCTACATTCACAATGAGCGAGTAGTTCCCTAACTTGATAGGGAGTTGATTGAAAGGAACCCTTGAGTTGGAATGCTCAAAAAGAAAAATTGTAATTGGGTTTATTGTTGGATTGCCCTCTAGTCACTCACACCAATCCCTTTTAATTGAGTGGGTTGGAACTTGTGAATAGAAGTAGCATTCCAACTTGTTTAACTTTCCCTTACCTAGTAAGGGATAACTAAACAGGACAACCTTCAATTGTCAATTAATCTTGAGAGTACTCCAACAAGAATAGGGCTTCCAGCTAATCTACTCCCAGTCAAGGCTTTTATTTAATTTACATAAATTCTCTAATTTAATTTCTTGTTATTCAATTCAAACCATTTTGAAAACATCTGATTAATAAAATAGCACACCTTTCTGCAACTCGTTGGGAGACGACCTTGGATTCATACTCCCAGTATTTTAATTTTAATTTTTTGTGACACCCTTCTAAATTGATAAGCGGATTTCTGGTTGGTTAAGAACTATACTTGCAACGCATATCTTATAACAATTCTTGACTCGCCAATTTCCGCCATGTCAATTTTTGCTGCCGTTGCCGAGGAGTTGCAATAGAGTGCTAAAGTTATTAATTGGAATTTATTTATTTGCATTTTATTTTATCCTGCTACTATGTGCTGCTTGTTTCTTTCGTTAGATGACGCATTCACTTCCTGATCCAAGCTTGCCAATATTCGATCCTGAGATTGAAAGAACTATTTCACAAATAAGGCAAGCTCGGCGTCGGTTAGTCCTCTTTGAAGGCGGATCCGAAACATCACTTGAGAAAGAAACTAGCCCCCGTTCTACTGATTCGGTTGATTTACATGCAAGTGACATGGCAGTAGCTAGAAGAGTTACTATCCAGGAGGCAGGAGCCCCTGATCTTTCAATGCAACCGTTTCAAGCGCATCACTGATAAACCACTATTTTATGGTTTATCTTGTACTCAATTGAGTGGTTTTTATTAACTCTTTACCCACTTATTCATACTATTTGCATCATTTTATATTTCCTTCCTAATTATGTGCTATGATTGATTATATGTTTCTTTGGCCTTATATTTGCTTATTATTAATCCTCTCTTATTACCATTAGATGCCTTGATATGTGTGTTAATTTATTTCAGAGATTACTGGGCAGGAATGGCTCAGAGGATAGAAAAGAAGCATGCAAAAGTGGAAGGAATACAAGAAGTTGGAGAAATTGCTAAGCTGTCCAGCCTGACCTCTTGGCACTCAAACGGCTATAACTTTAGCTACAGAGGTCCAAACGATGCGGTTCCAGTTGCGTTGGAAAGCTAACGTCCGGGGCTTCGATTTCATATATAATATACTATAGTTCCTCTGACGCTAGGTGACGCGACCGCATGACACATGCGGCCGCGTCGCAGTGACGGAAATCAGCGCATTAAAATTCGAACCCAGCGAATTCTGGACTGTTTCTGACCCAGTTTGTGGCCCAGAAAACACAGATTAGAGGCTATAAAGTGGGGGAATGCATCCATTCATGAGGAGGGCTTCCACAATTCACTTATCATGTTTTAGATGTAGTTTTAGAGAGAGAGGTTCTCTCCTCTCTCTTAGGATTAGGATTTAGGATTTCTCTTAGTTTTAGGAGTGACTCTCAATCCCAGGTTCAACATTCTTTTTACTTTATAATTCTCTTTTTACTTTCAGATGCTGCAATGCTTGTATTAGATATGTTGCCCAATTGGCTTATGAACTTTTCATGTTAAGATCCGTATATTTTATTTAACATTATTTGAGGTATTTTCAGATTTAAGATTGCTTTGCTCTGTTTAAGATTGCTTTCAATTTAATTTAGATATTTTTCTCCCTTTTGGCTTTGGTCAAGTGATTGGTAATACTTGAGTTATCAAACTCAGCAAGTGATTAAAATTGGCAGATTCTGCTTGAACTAAACTTGCTCTAACACTAGTCTCTCCACAGAAGTTAACTAGGATTTGAGAATCAAGCTAATCAGTCCACTTGATTTACCTTCATAGTTAGAGGTTAACAAAGTGGGATTAAAACCCAATTCTCTTCACACCTGATAAGGATAACTAGGATAGGAATTCCAGTTTTTATACCTTGCCAAGAGATTTTATTATTATTATTTTATTTTACTTGTCATATAACATATTCCCACCTTACTTCCAAAACCCCCAATTTACAATCTTCATAACCAATAATAAGAACATACTTCCCTGCAATTCCTTGAGAAGATGACCCGAGGTTTAAATACTCGGTTATCAATTTCAAAGGAGTTTGTTACTTGTGACAACCAACACGTTTGTACGAAGGGATTTTTGTCGGTTTAGAGACTATATCTACAACGCGACTGTTTTTATGAAATTCTTTACTGGCAAAAATCCTAACGTCAAAATGGCGCCGTTGCCGGGGAATTGCAAACGTGTGCCTTATTATTGGTTATTGTAAATATTTGCTTTTTACTTGTTTATTTGTTTTTATTTTTGTTTCTATTTTTTTGCTTTTTCGTAAATTAAGAGGTTATTTGTTTTTATTTAGTTATTAAAAAAAAATTTTCAAAAATTTGTTCTTGGTATTCATCTTGATCTTCAAGTTGTTCTTCGCGTTCATCTTGACCTTCAAGCTGTTCTTAGTTGTTGTTTTTTTTTTCGTTTTGATCTAAAAATTTGAAATTTGGTGTCATTTTATTGTTTTTCTCTTTCCACATTAAATTCAAAAATATTTTTTTTAATTATTTTTTCGAAAAAAAAAATTTCAGATTTTTATTTTTAAAATTTTTATCTTATCTTATCTTATTTCAAAAATCAAATTTCAAAATTTTCAAAATTTAAATTTAAAAATTTTCAAATTTCAAATTTCAAATTTCAAAAATTCAAATTTCAAAAATTTAAAATTCAAATTTTAAATTTCAAAATTTCAAAATTTCAAAATTTCAAATTTCAAAATTTAATTTTCAAATTCAAAATTTAAATAACCTTTTAATTTAAATTTATTTTTATTTTCATTTTTAATTGCTACTATGAACTCTCACCCCTTTGGCTATGAGTCTGGTTACAATTATGTTGCAGGAAGAAGAAATTGCAATGAGAACATGCATCAAGGTTGGAACAATCAAAGAGGGGAGGAGCCACAAGGATTTAATCAACCCTCATGGCAACAACCACCTCCAATGGACTATCAACAACCACCACCATATGCCTATAAATCCTTTCCTCAACATAACTTTGGACCACCAAACTCACAAGCCCCTTTCCACCATTCACCTCCACATGACCCTAACCCATATCCACCATACCAACCACCTTATGAACCAAATGAACCATACATAGATCCACCCCAAACCTCCATGGAGAAAGCACTTGCCGATCTAAACTCTACTATACAAGCTCTCTTCACCCAAATCAGACCACCGAATACCTTCAACAACCAACCCTCAAGCTCTAGTGCACTTCCTTTTCAGCCACAGAATGATCTCTCCATCCCATCACCACCATCTATGGAAGAGCACCAACATCCATCAATCCAAGAGCAACATGATCCCAATAATGCTATTGACATTGAACAAGAGAGAAGGGATCATCTCCGCGAATCCATACTTCATAAGGAGCTAGAGGAGGCCCTAAAGGTGAAGGTAGTAAAGACCCTTGATGATGAAAGAATAGTTGAAAAGAGTCATCATGGAAAGAAAATCATCAAGGATGAATACGATTTTATATTAAAACTACTGGACAAAGCAGTAATTATTAAAGAGGAAAAAGTGGTTGAAGACTTGTGAGATGCTAAATCTCCATGGGAAAGTCAAGACATAGAGCCTCTTTCCAAGACAGTTGCATTTGATGTTGAGGAGGGTGTACAACCTCCAAGGCATACCCTGGTTGAAAACTTGGAAGAGGTTGAAACTGAATAAGCTTGCAAAGAGGTGGAAGATGTCAAAGAAGAGCACAAGGAAGTGGAGCTTGCAAGTTCATTAGAGACTCCTCCCCCTAAGCTGCCATCATCCTTCACAACATTCAAGTGGGTAAAATTCATATCCCTTAGCTTTCTAATTCTACTTGAATATGGGCTACTGGAGACAGATGGTCAACTTAGAGCTCTTTGTGGCATTAAGAGTAAGAGGAAGATGGTTAATGGTTGGAACTGTCAAGCAAGGTTCAACATGGTTGTGTGCTCAAAGTTTAAAGGTTGGTGTAAAGCTCAACTGAATGGGTCTAGGAAGTTGTTTGACCGCTTTAGTGAGAATTCAGATTGCTTGCCACCCGGATGGAATCATGATGATCAACAGAAAGACGGGTGCAAAGGCAAGGTCTGGGACCCCGGAATTCAATCTAGAAATCAGCACTCTTGGGGCCTGGTCACTTGATTTAACTTACTTGAAGGCTTTCTGCGCCTAGTTTGGGACCCCGGAGGTTACTGGAAGTACAAACACTGGTGGGGATTCCTGGATGAATACAAGCACAAGCCACCATAACAGGAAGCTCACCAAATATCCAACTTAAGGACTCTAACTAAAAGTGCTAGGTGGGAGACAACCCACCATGGTATGATCGTCCTTTTTCATTTTTATTTAGTTTTATTTGTTTTTGAATTTTATTTTATTTTGCTATATTGAACCTGGAATTTTGCATCACATTCATATTAACACTGCATTCTGCATTTTTTAGATTACAAAAAAAAAAAAAAGCGAGCACTCGACGCGACCGCATCAGCGACGCGTCCACGTCGCAAGGAGATGGGAGATAATATTAATATGAACAGAGAGTTTCGCAGGAGCAGCGCTGGAGGCGTGCGAATGGCACAAATCACCCCACGCGACCGCGTCGCCAATGCGTCCGCGTCATATGGGAATAATGGCCTCTCACGCGACCGCGTCACCCACGCGGCCGTGCGCCGTGAAAATCGACGTAAAAAGGGTGCTTGGCCGAAAGTTGTGCTGGAGTTGGGCTGGACTCGTGCTGGAAGCCCAAGCCTCCCACGCGAACGCGTGCCCCACGCGTCCGCGTCATATTGAAGATAAGGCCACTCACGCGATCGCATGCCCCACGCATTCGCGTCACCCAGAATTTTGGCAAAAATAGTTTTGAACAGAGAGTTGTGCGACCGCGAGGCTGCACTCGCGCCACTAGCACAAATCAAGTCACGCGATCGCGTGCCTCACGCGTCCGCGTCACCCAACCTTATCGCGCACCACGCGACCGCGTCACCCATGCGACCGCGTTGCCTGCGCCGCACAACATATCCAGATCAGCCAATTTTCTTATCTCTTCTTCTCTAATCCTTATTTTTCTTATCTTTTCTTATTTCTTTCTTCTTCCTTTCTTATTTTCCTTCACCTCCATTCTATTTTATTTGCATATTTCATTTATTGCATCTTAATTTTGTGCATATTTTTATTTTCTTTTCTAAAATTAATTATTTTTCTCTTGGTGTTAAAATTTTCTTATTTCACTGTTGCAATTTTCTCTTGAATTATTTTGGGTGCTTCATGACTTGTTTAATTTTGATTGAGTAATATTATTCAAATCAATGCCAATCTTTTATATCTGTATTACTTTTGCATTGACATGAATTTATATTATCTCTCCTTTCCCACTCTCTTCCCTATGTTGCAAATTTTTGCACTCTTGATCTGCCATGTACTTCTATTGTTTTCTCACTTGCATGTTGTAGCTACCATGTAATTGAGACCCTTATCATTTGGCATTAACCCATACTTCTTTTATTTTCTTATTTCTATTTCTGGGTTACTCCTCTTCCCTTTTTCTTTCAGGATGGCCACCTGGAAGGGAAGCGGAAGACATTTTACATGGGGAGACAGACAAGTCCATCTGCACAATCCTTAGAGAAAAGCAACAGTCAAAACAACCCATCCACCTGCAAATCTCAGCATGCACCGAGGACAGTGCAATCTTTAAGTGTGGGGAGGTCGATACCGATCTCCGTGGGTTAGTACTTTCTTTTCAACACCAATAATCTTATTTTCTTTATTTGTTCATTGTTGCATTTGCATATTTGATTGCATATTTATTTGATTTTGTGCATTTAGTTACTACTTGGTTAAAATAATAAATCTCTTTTTAAGATCCTATTTTTGAAAAAAATTTTACTAATTTAAATAAAAAATTTTAAAAAATTTTTATGTGTTAAACTTGTTTGAAAGTTGTATTTGGAACATGGTTTTTGAGCTAAAGAACACACAACCTGTGAGACTTTGAGCTTATTTACATGGTTACATTATTTAACCATAAATATTTTATTCCTGTGTGTTTTCTTCTCTATGATTGTAATCTGTATTTTGTTCCAGTCTATATGTCCTTTGTTTAGTATATTTACATGCTTGCGTATGATTGAGGCCATTATTTGTTATTAACTCACTTATCCCAAATAAGCCTACCTTTTACATCACCTTTGTCAGCCACTTTGAGCCTTTTAATCCCCTCTTGTTCTGTATTTTACCACATCACTAGCCTTAAAGCAGAAAAACAATTAAATATCCCAATTGAATCTTTGGTTAGCTTAAGATAGGGATTGTGCATCAACTAAGTGTGGGAAAATTGTGGGAACTTGGGTTAATAAGGGAATGTGTCATAACTTATTTGAATATTGGGAATTTGGGAACCTACTCATGAAAAACTAAAATAGAAAAATAATAGAAAATCCATGTGCATTGATAAGTTATGTTTATTTCTCTACAAAAAAAAAAAGAAAAAAAAGAGAAAAAGAAAAAAAAATATATATATATATAATATAAATAAATAGATAAGGGGACAAAATTATCCCAATATTAAGTTTAATAAAAAAATCAATGCACATGTGATAAATTAAAAAAGAAAAATTTGCTATGTGAGTATGGGAATCATAAAAAAGTGGGAATTATTGGTAACTAGGTATGATTTTAAAATTTTTATAGAGTATGTACATGTTAGGTGAGATCTTAGACTACTCAAGGATTCACTTTACTAGCTCACTTAGCCTTATATATACCCTTATTTTCACCTTAGCCCCATTACAGCCTTGGAAAAGACCTCATGATGTTTGCATTGGTATGCTAAATATTTGTTGATTGGTTAGATGAAGAACAAGGTTTAGAAAGCATGATTAGAGAAGAGTAGAGTGATTGACCCTAGACACTAGAGAGATTAGAGTGATATATACTACCAGTGAGGGTTCAACGCTTAAATTCTATGTTCCCTGCTTTCATGAGCTATCTTCTTACAAGTTTACTTGTCTTTTTTTTTTTGAATTAGTGGAATTTGAATTATTTTTGTCTTGGAGAACTTATTTATTTTTAACCAAGTAGGAAGAAACATCTTAGCATGTAGTTGCATTTATAGGTTGCATTTCATACATCCTACCATTCCTCTTCATCTTTATAGTTTCTCTTGAGCTTAGCATGAGGACATGCTAGTGTTTAAGTGTGGGGAGGTTGATAAACAACTATTTTATGGTTTATCTTGTACTCAATTGAGTGGTTTTTATTAACTCTTTACCCACTTATTCATACTATTTGCATGGTTTTATATTTCCTTCCTAATTATGTGCTATGATTGATTACATGTTTCTTTGGCCTTATATTTGCTTATTATTAATCCTCTCTTATTACCATTAGATTCCTTGATATGTGTGTTAAGTGATTTCAGAGATTACAGGGCAGGAATGGCTCAGAGGATAGAAAGGAAGCATGCAAAAGTGGAAGGAATACAAGAAGTTGGAGAAATTGCTAAGCTGTCCAGCCTGACCTCTTCGCACTCAAACGGCTATAACTTTAGCTACAGAGGTCCAAACGACGCGGTTCTAGTTGCGTTGGAAAGCTAACGTCCGGGGCTTCGATTTGATATATAATATGCTATAGTTCCCCTGACGCTAGGCGACGCGACCGCGTGATCCATGCGGCCACGTTGCAGTGACGGAAATCAGCGCATTAAAATTCGAACCCAGTGAATTCTGGACTGTTTCTGACCCAGTTTGCGGCCCAGAAAACACAGATTAGAGGCTATAAAGTGGGGGAATGCATCCATTCATGAGGAGGGCTTCCACAATTCACTTTTCATGTTTTAGATGTAGTTTTAGAGAGAGAGGTTCTCTCCTCTCTCTTAGGATTAGGATTTAGGATTTCTCTTAGTTTTAGGAGTGACTCTCAATCCCAGGTTCAACATTCTTTTTACTTTATAATTCTCTTTTTACTTTCAGATGCTGCAATGCTTGTATTAGATATGTTGCCCAATTGGCTTATGAACTTTTCATGTTAAGATCCGCATATTTTATTTAACATTATTTAATGTATTTTCAGATTTAAGATTGCATTGCTCTGTTTAAGATTGCTTTCAATTTAATTTAGATATTTTTCTCCCTTTTGGCTTTGGTCAAGTGATTGGTAATACTTGAGTTATCAAACTCAACAAGTGATTGAAATTAGCAGATTCTGCTTGAACTAAACTTGCTCTAACACTAGTCTCTCTACAGGAGTTAACTAGGATTTGAGAATCAAGCTAATCAGTCCACTTGATTTACCTTCATATTTAGAGGTTAACAAAGTGGGATTAAAACCCAATTCTCTTCCCACCTGATAAGGATAACTAGGATAGGAATTCCAGTTTTTATACCTTGCCAAGAGATTTTATTATTATTATTTTATTTTACTTGTCATATAACATATTCCCACGTTACTTCCAAAACCCCCAATTTACAATCTTCATAACCAATAATAAGAACATACTTCCCTGCAATTCCTTGAGAAGACGACCCGAGGTTTAAATACTCGGTTATCAATTTCAAAGGGGTTTGTTACTTGTGACAACCAACACGTTTGTACGAAGGGATTTTTGTCGGTTTAGAGACTATATCTACAACGCGACTGTTTTTATGACATTCTTTACTGGCAAAAATCCTAACGTCAATCACCCAGCGGTGGCTACAGACTTTGAAATAAAGACTGCATTGCTCAATTTGATGCCCAAGTTTCATGGCTTACCTGCTCAAGAGCCTATCAAGCACCTGAGAGATATTCCAGCAGCCTGTTCTACTGTCAGGCGTGATGGTGCAAATGAAACTTCAATTTTGTTGAAAGCTTTCCCATTTTCTCTTGAGGGAAAGGCAAGAGAGTGGTACTACACTCAACCCGCAGCAACTGTATCCGACTGGGATACACTTAGAAGAGAATTTTTGGAAAATTTCTTTCCAGCTGAAGTTACTGATAAACTGAGGAAAGACATTTCCATGATTGTTCAGGACGAATCCGAGACTCTCTATGAATACTGGGAGCGCTTCAATAATCTTCTGGAAGCATGCCCCCACCATATGATTGACAAGATAGTGTTACTCGGTTACATCACTGAAAGAACCGAAGATTGATGGTTTAGAAGTTATAGTAAACTCTCGTTGCAAGTATAGTTACTAAACCAAGCAATCAACCTTTCTTACAAACGTTTTGGTTGTCACAAGTAACAAATCCCTAAATAAATTGATAACCGAAGTATTCAAACCACGGGTCGTCTTCTCAAGGAACTGCAGGGAAGTATGTTCTTATTATTGGTTATGAAGATTGTAAATTGGGGTTTCGAAGGGGAGGAACAAGTAATTTAAATTGCAATTAAAGTAAGTAAAAGATTGTAATTTAAATAAATAACTGTAAAACACACTTTTGGCAAGGTATGAGAAATTAGAAGTCCTATCCTAGTTATCCTTATCAATGATGATGAAAATTGAATCTTAATTCCACTTAGTTAACCATTGCTAGAGCAAGGTAAGGTCAAGTGACTAATTAGTTAGATCCTCAAATCCTAGTTAATCCCTAAGGAAAGATTGGGATTATTGAAGTTCAATTCAATTAGCAAAGATAACGATTATCAATCATGTTTGAGTTTCATAACTCCTGAGTTACTGATTTCTTAACCAAGACCGAAGGAGGAAAAGTAAATCTACTGGAATAAAAATGTCTTCAGATTGGGGATAAAAGTAACATAAATAAAAGAAAGTAATATTAAACTGAAATACCTCAATTAACATTAATTCAAAGAGTAATCTGTAACATAGAAGAATTCATAAATAAAATTGGGAAAATAATAAAAAGAAATATTGAACCTGGTAAAAAGAGATAATCCTGAAAGCGCATAAAATCCTAAATCTAAATCCTAATCCTAAAGAGAGAGGAGAGAATCTCCCTCTCAAAACTAAATCTAAATCATGGAAAACTAACTAATTGGAGACTCTCCCTGAATGGATGCATTCCCCCACTTCATAACCTCTGGTCTATGCCTTCTGGACTTGGATTTGGGCCAAAAAGGGCTTCAGAATTTGCTATGAGCGTTTTCTGCAATTTCTGGTACGTGGCCTCTGTCACGCGTCTGCGTGGGTCACACGGTTGCGTCATTGGGAGTTTTTCCTTGTCACACGGTCGCGTCAGTCATGCGGCCTCGTCATATGCGTTTCGCTCAATGCGCGCGGTCACGTCAGTCATACGGCCGCGTTAATATCTCTTCGCGCTGGCATGCGGCTGCGTCGCCCATGCGATCGCGTGGCTGCCAGTTTCTTCAAAAACTCCGTTTTATGCTTTCCTTCTAATTTTGTATGTTTCTTTTTCATCCTTTGAGTCATTCTTACCTTAGAAGATCTGAAACTATTCAACACACGAATCACGGCATCGAATGGAAATAAAGGGTAATTAAAATAATTAATTTTAAAGCATAGGAAACATGTTTTTCACATACATCACATAATAAGGGAGGGAAAGTAAAACCATGCAATTAATATGAATAAGTGGGTGAAGGATTGAATAAATCACTCAAACTAAGCACAAAATATATCATAAAATATGGGTTTATCAACCTCCCCACACTTAAACAATAGCATGTCCTCATGCTAAATCCAAGATAAAGAGTAAGGTAAGGTTAAAGTGGTGGAGTCTCATGCAATGCAATCAATTCTAAATGCAACTACCTAGATGCATCATGCAATTCTTAATTATTATTCACTTGTATATAAAGCTTACATGTAGTTGAATTAATTCACATTCTCAAGGAGTCGTATATATATATATATATATATATATATATATATATATATATATATATATATATATATATATATATATATATATATATATAGCCAAACCTTAGATAATGATAAAGCATTTTTACAATTGAGATGGGAGAGAAAAATATTTTATAAACTTGCAAGACAATTAATAATTCAAGTAGAGATATATGTTAATGAGCTGTTGAACCCTCACTGGATTTTGTGTTTACTCTCTAGTCACTCAGTGTTTATTGGGTTAATCACTCTATTCTTCTTTTTATCCTTCCTTTCTATAACTTTGTTCTTCATCTAACCAATCAACAATTATAGAATATAGGCATACAAAAGTCATGAAGTCTTTAATTAAGGTTGTAATGGGGCCAAGGTAAAGGTAAAGGTATATGTATAAGTTTAAATGAGCTAATTAAGTGAATCCTTGATTAGTCTAAGATCTCACCTAACATACATACTTTGTAAAGCAAAACTTCTTTACCTATTTTCCCACTATTTCCCACTTTTGATGTTACATGCTCATACTTTAACTTTTGTCCCATGTGCATTTATTTTGCATTTGGAGAATTCTTTTGTATCCCCTTTATTCAAATATTGAAAAATAACTTTTTTTTATGCACATGGTAATTCAATTAATTGATTTTACATGAGCATGCTTCCCAAAATTTTTATTTTTATTCTTTTCAACTTTTCTACCTTTTGTTTTTATCATCCATGTTCCCAATAGGTTTCCCACACTTAAACAATTACAGACTTTCTATCTTAAGGCTAGTATTGTGGTTTATAGAATAAGAGGGGTTTAAAGGTTCAAGGGTGCTAACAAGGGTGATGTAAAAGGTAGGCTAATTTGGGATAAGTGAGCTAAAATCAAACAATGGTCTCAATCACTCTCTTGGTATGTATTTCTATTCTATAATTGGACATATAGATTAAAACAAAGTAAAGAACATCAGAATAAATAAGAAGGGCGGAACACACAGTAATAAAAATTATGGTTTGAATGTAACCATACAATTAAGCTCAAAACTCACAGGCTGGGTGTTCTCTAACTCAAAAATCATATATCAGTTATATATGTCATGCAAGTAAAATTAAAAGTTCCCATTATTCTCAGTGTAAAATTTATTTTGAATGGCTTTAAAGTTTGTGTTTCTCCTTGATGAAATGTTGTTAACTAGCTAACATGGAATGTTATATATACAAGGTGTGGGTTGTTCCTATTATGTTCAAGTCTCTAGTTTACTTTCTTTTTATATTTTCAAATTAAACTAAGTTATCTTTTGCTAAAAAAAGGGTAAACTATACTAATCAATCCACAATTTCTATAACTAATAAGTTGGAATTGCAACTAGACTAAATGGTTAAAATATGAACTAAAAATGCAAAATGCAGAAATAGAGTAGAAATACATGAAAATAGCAATGTATAAGTACTGAGAAAATAAAAATAAAAATAAATAAAAAATATAAAAAAATAGCAAAATAAAATGAAAGAGTCTGTAGTGGTTCACCAAAAAATACGCCAGAGATGGTGACCTCCCCATACTTAAAATGAAGCATCGTCCCTGATGCTCACTCAAGCAGGGTGTGAAGGGGTGGCATCACTGGAAGGGTGGGTAGCTGGAGTCTCTGTGGTGGTGGTCTAAGGATCTGCCTGTTGCAGAGGAGGTGCTGACTGGATAGGGATCTCTGGGTCTACAGCCTGAATCTGAGGCGGAGCCTCCTGATGTGATGCGGCCTGCTCGGTGCCTGCCTGTGCAGCCTTACTTCGTGGATGGGTCTCTGCCTCGTGATCATCCGCCTCCTCCTTAGATGCCTCGGATGGTGTGTCAGGCTCGGAGGGGATGTCGCCAGATCGTATCATCAGCTTTAGGTGCTCATAGCGTCGCTTGTTGTGACGCTCCATCTGGTGAAGCCGTCGAAACAGGCGGTGCACTAGGTGATAGATGGGCTCTGAGGCAGGTGGAGGTGCAATGGTGGTAGCAGGGGTAGCTGTAGAGGAAGAAGTGCCGACAGATGGTGTGGCTGTCGCAGCAGTAGCAGTGAGGAATGAAGGTCTGTAGCCCAAAGCCAGAAAGTTCCTGCTGTGAGGGATAATCTTCTTGCATTCTGCAGCAGGTGGCTTCTCATCAGCATCCTCCCAAGGCACGTCAGCTCGACGGCCTAGCTGTGTAATCAGATAAGGAAAGGGGAGAGTGCCTCAGACGTGGACCCTGGCCATATAGTACCCGATAAAGCGTGGCAAGTACAGGTCTTTACCCTTCATCACACACCATAGGAGGGTGATCATAGCGGTAGGGATCTCTGTCTCATGGGTACTTGGCATGACAAAATTGCTCAGGATCTGGTGCCATAGCCGAACCTCATCATTTAAGTAAATCTGCTTGATTCCCTTTAGCATGGTGGTGTTTTGACCCATGATCCATGGAACGGTCGGGTCAAGTGCTATCCTGGCCTTGACTGCATCCCAGTTAAATCTCATGAAGCGCATGTCCTCCTCAGCCTTTTGATAACCATCCAGCTGATCGGTTTTAGGCAGAAGCTTCAGAACATCCTCTATGGCCTCTTCAGTGACCAGAATCTGCTTCCCCCTAAGGTTCACTGCATCTAGGGAAGTTTTGAAGTAATTTCAGTAGAATTCCCGTACCCAAGATGCATTGACCTCAGTCAGATTTCTCTCCAGGAAGAACCAGCCTCTTTGTTTGATCTGATCAGAGGTGTATTGCTGGGGTTCTTCTGGGATCTTCAGAGTCCTCTCCAGGTACAGGTTCCTGGAGGTTGCAAACACCGGATACTTCAGCTCACAGTATCGGTTTGCAAATCTAAGGGGATCAGTGGCAGGGAGTAGCTGGTCAGCCTTCTCCTGCGGGGTAAAGTGTTTCTCCCGCTAGGAGTCATTGTGCATGATATCCAGGATGGACATGGAGGATTTTCCTCTTTTACGTTTGCCAGTAGTTGCCTTTGCCTTTCCTTTTCTTTGCCTGGCAAACATCCTGAAAAATAGAAAACCAGGATATAATAAAAACAGGAAAACAAATAGGCAAATAATCAAAAGAAATACAAAGTGGCAAAGGAGCAATAGAAGAGGAGATTGAGTTAAATAAATTTGCATTTAAGGATTGTATAAGAGTTAGAATACTGAGAAAAAATGTAACAATCCAAAATGTACTTCCATTCAAGTTGATTAGAAAAAGTATCATCATGTCTTGGTTAGAATGTTAAAAGAAAGTGAAAAACCAAAAGAGATGTTTTGAAAGGTTAGGTTTGGTTAGAATTGAAAAAGAGTTTAGGAAGTTAAAATTAGTGAGTTAGTAAAAAGTGGGTAAAGTAAGTGGCATAATGATCATATTCCAAGTAACAAGCATTCACAATTAGAAGCTATAGGTAACTCATATCAAAACAAGGAAATTAGGTTGATGATGATTCAGAGAGATATAGAAATAGCAAAAATTGGAATCTAAACATCAAAAATGCAGATTAAGAACCAGGAAATCAAAAAGATTAAGAAAGCTTGCCCTGGCATTCATGAATTGGTTTGGTAAAAGCAGAGTAAAGCAGAATTTAAAAGTGCAAAAACCAAAACATGAATGAAAGCAGAACAGTTTTACAAAAAATTGGGCAGCATTCCGGCTAAAATTGGATTGTCCCGGAAAATAAACAGTAATCAGAATAGTTCATATGAATTAAAACAGATTGCAATTAAAGAGTATGAACAAGAAAAAATATTTGCAATAGCAGCATGAACTTGAAGAACAGCATATGAACATTACTAACATACAGCAACAGCAAAATTACGAAAATTATGAAACAAGAAACACGAACAATGCAATTAATCAGGCCTAAATCCACTAACCACATCCTAGGCTACCTAACAACCTAAAATCCACTACAACATGCATATCTAACTAGCCTAATGATGAACAAAATCAGAAAAATATGGAGTTAACTACGAATGATAGAAGGGTGGCGTTAAGCGGAACCTGGAAGGTGTGGGAAAGAAAAGTGCGGTAGAGAGGTGGTTGGGGGATGGTGATGGTGGCATCTGGCGTGGCGGTTGGCGGTGGCACGGCAGCGGCGGGTGCTGTTCGGAGGTAGGGGCTTCGGGAAGGGCAATGGGGGCAGGGGGAGAGAAAGGGAAGGAAGGGAAGGGGGCGTGGGTGGCGTGGGTGGCGGATGGGGGAGCGGCGGTGACGGCGGCGCGGTGGGGTGGTGATCGCGGAGGGGGGCAGTGGCGGTGGAGGGAGGAAGAAGAAGGAAGAAGCAGAAAGAAGGGGAAGGAGGAAGGGGGTGGCGTGGCGGCGGGGTCTGGGTGGTAGGCGGAGTGGCGGCAGTTGGTGATAGTGGCTGGGTGGTTGGAGAAGAAGTGAGGAAGGAGAAGGGTTTGGGGGGGCGCGAATGGTAGGGTTCACGTGACTGGGGGGTTTATGGAATTTGAATCCACGCGGTTGCGTGGGGCACGCGGTCGCGTGGTTGGGCTGAAATGGTGGTTGACGCGATCGCGTGGGACAGGCGATCGCATGGAATGGATCAGGGATTGAATGACGCGATCGCCTGGGGCATGCGATCGCGTCGCTGGAAATTGTACTAAACGCACGATTCCAGCATCGTTTCAGCGCAACTCTCTGTCTCCTTTTGGGGTGTTGTGTAATCCATGCGACGCGATCGCGTCGCTCACGCTGTCGCGTGGGATTGATGTTGTGCAAGTGACGCGATCGCGTCAGGGACGCGATCGTGTGGGCATTTTGTGCAAAACGCACAATGACCGCATGATTCCAGCCTAACTTTCTGGACATTGGATGTTTACGCCGATCTCCAGATCACGCGGCTGCGTGAATGACGCGGTCGCGTGGGAAGTGTTTTTCGCAACTTGACGCGATCGCATGGATGATGCGGTCGCGTTGCGCACCCTTTTATTATTTTTTATTTTTTTGATGCAGTATGAAGAATGCAATGCTTAATGTGAATGCTATGCAAAACTCCAGATTCAATATAATAAAATAAAATAAAACTTGAAAACAAGTAAAACTAAAAAAAAATTGAAAAGGGAACGATCATACCATGGTGGGTTGTCTCCCACCTAGCACTTTTAGTTAAAGTCCTTAAGTTGGACATTGGATGAGCTTCCTGCTATGGCGGTTTATGCTTAAAATAGATTCTCAGGCTCCCGGGGTGACGAATGTCAGAATAGATTCCAGGATCCCAAACTTGGCTTTTAAATCCGCCTTCGTCTTGATCTATATTTTTCCATCTGGGCGGTTTAGAAATTAAATTCTCACCAAGATAACCAAACATTTTTCGAGATCCATTTGATAGATCATGATGCCAATCCGCACACTTCGAGTTGAAGCGTGGAACCCTATTAAACTTTGTGCACCAGCTCTGAGCACGAGCCATGTCCTGTTTACTCTTAAAGTCGCAGAGAGCTCTAAGCTGGCCATCTGTTTCAAGCAAACCATATTCAGGTGGAAAAATAAAGCTAAAGGTTAAGGATTGTACCCACTTGAAGCTTGTATTGGGTGGTAATGGCCTTGGGATAGGTGTTTCCAGTGGTTCTGTGAGCTCTACTCCCTTGTGCTCTTTTGTGAATTTTCCCACTTCTTTGCAGAATTGTTCAAATGCAACTTCTTCCTGATCAAAGTCTTCTATGTCTTCCTCATCACTCAAGTCATAAACGGGAGGTTGGGAGAAATCTACCTCCACATCATCTTCGTATTCACTTGGGGAAGATTCTTCGATCTCAGAGAACTCACTTGCGGATGCAAGTTTATTACTAGGAGAATTGGACTTGTGACTACCATCTGTCTTGTCCACTGGAGTTTCTAATATCTCCTTCATGCTACGCCCTTCATTAGATTGTCCACATGGGGCTTTGGGAGGCCCTTGAATGTTCGAACGACTATACGATAATTGACTTATTGCTTGCTCCAGTTGATGAAGGGCTGTTTGAAGTTGATCTACTGTTCCCTTGAGACGAACTTCTGATTCTCGGGGTGGTGGATTTGGACGTGGTATATTGGGAAGTGGTTGTGTTTGGGAGTAATTGGATTGGAATAGGGGTGAATGAGGATCATGTGGTGGTGAATGGTGAAAAGGAGCTTGTGAGTGTGGTGGTTCAAAGTTGTGTTGAGAGGATGGCCTATAAGCATAGGGTGGGGCTTGTTGGTAACTACAAGGTTGTCCACCATGTCTATTGCCTTGGTATGCATTGTAGAATGGTCTTTGTCCATGATATCTTGGAGGGTGTTGCTGCCTAAAGGGTTGATCAGATCCTCTTGGCTCCATCCATCTTTGATTGTTCTGACCTTGATGCATGTTCCTGTTATAACTTTCATTCCTTTCAACAATATTATAACCAAACTCAAAGCGAGAGGGGTGAGAATTCATAGTAGCTAATGAAGATAAAAGAAGAAAATAAAAACAAATAAACATGTAAAAGAAAAATATTTACGATAACCAATAATAAGGCACACGATTGCAATTCCCCGTCAACGGCGCCATTTTGAAAGAACCGAAGATTGATGGTTTAGAAGTTATAGTAAACTCTCGTTGCAAGTATAGTTACTAAACCAAGCAATCAACCTTTCTTACAATAGTTTTAGTTGTCACAAGTAACAAAACCCCTAAATAAATTGATAACCAAAGTATTCAAACCTCGGGTCGTCTTCTCAAGGAACTGCAGGGAAGTATGTTCTTATTATTGGTTATGATGATTGTAAATTGGGGTTTCGAAGGTGAGGAACAAGTAATTTAAATTGCAATTAAAGTAAGTAAAAGACTGTAAGTTAAATAAATAACTGTAAAACACTATTTTGGCAAGGTATGAGAAATTAGAAGTCCTATCCTAGTTATCCTTATCAATGATGATGAAAATTGAATCTTAATTCCACTTAGTTAACCTTTGCTAGAGCAAGAGAAGGTCAAGTGACTAATTAGTTAGATCCTCAAATCCTAGTTAATCCCCAATAAAAGATTGGGATTATTGAAGTTCAATTCAATTAGCAAAGATAACGATTATCAATCATGTTTGAGTTTGATAACTCCTGAGTTACTGATTTCTTAACCAAGACCGAAAGGGGAAAAGTAAATCTACTGGAATAAAAATGTCTTTATATTGGGGATAAAAGTAACATAAATAAAAAAAAGCAATATTAAACTGAAATACCTCAATTAACATTAATTCAAAGAGTAATCTGTAACATAGAAGAATTCATAAATAAAATTGGAAATATAATAAAAAGGAATATTGAACCTGGTAAAAAGAGATAATCCTGAAAGTGCGTAAAATCCTAAATCTAAATCCTAATCCTAAAGAGAGAGGAGAGAATCTCCCTCTCAAAACTAAATCTAAATCATGGAAAACTAACTAATTGGAGACTCTCCCTGAATGGATGCATTCCCCCACTTCATAACGTCTGGTCTATGCCTTCTGGACTTGGATTTAGGCCAAAAAGGGCTTTAGAATTCGCTATGAGCATTTTCTGCAATTTCTGGTGCGTGGCCTCTGTCACGCGTACGCGTCGGTCACGCGGTCGCGTCATTGGGAGTTTTTCCTTGTCACGCGGTTGAGTCAGTCATGCGGCCGCGTCATATGCGTTTCGCTCAAGGCGCGCGGTCGCGTCAGTTATGCGGCCGCATTAATGTCTCTTCGCGCTGGCATGCGGCCGCGTCGCCCATGCGATCGCGTGGCTGCCAGTTTCTTCAAAAACTCCGTTTCATGCTTTCCTTCCAATTTTGTATGTTTTCTTTCCATCCTTTGAGTCATTCTTGCCTTAGATGGTCTGAAACTATTCAACACACGAATCACGACATCGAATGGAAATAAAGGGTAATTAAAATAATTAATTTTAAAGCATAGGAAACATGTTTTTCACATGCATCACATAATAAGGGAGGGAAAGTAAAACCATGCAATTAATATGAATAAGTGGGTGAAGGATTGAATAAATCACTCAAACTAAGCACAAAATATATCATAAAATATGGGTTTATCAGTCACACAGGGCATGAGGCCCCAAGATAAGACCACATTGGAAAGTGCTAGCAATGGGTCTATGAAAAAGTACAAGACCACTGATGAGGCATGGCAATTGATCAGCGACTTAGCTGAATTTACTTGGAATCACAGGCAGAAACAAGGCCGTTCAAAAGCCGTTGCAGAAGTATCCTCTAGCAGAGAGACTACTGCTCTAACTCTGAGTATTTGTGAAATGACCAACTTGCTGAAGCAGATGCAATTGAATCAACAACAAGTTCAGCAAGCTCAACCTTCTCCACCACAACAAAGCCAACAGTTAGTCCCACAGAGAGTTTACGGAGTCTATGCTGATTATAGCCATTATACTGATGAATGTCCGCAGCTCCAGCAGGAAGACAACACTGTGGCAGCCACTCATAACTTTTATGACCACCCCAACCAAGGGTACAATCAAGGTGGCAATTACAGCTATGGATGGCAGGACAATTCTAACCAGAATTGGAGGGACAACAACAACAAAGGAGGCAGAGACAATCAGAGAAATCAGAGGTGGAATAATAACAACAACTGGCAGCAGAACCAGAACCAGCCTTACAGAGTACCTCACCTGAGGCAATCCCAAGGACCACAGAATACCCAATAGTAGACCTCTCAAATTACTTATCCTTCTTCATCTTCTAATGATGACTTACTACAATCTATTGATCGGAGATAACAGACCATGGAAAATAACCTTTATGCTACACTAAATAGTCTGAACTATACTTTGCAAGCTCTTGTCTCACAAATTAGATCAATGAATAACTCCAATAACCAGCCTTTGAGCTCCAGTGGAATCCCCTTTCAACCATTACCCAATCCAAAGGGTGGCATTAATGCCATCACCCTAAGGTCTTGAACCACACTGCAGGAAAGGAATCAGGAGGAGCCAAGCCCACCAGAACATGCCTCAGCTGAAGAGGTAGTGGAAATAGAAGATATTGAAGAGGAAGAGGACATACAGGACATGGCTGAAAAAGAAGAAGTTCAACCACAGGAGGAAGCACCAAAGGGCGCAGACACTGCAGAAGACACCACTCCCATTCCATTTCCACAACTTGCAAGGAAGCCTAGGAAGCAGCTGGAACCTGATCCTAAAATGGTAGAGATATTCAAAAAGGTTGAGGTAACTGTTCCTCTTTTTGATGTTATTCAACAGGTACCTAAATATGCAAAGTTTCTAAAAGATTTATGTATACATAAAGACAAAATTAATGAATTAGAAACTATTCCTTTAGGTAGTTCCATATCTGCTTTAATGGGAGGTTTACCTGAAAAGTGTAGTGACCCAGGTCCATGTATGGTTAATTGTACTATTGGTGGTGTAGTATTTTCTGACTGCATGTGTGATTTAGGAGCATGTGTGAGTATAATGCCTTTGTCTATATATGATATTTTGAGGCTCCCTCCCTTAAAAAGGTCGGCAGCTCGTTTTGTGTTAGCAGATAAAAGCATTATTACAGTGGCTGGAGTTGCTGAAGATGTATTAGTGGGCATTAAGGGGCTCACATTTCCCATTGATTTTTATATCCTGGACATGCCACAAAATGACTCAGAGAAGCCATCATCAATCCTACTCGGAAGACCATTCTTGAAGACCTTGAAGTTCAAATTAGATGCTTTTTCTGGAACATACTCTTTTGAAATAGATGGCCGAGTAGTAATCTTCAATCTGAATGGAGTTATGAAACATCCTCCGGAGGATCATTCTATCCTCCAGTGTGACATCATAGATGAAACCGTGGCTGAAGTTCACCAGGAGGAATTTGAAGAGAAGTACATAGGACAACGTCTAAATATGGGGACATTCTCAGAGGACAATGACAGTGCTTTACCATTGTTACCAGCTCCAGACAACCCAGAGCCTGACCATGATCAGAAGTTAGAATTAAAACCCCTTCCTCCACACCTCAAATATGCTTACCTTGAAGACGATCAGAAGTTTCTAGTTATCATTGCAAGGGAACTCACTTCTCAACAGGAAGAGCAGTTACTTAGTGTGCTGAGGAGGCACAAGAAGGCAATTGGTTGGAGTTTGGCAGACATAGTAGGCATCAACCCTCAAGTCTGTGAGCATAGGATATTTTTAGAAGAGGGAGCAAGACCTGTCCGTCAACCCCAGAGAAGACTGAACCCCACTATCTTAGAGGTTGTCAAGAAGGAAGTGACCAGACTACTGGAGGCAGGTATCATCTACCCCATTTCAGACAGTGAATGGGTAAGCTCAGTACAAGTGGTGCCCAAGAAGTCCTAAGTCACTACAGTGAAGAATGAGCATGGAGATCTCATGGCAACCAGAGTTCAGAAAGCCTGTAGGGTCTGCATTGACTACAGACGCCTCAACCAGGCCACTCGTAAGGATCACTATCCTTTGATCAAATGCTAGATCGCCTGTCAGGTAAATCACATTATTGTTTTTTAGATGGTTACACAGGTTATTTCTAGATTTATATAGCTCCTGAGGATCAGGAAAAGACCACTTTTACATGTCCTTTTGGGACTTATGCTTACAAGAGAATGTCCTTTGGCTTGTGCAATGCACTAGCTACCTTCCAAAGGTGCATGATGAGTCTTTTCTCTGATCTTATTGAGGACTATATGGAAGTTTTTATGGATGATTTTAGTGTATATGGCGATTCCTTTAGCCTTTGCTTAGATGGATTATCTAGAGTATTAGATAGATGTGTCAGTACAAACCTTGTATTAAATTTTGAAAAATGTCACTTTATGATAAAACAAGGTATTGTACTAGGACATGTTGTGTCTAATACTGGCATTTCTGTAGATCCAGCAAAGCTGGATGTTATTTCTAGTTTACCTTACCCTTCCTCTGTGAGGGAAGTCCGTTCGTTCCTTGGCCATACAGGTTTTTACAGGAGATTCATTAAGGACTTCAGTAAGGTAGCACTTCCCTTATCCAGACTACTGCAGAAGGATATTGAGTTCGAGTTCAGTGAGGATTGCAAACAAGCGTTTGATAAGCTGAAGACTGCCCTGACTCAAGCTCCGATTGTGAGAGGACCAGATTGGAGCCAGCCATTTGAAATGATGTGCGACGCCTCCAACCATGCAGTAGGAGCAGCACCGGCTCAGCGTGAAGGTAAGGACCTCTTTGTTATTGCTTATGCGTCTAAAACTTTAGATGCCGCTCAGTCCAATTATACTACTACTGAGAAAGAGCTTCTTGCTATTATTTTTGCTCTGGATAAATTCCGAGCCTATTTACTTGGTACGAAGGTAGTAGTGTACTCAGACCACGCAACTCTGAAGTATATATTAGCTAAAAAGGAGTCCAAACCAAGGCTTATACGTTGGATACTGCTATTACAAGAATTTGATTTGGAAATTAAGGATAGGGGTGGTAACCAGAATTTAGTGGCAGACCACTTGAGTCGCCTTGAGCACATTACAGATGACCCCACTCCTATAGCTGATAATTTCCCATTTGATAACCTGCAAGCAGTATCTGAGGTAGTCCCTTGGTATGCACCTGTAGCTAATTATCTAGTTAGCCGCACCTTTCCTCCAAACTTTTCTAAGCATCAAAGAGACAAGCTGAAAAGCGAGTCTAAATATTATATATGGGATGACCCATATTTATGGAGATGTGATGCTGACTAGGTAATTAGACGGTGTGTGCCTCAATCAGAATTCCAGTCCATCTTAGAGGCCTGTCACTCATCTGAGAGTGGAGGACATTTTGGCCCTCAATGAACAGCTAGAAAAATCTTAGACTGTGGATTCTGGTGGCCTACTCTTTTTAGAGATGCTGCTGAATTTTGTAGATCTTGTTTTCCATGCCAAAAATTTGGTAATATATCCAAGAGGGATGAGATGCCTCAACAAATTATGCTTTTCTGTGAAATTTTTGATGTTTGGGGCATTGACTTCATGGGTTCATTTCCAAATTCTAATGGTTATTTTTATATATTGTTAGCTGTGGATTACGTTTCCAAATGGGTGGAAGCAATTCCTACCCGCACTGATGATGCTAACACTGTTGTTTCCTTTGTGAGAAACCACATTATTTGTCGCTTTAGATCACCACGAGCAATCGTGAGCGATCAAGGCACCCATTTTTGTAACAGGAGACTAACAGGATTAATGAAGAAGCATCGGATAATTCATAAGGTTGCAACAGCCTACCATCCTCAGACTAATGGGCAAGTCGAGGTGTCAAACAGAGAGATAAAACGTATCTTACAGAAGATAGTCAAACCTCATAGAAGAGACTGGAGCATCAGGCTACAAGATGCACTCTGGGCATATAGAACAGCGTACAAAACACCCATTGGGATGAGTCCTTTCCGCTTAGTTTATGGAAAAGCTTGTCATCTCCCTGTTGAAGTAGAGCACAAAGCTTTTTGGGCAGTAAAGGAGTGCAACATGGGAATTGAGAAAGCCGGAGCTGAAAGGAAGTTGCAACTGCAAGAACTAGAAAGCCTTCCCCTAGAAGCTTATGAGAACTCAAGACTATACAAGGAGAAGATGAAGGCTATACATGATCAGCACATCAAGAGAAAAGAGTTCCAACCTGGGGATTTAGTCCTTCTTTACAAATCTCGACTGAGGCTCATGCCAGGTGGTGCACGAAATTGTGATCCCTGGTAATGGCTCCAAAAACTTGGTGCTCTAATCTTAATTCATAATTTGTCACAACTTCGATACAACTAACCAGCAAGTGCACTGGGTCGTCCAAGTAATAAAACCTTATGTGAGTAAGGGTTGATCCCACGGAGATTGTTGGTATGAAGCAAGCTATGGTCATCTTGTAAATCTCAGTCAGGAGGATATCAAATGGTTATGGAGTTTTCGAATAATAATAATAAATAAACAGAAAATAAAGATAGAAATACTTATGTAATTCATTGGTGAGAATTTCAGATAAGCGTATAGAGATGCTTTCGTTCCTCTGAACCTCTGCTTTTCTGCTGTCTTCATCCAATCCTTCCTAATCCTTTCCATGGAAAGCTTTATGTAAGGCATCACCGTTGTCAATGGCTACATCCCATCCTCTCTGTGAAAAAGGTCCAATTGCTCTGTCACGGCACGGCTAATCATCTGGAGGTTCTCGATCATACTGGAATAGGGTTCACCCTCCTTTTGCGTCTGTCACTATGCCCAGCACTCGCGAGTTTGAAGTTCGTCACAGCCATCCCTTCCCAGATCCTACTCGGAATACCACAGACAAGGTTTAGACTTTTTTGATCTCAGGAATGGCCATCCATGGGTTCTAACTTATACCACGAAGATTCTAATATCTCAGACTCGGTCCTCTGTATTAGATATCTAAGAGATACTCATTCTAGCTTGTTTGCATGTAGAACGGAAGTGTTTGTCAGGCACACGTTAATAAGTAAGAATGATGATGAGTGTCACATAATCATCACATTCATCATGTTCTTAGGTGCGAATGGATATCTTAGAAGCGGAATAAATTGAATTGAATATAAAACAGTAGTACTTTGCATTAAATCATGAGGAACAGTAGAGCTCTACACCTTAATCTATGGAGTGTAGAAACTCTACCGTTGAAAATATATAAGTGATGAAGGTCTAGGCATGGCCAAATGGCCAGCCCCCAACGTGATCAATAGATCAAAAGATAATCCAAAGATGTAAATACAATAGTAAAAAGTCCTATTTATACTGAACTAGTTACTAGGGTTTACAGAAGTAAGTAATTGATGCATAAATCCACTTCCGGGGCCCACTTGGTGTGTGCTTGGGCTGAGCTGAAGTTTACACGTGCAGAGGCTTCTTTTGGAGTTGAATGCCAAGTTGTAACGTATTTTTGGCGTTCAACTTTGGTTCGTGACGTGTTTCTGGCGTTTAACTCCAGACTGTAGCGTGGAACTGACGTTCAACGCCCTTTTGCGTCATCTAAACTCGGATGTCTAATTTCCAACGCCGTTGAGAGCGCGCCATTTGGAGTTCTGTAGCTCTAGAAAATCCACTTTGAGTGCAGGGAGGTCAGAATCCAACTGCATCAGCAGTCCTTCTTCAACTTCTGAATCTGATTTTTGCTCAAGTCCCTCAATTACAGCCAGAAAATACCTGAAATCACAGAAAAACACACAAACTCATAATAAAGTCCAGAAATGTAAATTTAACATAAAAACTAATAGAAACATCCCTAAAAGTAACTAGATCCTACTAAAACATACTAAAAATAATGCCAAAAAACGTATAAATTATCCGCTCATCACAACACCAAACTTAAATTGTTGCTTGTCCCCAAGAAACTAAAAATTAAATAGGATAAAAAGAAGAGAATATACTATAAATTCCAAAATATCAATGAAACATAGCTCCAATCAAATGAGCGGGACTTGTAGCTTTTTGCCTCTTGAATAGTTTTGGCATCTCACTTTATCCATTGAAGTTCAGAATGATTGGCATCTATAGGAACTCAGAGTTCAGATAGTGTTATTTATTCTCCTAGTTCAGTATGTTGATTCTTGAACACAGCTACTTTATGAGTCTTGGCCGTGGCCCTAAGCACTTTGTTTTCCAGTATTACCACCAGATACATAAATGCCACAGACACATAATTGGGTGAACCTTTTCTGATTGTGACTCAGCTTTGCTAAAGTCTCCAATTAGAGGTGTCCAGGGTTCTTAAGCACACTCTTCTTTTGCTTTGGACCTTGAATTTAACCGCTCAGTCTCAAGTTTTCACTTGACACCTTCACGCCACAAGCACATGGTTAGGGACAGCTTGGTTTAGCCGCTTAGGCCAGGATTTTATTCCTTTAGGCCCTCCTATCCACTGATGCTCAAAGCCTAAGGATCCTTTTTATTTACCCTTGCCTTTTGGTTTTAAGGGTTACTAGCTTTTTGCTCTTGCCTTTTGGTTTTAAGAGCTTTTGGCTTTTTCTGCTTGCTTTTTTCTTTTTTTTTTTCGCCCTTTTTTTTTCTCTTTGTTTTGCAAGCTTTGTATTCACTGCTTTTTCTTGCTTCAAGAATTATTTTTATGATTTTTCAGATTATCAAATAACATGTCTCCTTGTCATCATTCTTTCAAGAGCCAACATAATTAACATTCATAAATAGCAACTTCAAAAGACATATGCACTGTTCAAGCATTCATTCAGAAAACAAAAAGTATTGTCTCCACATCAATATAATTAAACTAAGTTCAAGGATAAATTCGAAACTCATGTACTTCTTGTTCTTTTGAATTAAAAATATTTTTCATTTAAGAGAGGTGATGGATTCATAGGACATTCATAACTTTAAGACATAGTTACTAAATACTAATGATCATGTAATAAGACACAAACATAGATAAGCACTTAACATAAAGAAAATGAAAAACAGAAAATTTAAGAACAAGGAATGAGTCCACCTTAGTGATGGTGGCGTTTTCTTCTTGAGGAACCAATGATGTCCTTGAGCTCTTCTATGTCTCTTCCTTGTCTCTATTGCTCCTCCCTCATAGCTCTTTGATCTTCTCTAATTTCGTGAAGGATGATGGAGTGCTCTTGATGTTCCACCTTTAATTGTCCCATGATGGAACTTAATTCTCTTAGGGAGGTGTTGATTTGCTCCCAAAAATTCTGTGGAGGAAAGTGCATCCCTTGAGGCATCTCAGGGATTTCTTTGTGATGAGCTTCTTCATGCGTCTCTTGAGATCCATGAATAGGCTCTCTTGTTTGCTCCATCCTTTTCTTAGTGATGGGCTTGTCCTCATCAATGAGGATATCTCCCTCTATGTCAATCCTAGCCGAATTGCATAGATGACAAATGAGGTGAGGAAAAGCTAACCTTGCCATAGTGGAGGACTTGTCAGCCACCTTGTAGAGTTCTTGAGGTATAATCTCATGAACCTCCACCTCTTCTCCAATCATGATGCTATGGATCATGATGGCCCGGTCTATAGTAACTTCAGACCGGTTGCTAGTGGGAATGATTGAGCGTTGAATGAACTCCAACCATCCTCTAGCTACAGGCTTAAGGTCCAATCTTCTTAGTTGAACTGGTTTGCCTTTTGAGTCAATCTTCCATTGAGCTCCTTCCACACATATGTCCATGAGAACTTGGTCCAACCTTTGATCAAAGTTAACTCTCCTTATGTAGGGGTGTGCGTTCTCTTCCATCATTGGCAAGTTGAACGCCAACCTCACATTTTCTGGACTAAAATCTAAGTATTTCCCCCGAACCATGGTGAGATGATTCTTTGGGTTCAGGTTCTTACTTTGATCATGGTTCCTAGTGATCTATGCATTAGCATAGAACTCTTGAACCATTAGAATTCTGACTTGTTGGATGGGGTTTGTTAGAACTTCCCAACCTCTTCTTTGGATCTCATGTCGGATCTCCGGATACTCATTTTTCTTGAGTTTGAAAGGGACCTCGGGGATCACCTTCTTCTTGGGCACAACATCATAGAAGTGGTCTTGATGGGCTTTGGAGATGAATCTTTCCATCTCCTATGACTCGGAGGTGGAAGCTTTTGTCTTCCCTTTCCCTTTTCTAGAGGATTCTCCGGTCTTAGGTGCTATCAATGGTAATGGAAAAACAAAAAGCTTATGCTTTTACCACACCAAACTTAGAATATTTCTCGCCCTCGAGCAAGAGAAGAAAGAAAAGAAGAAGAAGAAGAAATAGAATGGAAGGAGAGAGGGTTGTGTTTCGGCCAAGAAGGGGATGAGAGGGATTTGTTGTGTGAAAAATGAAGAAGAATGGAGTGGTTTATATAGTGGAGGGAGAGGGGTTAGGTTCGGCCATTTAGGGTGGGTTTGGGTGGGAAAGTGATTTTGAATTTTGAAGGTAGGTAGGGTTTTTGAGGTAGGTTTATGGGGAATAGTGGATGGATGTGAGTGATGAAGGGGTAGTAGGGAAGAGAGCTTGATGTGATTGGTGAAGGGTTTTGGGGAAAGGCGTTTATTGGGAAGAGAGGATGAACATTGAGAATAGGGAAGAGTATGAGTGGAGGTAGGTGGGGATCCTGTGGGGTCCACAGATGCTGAGATGATCCTGTGGGGTCCACAGATTCTGAGGTGTCAAGGATTTACATTCCTGCACCAATTAGGCATTTAAAATGCCTTTGCATACAATTCTGGCGTTTAAACGCCGAATTGATGCTTGTTCTGGGCGTTCAGCGCCCAGATGCAGCATGTTTCTGGCGTTGAACGCCAGTTCTATGCTTGTTTCTGGCGTTCAGCGCCAGCTTTCCTCAGTGTGCATTCCTGGTGTCTGAACACCAGGATGCTGCTTGTTTTGGGCGTTCAACGCCAGATCCATGCTCTGTTCTGGCGTTGAACGCCAGCCAGATGCTCCTTACTGGCGTTTAAACGCCAGTAAGCCCTTCCTCCAGGGTGTGATTTTTCTTCTGCTAATTTTTATTCTATTTTTAATTTTTATATTTATTTTGTGACTCCGCATGATCATGAACCTAAAAAAACATGAAAGAACGATAAAAATAAAATTAGGTTGCCTCCCAACAAGTGCTTCTTTAATGTCAATAGCTTGACATTGGGCTCTCATGGAGACACACAGGTGATCAGGCCAATTTTATAGACTCCCAACACCAAACTTAGAGTTTGACTTTGGGGGCTTTGGTTGACTCTGCAGTGAGAGAAGCTTTACATGCTTCCTCTCCATGGTTACAAAAGGAGATCCTTAATTTTTAAACACAAGGGAGTCCTCATTCAGTTGAAGGATCAATTCTCCTCTGTCTACATCAATCACAGCTCTTGCTGTGGCTAGGAAGGGTCTTCCAAAAATGATGGATTCATCCTCATCCTTCCCAGTATCCAGGATTATGAAATCAGCAGGGAAGTAAAGGCCTTCAACCTTTACTGACACGTCCTCTACCTGACCATAAGCCTGTTTTCTTGAGTTGTCTGCCATCTCTAATGAGATTCTGGCAGCTTGCACCTCAAAGATTCCTAGTTTCTCCATTACAGAGATGGGCATGAGGTTTATCCCTGACCCAAGGTCACACAGAGCCTTCTCAAAGGTAATGGTGCCTATGGTGCAAGGTATTAAGAACTTTCCCGGATCCTGTTTCTTCTGAGGCAATTTCAGTTGATTCAGATCACTCAGTTCATTGGTGAACAAGGGAGGTTCATCTTCCCAAGTCTCATTGCCAAATAATTTGGCATTCAGCTTCATGATTGCACCAAGGTACTTGGCAACTTGCTCTTCAGTAACATCTTCATTCTCTTCAGAAAAAGAATACTCATCAGAGCTCATGAATGGCATAAGAAGGTTCAATGGAATCTCTATGGTCTCTAGATGAGCCTCAGACTCCTTTGGTTCCTCAGAGGAAAACTCCTTATTGATCATTGGACGTCCCAGGAGGTCTTCCTCACTGGGATTCACATCCTCCCCCTTCCTCCTTAGATTCGGCCATGATGGTTATATCAATGGCCTTGCACACTCTTTTTGGATTTTCTTCTGTATTGCTTGGGAGGGTACTAGGAGGGGTATCAGTGATCTTCTTACTCAGCTGGCCCACTTGTGCCTCCAAATTTCTAATGGAGGACCTTGTTTTATTCATGAAACTCAGAGTGGCCTTAGATAGATTAGAGACTATGTTTGCTAAATTAGAAGTATTTTGTTTAGAGTTCTCTGTCTGTTGCTGAGGGGATGATGGAAAAGGCTTGCTATTGCTAAACCTATTTCTTCCACCATTATTAAAGCCTTGTTGAGGCTTTTATTGATCCTTCCATGAGAGATTTGAGTGATTTCTCCATGAGGGATTATAAGTGTTTCCAGAGGGTTCACCCATATAATTTACCTCTGCTGTTGCAAGGTTCTCAGGATCATAAGCTTCTTCTTCAGAAGATGCCTCTTGAGTACTGTTGGATGCAGCTTGCATTCCATTCAGACTCTGAGAAATCATATTGACTTGCTGAGTCAATATTTTATTCTGAGCCAATATGGCATTCAGAGTATCAATTTCCCTTCTTCTGAGGCATCCCATTACTTACAGGATTCCTCTCAAAAGTGTACATAAACTGGTTGTTAGCAACCATGTCAATAAGTTCTTGAGCTTCTGCAGGCGTTTTCTTTAGGTGAATGGATCCACCTATAGAAGTATCCAATGACATTTTAGCTAATTCAGATAGACCATTATAGAATATATCCAGGATGGTCCATTCTAAAATCATGTCAGAAGGACACTTTTTGGTCAGTTCCTTCTATCCCTCCCAAGCTTCATAGAGAGATTCACCTTCTTTCTGTCTGAAGGTTTGAACATCCACTCTAAGCTTACTCAGTTTTTAAGGAGGAAAAAACTTGGCTAAAAAAGCCTTGACCAGCTTATCCCAAGAGTTTAGGCTATCCTTAGGTTGAGAATCCAACCATATTCTAGCTCTGTCTCTCACAGCAAAAGGGAAAAGCATGAGCCTGTAGACTTCAGAATCTACTCCATTAGTCTTAACAGTATCACAGATCTACAAAAATTCAGTTAAGAACTGAAAAGGATCTTCAGATGGAAGTCCATGGAACTTGCAGTTCTGCTGCATCAGAGAAACTAATTGAGATTTAAGCTCAAAATTGTTTGCTCCAATGGTAGGAATTGAGATGCTTCTTCCATGTAAATTGGAATTAGGTGCAGTAAAGTCACCAAGCATCCTCCTTGCATTATTATTATTTTCGGCTGCCATCTCCTCTTCCTGCTCGAAAATTCCTGTAAGGTTGTCTCTAGATTGTTGCATTTTAACTTCTCTTAGTTTCCTTTCCAGAGTCCTTTCAGGTTCAGGATCTGCTTTAACAAGAATGTTCTTGTTCTTGCTTCTGCTCATATGACAAAGAAAGGGAATAATAAAGAAAATATGGAATCTCCTATGTCATAGTATAGAGATTCCTTTGTGTGAGTAGAAGAAGAAAAGAATGTAATGTAAGGAAAGAGAAGGGAGGAGAATCCAAACACATGGGTGAGGAGAGCAGAGATATGAGATGAAAAGAAGTGTTAGTAGGTAATTAAATAAATAGAAGAAGATGAGGGAGAGGGAATTTCGAAAATTAATTTTGAAAAAGAGTTACTGATTTTCGAAAATTAAGATAAAATTAAAATTAAAATTAAAAATTGAAACAGAGTTACTGATTTTCGAAAATTAATTAAAAAGAATTTTTGAAAAAGAGGGAGGTATTTTCGAAAATTAGAGAGGGATAGTTAGTTAGGTAGTTTTGAAAAAGATAAGAAACAAACAAAAAGTCAATTAGTTAGTTGAAAGAGATTTGAAATTCAATTTTGAAAAAATAAGAAGATAAGAAGTTAGAAAAGATATTTGAAAAAGATAGGATAAAAAGATATTTTTGAGAAAATATGATTGAAATTAGTTTTGAAAAAGATTTGAATTTAAAAATCAAAATTAATGACTTGACTCACAAGTAATCACAAGATATGATTCTAGAACTTAAAGTTTGAATCTTTCTTAACAAGCATGTAACAAACTTGAAATTTTTGAATCAAAACATTAATTTTTGATGATATTTTCGAAAATTATGAAATAAAATTAAGAAAAAAATTTTTGCAAAATATTTTTAAAATTTTCGAAAATAAATAAGAGAAATGAAAAAGATTTGATTTTTGAAAAAGATTTTAAAAAAGATAAGATTTTTAAATTGAAAATTTGAATTGACTCATAAAAAAAACAATTGAATTTTAAAAAAATTTTGAAAAAGTCAATCCAAATTTTCGAAATTTATGAGAGAAAAAAAGAGAGATATTTTTTTTTATTTTTGAATTTTTTTAATGATGAGAGAGAAAAACATGAAAAATGATGCAACGCATGAAAATTTTGGATCTAAACATGTGATGCATGCAAGAACATTATGAACGTCAAGATGAACACCAAGAACACTATGAATGTCAAGATGAACATCAAGAACTTATTTTTGAAAAATTTACAAGAAAAGAAAATATGCAAGACACCAAACTTAGAAATTTTTCATGTATAGACACTATGAATGCAAGAATGCAAGAATGCATATGAAAAACAAGAAAAGACACAAAACAAGAAAATATAAAGATCAAACAAGAAGACTGGCCAAGAACAACTTGAAGATCATGAGGAACACTATGAATGCATGAATTTTCGAAAAATGCAAAATTTTTTTTTTAGAAAAAAATGCAATTGACACCAAACTTAAAAATTGACTCAAGACTCAAAAAAGAAACACAAAATATTTTTGATTTTTATGATTTTATAAATTTTTTTGGATTTTTGTATATTTTTATTTTTTTGAAAATTATTTGAAGAAGAAAAATAAAGATTTCAAAATTTTTAATATGAATTCCAGGAATTTTGTGCTCTTTAGTCTAAAGCTCCAATCTGAGGGTTAGACATGGTTTAATAGCCAGCCAAGCTTTAGTATGCTATTACATGCATTGAAGTGATTAGTTGAATCCTCAGTCCAAAGGAATTTAGACATGGCTTTACAGCCAGCCAGGATTCAACAAATCATTATGAAACACTAGAATTCATTCTTAAAAATTCTGAAATAATTTTCGAAAACAAAAGGAAAAATTTTTTTTTTTCGAATATTAATTGGGAAAAACGAAAAAGAAGAAAATATTTTTGAAAAATTTTTGAAAACTTTTTGAAAATAAAATAAGAAGAAAATTACCCAATCTGAGCAACACGATGAACCGTCAGTTGTCCAAACTCGAACAATCCCCGGCAACGGCGCCAAAAATTTGGTGCACGAAATTGTGATCCCTGGTAATGGCTCCAAAAACTTGGTGCTCTAATCTTAATTCATAATTTGTCACAACTTCAATACAACTAACCAGCAAGTGCACTGGGTCGTCCAAGTAATAAAACCTTACATGAGTAAGGGTTGATCCCTCGGAGATTGTTGGTATGAAGCAAGCTATAGTCATCTTGTAAATCTCAGTCAGGCGGATATCAAATGGTTATGGAGTTTTCGAATAATAATAATAAATAAACAGAAAATAAAGATAGAAATACTTATGTAATTCATTGGTGAGAATTTCAGATAAGCGTATAGAGATGCTTTCGTTCCTCTGAACCTTTGCTTTCCTGTTGTCTTCATCCAATCGTTCCTACTCCTTTCCATGGCAAGCTTTATGTAAGGCATCACCGTTGTCAATGGCTACATCCCATCCTCTCTGTGAAAAAGGTTCAATTGCTCTGTCACGGCATGGCTAATCATCTGGAGGTTCTCGATCATACTAGAATAGGGTTCACCCTCCTTTTGCGTCTGTTACTACGCCCAGCACTCGCGAGTTTGAAGTTCGTCACAGCCATCCCTTCCCAGATCCTACTCGGAATACCACAGACAAGGTTTAGACTTTCTGGATCTCAGGAATGGCCATCCATGGGTTCTAACTTATACCACGAAGATTCTAATATCTCGGACTCAGTCCTCTGTATTAGATATCTAAGAGATACTCATTCTAGCTTGTTTGCATGTAGAACGGAAGTGTTTGTCAGGCACGCATTCATAAGTGAGAATGATGATGAGCATCACATAATCATCACATTTATCATGTTCTTAGGTGCGAATAGATATCTTAGAAGCGGAATAAGTTGAATTAAATATAAAACAGTAGTACTTTGCATTAAATCATGAGGAACAGCATAGCTCCACACCTTAATCTATGGAGTGTAGAAACTCTACCGTTGAAAATACATAAGTGATGAAGGTCTAGGCATGGCCGAATGGCCAGCCCCCAATGTGATCAATAGATCAAAAGATAATCCAAAGATGTAAATAAAATAGTAAAAAGTCCTATTTATACTAAACTAGTTACTAGGGTTTACAGAAGTAAGTAATTGATGAATAAATCAACTTCCGGAACCCACTTGGTGTGTGCTTGAGCTGAGCTTGAAGTTTACACGTGCAGAGGCTTCTTTTGGAGTGGAACGCCAAGTTGTAACGTGTTTTTGGCGTTCAACTCTGGTTCGTGACGTGTTTCTGGCGTTTAACTCCAGACTACAGCGTAGAACTGGTGTTCAACGCCCTTTTGCGTCGTTTAAACTCGGACAAAGTATGGACTATTATATATTGCTGGAAAGCCCTGGATGTCTACTTTCCAATGCCGTTAAGAGCGCACCATTTGGAGTTCTGTAGCTCCAGAAAATCCACTTTGAGTGCAGGGAGGTCAGAATCCAACAGCATCAGCAGTCCTTCTTCAACTTCTGAATCTGATTTTTGCTCAAGTCCCTCAGTTTCAGCCAGAAAATACCTGAAATCACAGAAAAACACACAAACTCATGGTAAAGTCCAGAAATGTGAATTTAACATAAAACTAATAGAAACATCCCTAAAAGTAACTAGATCCTACTAAAACATACTGAAAATAATGCCAAAAAGCGTATAAATTATCCGCTCATCACCAGGCAAGTTGAAATCAAGATGGGAAGGTCCATACAGAGTAGAGAAGGCCGAACCGTATGGAGTTTTTCACCTAAGTCATCCTTCAAGCTCTGAACTTATCAAAGTTAATGGACAACGTTTAAAGCTGTACCATGGAGAGAGGATGAAGAAAAATGAGGAGCTCGAGATCTTCCTCTTGGAAGATCCCCACATAGCCGAAGACTGAGCTAGTGGAGCGTCCAACTTACGGACGTTAAAGCAAAGTGCTAGGTGGGAGACAACCCACCATGGTATGATCGTTCTTTTCTTTATTCTTAGTTTTCCTATTCAATAACTCTTCTCTTTATTAGTACATTTCGTGCATCTGCATTTACATTCTTTTATTTTAAAAAAATAATAAAAAATAAAAAATAAAAAAATATTTTCGCGACGCGACCGCATCTTTGACGCATCCGCATCGCAGGTGATTGGAGAAAATAATAAAACAAACAGAGAGTCACACGAGAGCGTGGCTGGAGGTGTGCCCGTGGTACAAACTGTCCCACGCGACCGCATCGCTGACGCGTCCGCGTCGGGTGGAAACATTGGCCTCCCACGTGACCGCATCACTCACGCGGCCGCGTGCCCTGGAATTCGACGTGAAAAGGGTGCACGACCGAAAGTTGTGCTAGAGTGGTGCTGCATTGGCGCTGAACGCACAATTCTTCCCACGTGGACGCATGGCTCACGCGTCCGCGTCATATCCTTCTAATGGCCACTCACGCGATCGCACGCCCCACGTGATCGCGTCACCCAACATTTGGCGCAATAAGAGTTTGAACAGAGAGTTGTGCAAGTGCGAGGCTGCCCTCGCGCCAGTAGCATAAAACGGGTCACGCGACCGCGTGACCGACGCGACCGTGTCAATTAGTATAAGTGCAAGTCGCGCGACCGCATGCCCCACGTGACCGCGTCGCTTGTGCCGCACAGCTTCCCTGATTTGCCAATTATCTTATCTTTCTTTTCCCCAAATCCTATTTTCTCTTTTCCCTCCTTATTTCTTCCTTCTTCCTTCTTCCTTCTTTCTCACTTTCTACTCTCTCTCTCTCTCACCCCCATTAACAAGGTTTTCTTTTCTTCTTCCCTCCCTTACTTTTCTATTATTCTTCTTATTTTTATGTGTTATCTTCTTTTCTTTTCTTTTTACTTTTATTATCTATATTTTTTTCTTTCTTTTTCCTTTTTACTTGGTGTTGGAAATTTATTTGAGTCATTATTTCTCATTATATGCTTATGGATTGTTGTAAAATTGTTTGGCAATTATATATTACTTTTTTTAAAAGGGTTGCTGCATGTTCACTTTAATACTTTCTATACCTTATTTACCATGCATGCTATGTGTTTGTGAAAAAGCCCATATGGCATCATGCATTTTTCTACATTATTCTATTCTACTATTCAATGCTTGCTTTTCACAAATTCCCTTTACTATTGTATTAATTGAATTTAATTGTCAATACAAACGTGATGGCTAGTTTGTTACGAGTGATAACACATTCAACTAATTAAATGCTTGATCTATGCTACTCATGCCTTTGCCTGCTTGCCAATAAACCCCTTGCATTTAATTATCCTCCAATGCACTTGCTATATTTCCATTGATAAACTTTTCACATGTAGTCATGACCATGTGTTAACAACATCCTCTTTACCGTGCATTGTTTATCACTTATACAACCCTCTTCCTTGCTCTATCTCTTTGAATTTACGTTACTTTTCTTTTTTTTTCCTTTTCAGGATGGCCACCAAGAAAGGAAAAGAGAAAGCTACTCCCAAACCACCAGCAAGAAGAGGAACAAAAAGAGCATTAGTGGCAGAGCCCTCTTCAACTGCGGTTAAACCCTCAACAAAAAGAACTAAGAGGATTATAAAGGTTGATGATAAAGAAAAAGCCTTTCCAACAAAGGACACTGCACGATTTCCCAATCGCTACTGTGAGCAGATGTTCCCCATCCTGGCAGATGTTCCCCAAACCATATTGCTACCTTTGTTGAGCCGCAAATTGCACAAAGACAATGGGGTTTCCTACAGAGACAGTCGAGGTAGGTCAATCTTTCTTGGGTAGTCGAGTTCTACTCCAACTTCCACCTGCCAACCCTGCAGTCTGTCTTTGTCCGTCAGAAGCAAGTATCCATTACAGAAGAGGCCATTCAAAAAGCTCTAGGAATTCCCCCTGTTCCAGAAGGATTGGACGCCTTTCAAGAAGCCGCACTCAAGCGCCAGATGTACCAATTTGACTTGGACACCGTTCTTAGAGTTATCGCACTACCTGGCAGCCGTTGGATCTACGGATACCATCGTACCCGCCCTAAGGGAATATCGGCTTCAGCACTTACCTTGGAGGCTCGCGTATGGGCACAGATCATGTCCCATTATGTCTTTCCAAGCACTCACGAGTCCTCCTTATGCCAGGGCATTTTGGCCAGTTTCACTGACCTTTTCTTTATGGTTTTTGGGTAGTTTCATGAATTTTCTTAGGAAATAAGCAAGTTTTGGGTAAATAATCACTTACATCTTGATTCTAAGCAAACATTGTAAATTTTACATGATTTTATGAGAATTATGCATGAATTAAATGACAAAATTGAATTATGCATGTCTCATAACTTGGATTAGAACTTTGATGCACTTTATTACTTGATTTCAGGACAAAGGAAGCAAGGAAGAACCACCTTAGTAGCCACGTTAGGCTAGCTAACGTGACCACTAACGTGGAATGGAGGCTAGCTTGCAACGTTAATGAGAAAAGTGATCGCCATTAATGCCTTCGTGAGCCATCATAGCCCACGTTAGTTGCCACGTTAACAATGTTAATGTGGAAGCTAACGTGGAAGAGAAGTAGAACTCCAACGTTAGTGGTAAAAGTAAGTGCCACTAATGTTCCAAAGTGGCAGCTGGCCACGTTAAGAGTCACGTTAACTCAGTTAACGTGAACTCTAACGTGGATGAGGAAGATAATGCCAACATTAGTGACACTTACCTTTGTCACTAACGTTGGACTAAGCTCATATTTGCCACGTTAAGAGTCACATTAACCTAGTTAACGTGGACTCTAACGTGGAGGGAGCAAGGAATCACCAACGTTAGTGACACTCACCTTTGTCACTAATGTTGGATTAAGCCACTATGAGCCACGTTAGTTGCCATGTTAATTACATTAACGTGGAAGCTAACGTGGAGAAGAGGGATGATGAGCCAACGTTAGTGACACTCACCTTTGTCACTAACGTTGGAGATGGCTATCAATACCACGTTAGAAGTCACGTTAACCTACTTAACGTGAACTCTAACGTGGGAAGAAAGGGCGTTTTGAAGAATTAGTGACAAAGGTAAGTGTCACTAATGCTCTCGAAGATTTGGCAAGCCTACGTTAAAGGCCACGTTAACTATACTAACGTGAACTCTAACGTAAGGAGAAAGGGTACTCTCAACGTTATTGAAAAAGGTAAACCCCGGTAACGTTTGCGAAGGGCCAAGAAGCAACGTTAGTGGTCACGTTAGTGCCACTAACGTTGAAGTTAACGTGGACCATTTTTGGGTTAGGAACATTAGTGAAAAAGGTGATTGTCACTAACGTTCTCGACCCCACAGTTTCACTTGACGTTAACACCACTAACGCCCCAAGCTAAAGTCCATACCTACTGCATACTTTCTCTGCAAGTAAAGCTGAGCCCACTGAAGAAGATAACTGCTTCAACTCAAGATCCAAAGGCCCATATCCAAGACTTGAAGAAGCAACTAGAAGATCAGAAGAATAGTATAAGTAGGGAGAACTTTGAACTAGAAAGCAGCTTTTGGCATTATTAGAATTACTCTCTGTATTTTTTACTCTCTCTGCAACTTCTAGTTTCACTTTTCATAATGCATTCTCCATCTTTGTTTTCCATTCCCAGAGCTATGAGCAACTAAACCCCTTTCATTGGGTTAGGGAGCTTTGTTGTAATTTGATGGATCAATAATAGTTTTCATTATTCTTCTTCTTTCTTTTCTCTTGATTTTACTAGAAAGCTTTCAATCTTCACCCAATTGAGTAGTTATCTTGGAAAAGAAGCTATTCATACTTAGATCTCTTCGGAACCTTGGAAGAGGAATGAAGAGATCATGCTAGAAATGCTTTCTCATGTTGGACCAAATTGGGATTTGGATGGATATAGTGACATATAATCCTACCAACACTTTGATTTGGAAATACATGTGGTATAATCAGTGACTATACCTCATCTCTTCTCATGAGCAATTGGACCAAGGAATTGGCTATTGATCAAGATTTGAGAGATTGAATTACCAAGGAATTGGAATTCAATCACTTAAGATTGCCAAGGAGATCAATGAATGCATTAATTGAGGAAGAGATGAAAATGAACTTGATCCGGAGGATGCAACATCTCCTAAGCCCGATGAACTCCCCATTTCTGATCTTACCCATTCTCTTTAATTTCTGCCAATTACTTTTATGATCATCTTCTCCATTCCCATTTAAGATTCTGCAATTTATTTTCCATCATCTATTTTCAGCATTTACAATTTTTGCTATTTACTTTCCCGCCATTTAATTTCCTGCAACTCTCAAACCAAATTTTTCTTAGCTAAACTAGAACATTCCTCCAATTAAAGTTGCTTGACCAATCAATCCCTGTGGGATTCGACCTCACTCTTTTGTGAGTTATTACTTGACGATAATTCGGTATACTTGCCGAGGGAAATCTGTTGAGAGACAAGTTTCCGTGCATCAAGTTTATGGCGCCGTTGCTGGGGATTGATTTTGTATCAACAATGATTAAATTGGTGGATAACTAGATTGAGCATTTTCCTTTTGTTTGATTTAGTTTCATCTAAGTAATTTACTTTCAGCTTTAGTTATTTCTTTCCCTTTACCTTTCACACATTAGTGGTGTTACCTGCATTTTGTTTTAATATTTGGTTCACTGACCCACTAACTGTTTGATATATTGCATCACTCACACTAACAGCATTTCTGCAGAAAATATTGTCTGCATCTATCTTTCTTGCTTGTGCCTTATTGGGTGTATGACAGGTAGAAGAAGCAGGGATTCAACTTCCTTTGATTCTGAACCTGAGAGGACCTTCCTTAGATTAAGGAGGGAAGCAAGAGGGAAGAGATTAGTTGGTGCTGAGGAAGAGGAGGAGTACTTTGAACCAGACATGGATGAGAATATGGAGAACCATCATGAAGAAGAGGCTCACAACCATGGCAGAGAAGGTCCAGTGCATCAGGCTAGACAAGAGAGAAGAGTTCTGGGTTCTTACATCAACCCAAATCCAGGAAACTGTGGAAGTAGCATCCAAAAGCCAACCATATATGCCAACAACTTTGAACTAAAGCCACAAGTTATCACCCTTGTTCAAAACAATTGTTCATTCGGAGGAAGTGTCTAAGAAGACCCCAATCAACATCTAACCACCTTCCTGAGGATATGCGATACTGTGAAGTCTAATGGTGTTCACCCTGACACCTATAGACTACTTCTATTTCCCTTCTCACTCAAGGACAAAGCATCTAAATGGCTGGAATCCTTTCCAAAGGAGAGTTTAGCAACCTGGGAAGACGTGGTGAACAGATTCTTGGCAAGATTCTATACTCCTCAATGAATCAACAGGTTGAGAGCTGAGGTACAAACCTTCAGGCAGCAAGATGGTGAGACTCTATATGAAGCATGGGAGAGGTTTAAGGACCTGACAAGAAGATGCCCACCAGATATGTTCAATGAATGGGTGCAGTTGCACATTTTCTATGAAGGCCTTTCATATGAATCAAAGAAGGCAGTAGACCACTCATCCGGGGGATCTCTGATCAAGAAGAAGACAATTGAAGAAGCCATAGATGTCATTGAGACTGTAGCAGAGAATGACTAATTCTATGCATTTGAAAGAGGCAACACTAGAGGAGTGATGGAGCTAAACAATGTGGATGCACTGCTAGCTCAAAACAAGCTTATTACCAAGCAGTTGGCTGACCTTACCAAAAACATGGAGAGGAATCAAGTGGCAGCAATCACCACTTCAGCAGCAGCTCAAGAAGGAGTAAATGAAGGAGCAGAAGGTGATCAGGAACAAGCCAACTACATTGGAAATTCACCTAGGCAGCACCATGACCCATACTCCAAAACATATAATCCCGGTTGGAGGAACCACCCAAACTTTGGGTGGGGAAACCAACAGGATCAAGGCCAAGATCAGAGACACCACAACCCCAACAACAATGCAGCTCACCAACACTCCACACAGAGGTCATATCAACACCCACCTAACAACACTTCTCAACATCCATACCAAAGTCAAAATGGCCCTTCTCATCCTTCCAATCTCAACTCTCCATTATCGAAAGAAAAACTCTCAAGGATTAAAACTCTACTTGAAGGCATATGCAAGGAGATCCAAGATAGTAAGGTGTTCCGAGAGGAAGTGCGATCCAACATGCAAAATCAAGATGCTGCCATCAAGAAACTTGAGACACAAATTGGCTACCTATTTCAGCAAGCTCCTGGCCATGACCTTTGCAGCAACATTGAGTCAAGGCCAAGGGTGGAATGTCAAGCTATTACCCTCAGAAGTGGGAAGGAATTGAAGGAGACTTCCAAGAAACGATAGGAGAAAGATTCAATTAGAATAAAGGAGGAATAAGATGAAGTTCAAGTCCCCACCTCCAACTCACATCAAAAGGAAGAAGAGCTGAAGCCATATGTTCTGAAAGTCCCATATCCTCAACAATTGAGGAAGAAGGGGGATGACAGCCAGTTCTCCAGATTTTTAGAAATCTTCAAGAAACTGCAGATTAACAAATCCTTTGCTGAAGTAATAGAGCAAATGCCGCTCTATGCCAAGTTCTTGAAGAAGTTGATGACCAAGAAGAGAAGCTGGAAGAACGACGATACGGTGATACTAACCGAGGAATGCAGTGCCATCATTCAGCATAAACTACCCCAGAAATTGAAGGATCCTGGGAGCTTCCAGATTTCTTGTATTATAGGAGAAATAACAGTGGAGAAGGCTCTATGTGATTTAGGAGCCAGCATAAATCTGATGTCTGTAGCTATGATGAGAAAAATGAAGATTGAGGAGGCCAAACCAACAAAAATGGCCTTACAACTGGCAGACCGATCATTCAAATTTCCTCACGGCATAGTGGAAGACTTGCTAGTGAAGGTAGGAGACTTTATCTTTCCAGTAGACTTTGTAGTGTTAGACATGAAGGAAGGAGCTAAGGCTTCTATCATCTTGGGTAGACCATTCTTAACTACTGCCGGAGCTGTCATCGATGTCCAAAAGGGCGAACTTACCCTTAGACTACACAATGAAACAATGATGATCAATGTGTTCAAGGCCATGAACTACCCACAGGAACCATTGGGAGAATGTATGAGGTTGGACTCACTGGAAGATGTAGTACAAGAGACTTTTGAAGATGAAGAACTTGAGGGGTTAACAGAAGAGGAGGAATCAGCATCAAGCGAAGAAGCTGCAACAGCTGAGGTTCAAGCTCAGTGCACAATAGAGGAGAAGAATGGAAAGAAAGAAGCACCCAAACTTGAACTAAAGGCACTGCCACCCACTCTCAAGTATGCATATCTAGGAGAAAATGAAAGTTATCCAGTGATCATAAATTCATCCCTCAGCCAAGAACAAGAGGAAGAGCTACTCCAAGTATTACAAAGGCACAAATATGCCATAGGATGGACCCTTGCTGACTTGAAGGGAATCAGTTCGGCCATATGTATGCATAAGATACTGTTGGAAGATGATGCCAAAACATCCATTCAACCCCAAAGGAGGCTGAACCCAGTCATGAAGGAAGTGGTACAGAAAGAAGTCATGAAGTTGTGGCAAGGAGGAGTGATCTATCTGATCTCAGACAGCCCATGGGTCAGCCCTGTACAAGTTGTCCCAAAAAAGGGAGGAATCACTGTAGTTCCCAATGAGAAGAATGAACTAATCCCTACAAGGACCGTCACAGGATGGCGGATGTGCATAGACTCCAGAAAACTCAATGAAGCTACACGAAAAGATCATTTCCCCCTTCCTTTCATGGATCAGATGTTGGAAAGACTTGCAGGACATGCATATTACTGTTTTCCCGATGGTTATTCAGGATATAACCAAATAGTGGTTGATCCAAGAGACCAAGAGAAAACCTCCTTTACTTGCCCATATGGAGTGTTTGCCTATAGGCGCATGCCATTTGGGCTATGCAATGCACCTGCAACCTTCCAACGCTCCATGCTCTCCATTTTCTCAGATATGATAGAAAAATTCATCGAAGTCTTTATGGATGACTTCTCAGTATTCAGAGATTCCTTTCCTAATTGTCTATATCACCTAGCCCTGGTGTTAAAGAGATGTCAAGAGACCAATCTGGTCTTGAACTGGGGGAAATGTCACTTCATGGTAATAGGAGAAATAGTCATTGGCCATAAGGTGTCTAACTAGGGCATTGAGGTAGACAGAGCTAAGGTGGATCTCATTGAAAGATTACCTCCACCAAGTGATGTCAAGGCAATTAGGAGTTTTTTAGGGCATGCTGGCTTTTACAGATGGCTTATTAAAGATTTTTCAAAGATAGCCAAGCCCTTAAGCAATCTCCTTGCATCTGATACACCATTTCTCTTTGATAAAAAGTACATGCTAGCTTTCGAAAACTTAAAAAAGAGGCTGTCCTCTGCCCCTATCATTTCCCCACCTGATTGGAACTTACCATTTGAACTGATGTGCGATGCATCTGACTTTGCAGTTGGGGCAGTGTTAGGACAGAGGAAAGAGAACTTAGTCCATGTAATATACTATGCCAGCAATATCCTTAATGATACTCAAAGAAACTATACCACTACTGAAAAGGAGTTGCTGGCAATAGTTTTTGCATTTGACAAGTTTAGATCATACCTCATTTGACAAGTTTAGATCATACCTCATTTGAAATTAGAGACAAGAAGGGAGTGGAGAACAAGGTAGCAGATCACTGGTGTATTTATAACCCACTAACTTACCGGCAAGTTCACCGGGTCGTACCATGTAATACCTTACATGAGTATGGGTCGATCCCACAAGGATTGATGGACTAAGCAACAATAATGTTGGATAGGCTTAGTTAGACAAACAAAAATTGGTGTTGAGATGCAATATAAAAGACATTAAACAATATCAAAAATATTGAAGAAAGGCAAGTAAATACTTTGGAAAAAATATGGAGAAGATAGTTAAGGTTTCAGAGTTATCTATTTTTCCGGATTAACTTTTCTTACTAATTAATTTAATTATGCAGGATTTAGTTTATGGCAAACTGTATGTGACTAGACCCTAATTCCTTAGACCTTCCTAGTCTCCTCTAAAATTCATTAACTACCAATTCCTTGGTCAATTAATTCCAATTAGAGGGTGATAATCAATTTCTAGTTTATATGCCACAAAAACTTTAATTATCCAAGAGGTAAAAGGATTATATGTCACGTATCCTATTAAAATCAGATAATTAAAATTTAGGAGAAATAGTTTTCAAGCTGTTGTTCAGGTAAAGAGCTTTTCCAAGTTTTACAAGAACTCAAATAGAAAGAGGGTCATACTTCCGTTCCACCTAAATTCATAAAATAAAGAGCGAAAACAATTCTTAAATTGTAAATATATACATAAATTAAAATAGTAAAAGCAATAAAATTAATCCATAGAAATAGACAGAGCTCCTAACCTTAACAGTGAGGTTTAGTTGCTCATGGAAAAGAGGAAATAAGGATTCAGGTAAAAATGTACAGAGTTCCAATCTGATGGCATCAGATCCCTTTTTATAACTAATCTTAATAAATTTAAAATCTAATATTTAAAATTAAACTTAAAATAATATCTTTTCCTAATTTAAGATTTGAATTTAAATTTAAATTAATTAACAGATCTTCAGTTGATGGGTGGGGACCACTTGTTCTGTCCATTCTGCAACTTCTAATCTGTGTTTTGTGGGCTGAAAATTGAGTTAAAATAGCCCAGAAATTGCCCCTAACGTTTTTCTGCATTTTCTGCACGTGGCGCATATGACGCGTCCGCGTCGTCCACGCGTTGGCGTTATTTGTGCAGATTCCAGTCCACTCGATCGCGTCAGGCACGCGATCGCGTCATTGCGATTTCCTCCATTCCGTGCGGTCGCGTGAGCCATGCGTCCGCGTCGGTATTCGCTGGTCATCTCCTTGGCTTCTTCTCTTTCTCTGCAGAAACTTCATCAAATCCATCTGAATGCTACCTAAATTAAATAAAATTTCACAAAACTCAAAATAGCATCCATAGTGGCTAAAATATAATTAATTCTTAATTAAACTCAACAAATTAGATGCAAATTCACTAGGAAAAGATAGACAAGATGCTCACACATCACAACACCAAACTTAAACTGTTGCTTGTCCTCAAGCAACAAACACTAATATAAGCTTAGGATGTGAATTTGCATGAGAATGAGAGTTCGATTAAGCTCATGTCTCTTCTTATAGTGGGGTTTACAACTGCAATCTTGAACAGTTTTGGCATCTCACTTTATCCTTTGAAGTTCAGAATGATTGGCATCCATAGGAACTCAGAATTCAGATAGTGTTATTGATTCTCCTAGTTCAGTATGTTGATTCTTGAACACAGCTACTTTATGAGTCTTGGCTGTGACCCTAAGTATTTTGTTTTCCAGTATTACCACCGGATACATAAATGCCACATATACATAACTGGGTGAACCTTTTCAGATTGTGACTCAGCTTTGCTAGAGTCCCCAGTTAGAGGTGCCCAGAGTTCTTAAGCACACTCTTTTTGCTTTGGATCACGACTTTAACCGCTCAGTCTCAAGCTTTTCACTTGACACCTTCACGCCACAAGCACATGGTTAGGGACAGCTTGATTTAGCCGCTTAGGCCAGGATTTTATTCCTTTGGGCCCTCCTATCCATTAATGCTCAAAGTCTTGGATCCTTTTTATCCTTTCCTTTTTAGTTTGATGGGTTATTGGCTTTTTTCTGCTTGCTTTTCTTTTCTTTTCTCTTTTTTTTTTTTCGAAAGCTTTGTGTTTTTCACTGCTTTTTCTTCCTTCAAGAATCAATTTTATGATTTTTCAGATTATCAATAACATTTCTCTTTTTCATCATTCTTTCAAGAGCCAACAATTTTTAACATTCATAAACTTCACTATCAAAAATATGCACTATTCATGTCATGCATTCAGAATCACAGAAAATACCACCACATTTAAGTAAATAAGACTATTCTTCAATATATACCCACTTTCTCATGCAATATATCACTCCTGTATTTTTTTTTTGAATTCACGCTCAGTGAGTAATACATGAGACATCTTTTCAGAATTAAAGCAATAGGGAGAATTAAACTAGTCCTAGGATTCTAACTAATAAAGGATCATGCAACAAACAAAGCAAAAATAGCAGAAAATCAGAACATAATATAGAAAAAGAGGGGAGGAAATAAAAATGAAAGGAACTCAACCACCTTAGTTATCCTAGCGGTCATTTATTCTTCAGGTTGTGCTCCTCAGTGAAGATGATTCGCCTCCCTTTTGGTGTCATAGGAATAAACAGAAAACTTCTAAGCGAAGCATCAACACCAAACTTAAAGGTTTGCTTGTCCTCAAGCAAAGAATAACTGAAAATAGAAAGAAACAAATATTATACTGAAATAAGAATAAAAGGATAAAAGAACAAGAGAGATTTAGGATTTGGGAGAGAGAATAAAAAAAATTAAAAACTGGCGGCGAACTGGTGGAGGTGTGCGGCGCAAGCGGCGCGGACGCGTGAGTCACGCGATCGCGCGCTTAGTGCACTATTGAAGTGACGCGAACGCGTGGGGGACGCGATCGCGTGGATGGCCGATATGTGAAACTGACGTGAATGCGTGGGGTACGCGTTCGCGTGACTAAATTTGTGCTTTTAGCACACTTCTTGCCCCAAGCCAGCACAACTCTCTGTCCAAACACTCTTTTATGTCGATTCTGCAGGTCACGCGTTCGCGTGAGTGACGCGGACGCGTGGGAGGCCGTTTTTCCACATGACACGGGCGCGTCATCGACACGGTCGCATGGAATAATTTGTGCCAAAGGCACTATTCCAGCGCCACTCCCTCGCAACTATCTGTCAAATATATTTTTTTCACACACACCCATCTGACGTGGACGCGTCAACAACGCGTGCGCGTCGTGTGCGCTCTTTTTTTTTTTCGGAATATAGCTTGAGGTGTTCGGTTCTTGGAAGAACATAGCTGCATGATCAGAAAATTAGTAAGAACTCAATAAAAATAAAATAACTAAGGGAACTACTACTACGAAAAATAGCTAAGGATACGAAATTATCGGGTTGCCTCCCGACAAGCGCTTCTTTATCGTCACTAGCTTGATGGTCAGCTCCTCTAAGGGGGAGGATCATAAGGGCTCAACTCTTTACCCCTTACTTTGAACTTCTTTCTTGTGTCTCCATAACGTAGCTCAATATGCTCCAGAGAGAGGATTCTGATTACTGTATAAACCCATGCTGGATTGCTGGTCAACACCACCTTCATTCCTGGGGAGAAACCTTCAGTGGAGATCTTTTTGTTTTTCCATCCTCTGGGTATCTTTTTCTTTTTGGGGACCTCCTCCTTGGTAGATGATGCAGTTCCAACACCAAACTTAGGTTTGATGTCAGGCAAAATTCTATCGGTTGTCACCACAGGAAGTTTGAGTTGCAAATTCAGCTGTGCATCATCGGGGGGTTCTTGAAGGTTTGGATCAATAAGCTGAGCCTGCATGCACCTCTCTTCTTCACCTGTTGAATGCACATCTTTGAAGACATGAAAGACCAGTTACTCATTATGCACTCTAAGCACTAATTCACCCACTTCTACATCAATCATAGCTCTTCCAGTGGCTAGGAATGGTCTTCCTAGAATTATAGAGGCATTCTCATCCTCCCCTGTATCAAGAATCACAAAATCTGCTGGGAGGAAGAACTTACCCACTTTGACCAAGATATTCTCCACTAATCCGTATGCAGGCTTCATAGATTTGTCCGCCATCTGTAATGCTATCTTTGTAGGTTGTGCCTCTTGGATCTGCTGCTTCTTCATCACAGATAAGGGCATTAAATTGATGCTTGCTCCCAGATCACATAACGCTTTCTCAAAGGTTGTGCTCCCAATGGTGCATGGAATTTGAAAGCTCCCTGGATTTGGCATCTTCTTTGGTATGTTATTCTGAATGATGGCACTGCATTCTTTAGTCAGGACCACTGTCTCATTTTCCTTTAAAGGCTTCTTCTTTGATAACAACTCCTTCATAAACTTGGCATAGAGAGGCATTTGTTCCAAAACCTCAGCAAAAGGAATATTGATTTGCAACTTTCTAAAGACTTCCAAGTACTTTGAAAACTGTTTGTCCTTGGTCTCCTTTTGAAGTCTCTGAGGATATGGCATTTTAGGCTTGTACTCAGGAGCCTTTGGCAAAGTAGGATACGTGTCAAGAGAGTCTGGGAATGGGTTGTCTGCACGCTTTGGAGGGGTGTGTTCCACTTCTCCCTTCTTCTCCTCTGGAGCTTCCTTTTCAACTAGCTCTTCATTGGCCTTGGTCTCAGAGCCAGCTACTTTACCACTTCTCAATTGAATAGCCTTGAAATCTTCTCCTGGGTTCACCACTGTATCCTCTTGAAATGTACTTGTAGACCTCTCAAGTATTTGCTTGCTCAGTTGGCCCACTAGCACCTCTAAGTTTCTAATAGAGGCTCTGGTTTTCCTGTATAACTTGTGCTTCCGTACTTGCCACTTGTTCATTTATTACGGTGATAGCCTTGCATTCCTCTCTTGGATTTGGAATTGTGTTACCAGGAAGGCTATTAGTGGTCCTCTGATCAATTTCATTAACTTTTGTGGCTAATTGACCCATTTGAATCTCCAGGTTCTTGATGGATGCTCTGGTTTCCTGTCTAAAACCTGTCAATATTGTTTCCAAATCATTGTTCTGCTGGAAACCACCCTGAGAAGTATTGCTGAAGTTCTGAGGTTTCTGAGGTTGGTCCCTCCATCCAAAATTTGGGTGATTTCTCCATCCCTGGTTGTATGTCTTAGAATATGGATCATTGTTGGGATTCCTAGGACCACTCCCTATGTAATTCACCTGTTCAGGAGAAGGTTGAGCATAATCATAATTATCATTTTGCATAAAGTTACCTGCCATGTCATAAGAGACTTCCTGTGGTGGGTTTTGGGTGTTGATAGCTGAGACTTGCATGCCACCCATCTGTTGAGTAAGTAGATTTATTTGCTGAGACATAAGCTTATTCTGAGCAAGAAGAGCATTCACAGCTTCTACCTCCAACATGCCTCTTTTCTGAGGGGTCTCAGAGTTCACAGGATTCCTGTTAGATGAGTATAAATATTGGTTGCTTGCAACCAATTCAATCAGCTCAATAGCCTCCTCTGGTGTCTTCTTCTTGTGCAGTGAACCGCCTGCAGAAGTATCTAAGCTCATCTTGGACATCTCACCCAAGCCTTCATAGAAGATATCTAGTTGGGTCCATTTGGAGAACATGTCCGGAGGGCATTGCCTAGTCAGTAGCTTGTATCTCTCTCAGGCTTCATAAAGTGTTTCTCCCTCCTTCTGTCTGAAGGTCTGAACCTCTAACCTAAGCTTAGTCAGCTTCTTTGGTGGGAAAAATTTAGTGAGAAACTCTGTAACAACCTTATCCCAAGTATTCAGACTCTCTTTTGGTTGTGAATCTAGCCATAGCTTTGCCTTATCCCTCAGAGCAAATGGGAAAAGCATGAGTTTGTACACCTCTGGGTTCACTCCATTTGTCTTCACAGTATCACATATCTGTAGAAAATTAGATATAAATTGATTCGGGTCTTCGTGAGGAAGACCATGATACTGACAATTTTGTTGCACCAGGGTGACCAATTGTGGCTTCAACTCAAAGTTGTTTGCAGTTATAGGAGGCACCACAATGCTCTTTCCACAAAGATCTGCAGTAGGAGCAGAATAAGAGCCAAGCACTCTCCTTTGTTGATCATCCCCATTCGGATTTGTCACATTGGCATTAGCATTATTATTAGGATTCATATTGGATTCTGTAGCCTTGTAAAGTCTTGCTTGTTGTAAACGCCGCCTGAAAGTTCTTTCAGGTTCAGGATCAAAGTCTAAGAGATTTTCTTTGTCTCTGTTCCTGCGCATAAACAAACAGAAGACAAGAAAAGATGGGACTCTCTACATCAGAATGCAGAGAAGTCCCTGTGAGGTAACCTGTGTAAAATAATAAAATAAAAATACTAAATAAATAAATAAAAATTTCAAAAATAATAACTGAAAATAAAAAATTTCAAAATTTTAAAAGAAAAAATAAATAGAAAAATTAAAATAAAATAAATTGGGTAGCACCAAACTTAATTTCAAAAATTAAGAAAAAAATATTAATACTAAATTTTTATTTTTATTTTTATTTATTTTTATTTTTTTAAATTTAAAGACAATAATAAAATAGAACTAATAGAATATAAAAAGTAAAAAAAATAATAATAAAAAAACAAAGTAAAACGAAGAAAAGAAAAATGAAAATAAAAAGAAAAATAAAAATAAACTAAATAAAAAAAAACTAACAAGATTTAAATAAGAAAAATAAAAAGAAAGTGAAATAAAAGAAAACAGGGGACGGGGGGAAGGGACGTGAACGAAACAATCAGCGGAGGGGGGTATTAACGAAAGAACAAAGAAAAGAAAATTTTTTTATGGGAATTAAAGCAAACAAAAATAAAAAATAAAAATTAATAATACTAATAATAAAACTAATTAAAATCAAAAACGCCTAATCTAAGCAATCAAACAACTAATAGTTGTTAATCACAGTCAATCCCCGGCAACGGCGCCAAAAATTTGGTGCGGTATTTATAACCCACTAACTTACCAGCAAGTGCACCGGGTCGTACCAATTAATACCTTACGTGAGTAAGGGTCGATCCCACGAAGATTGATGGACTAAGCAACAATAGTGTTTGATAGGCTTAGTTAGACAAACAAAAATTGGTGTTGAGATGCAATATAAAAGACATTAAACAATATCAAAAATATTGAAGAAAGGCAAGTAAATACTTTGGAAAAAATATGGAGAAGATAGTTATGGTTTCAGAGTTATCTATTTTTCCGGATTAACTTTTCTTACTAACTAATTTAATTATGCAGGATTTAATGTATGGCAAATTGTATGTGACTAGACCCTAATTCCTTAGACCTTCCTAGTCTCCTCTAAAATTCATTAACTACCAATTCCTTGGTCAATTAATTCCAATTAGAGGGTGATAATCAATTTCTAGTTTATATGCCATAAAAACTTTAATTTTCCAAGAGGTAAAAGGATTATATGTCACGTATCCTATTAAAATCAGATAATTAAAATTTAGGAGAAATAGTTTTCAAGCTGTTGTTCAGGTAAAGAGCTTTTCCAAGTTTTACAAGAACTCAAATAGAAAGAGGGTCATACTTCCGTTCCAACCAAATTCATAAAATAAAGAGCGAAAAAAATTCTTAAATTGTAAATCCATACATAAATTAAAATAGTAAAAGCAATAAAATTAATCCATAGAAATAGACAGAGCTCCTAACCTTAACAGTGGAGGTTTAGTTGCTCATGGAAAAGAGAAAATAAGGATTCAGGTAAAAATGTACAGAGTTCCAATCTGATGGCATCAGATCCCTTTTTATAACTAATCCTAATAAATTTAAAATCTAATATTTAAAATTAAACTTAAAATAATATCTTTTCCTAATTTAAGATTTGAATTTAAATTTGAATTAATTAACAGATCTTCAGTTGATGGGTGGGGACCACTTGTTCTGTGCATTCTGCAGCTTCTAATCTGTGTTTTCTGGGCTGAAAATTGAGTTAAAACAGCCCAGAAATCGCCCCCAGTGTTTTTCTGCATTTTCTGCACGTGGCGCATGTGACGCGTCCGCGTCATCCACGCGTTCGCGTCATTTGTGCAGATTCCAGTCCACGTGATCGCATCAGGCACGCGATCGCGTCATTGCGATTTCCTCCATTCCACGCAGTCGTGTGAGCCATGCGTCCGCGTCGGTATTCGTTGGTCATCTCCTTGGCTTCTTTTCTTTCTCTGCAGAAACTTCATCAAATCCATCCGAATGCTACCTAAATTAAATAAAATTGTACAAAACTCAAAATAGCATCCATAGTGGCTAAAATATAATTAATTCTTAATTAAACTCAACAAATTAGATGCAAATTCACTAGGAAAAGATAGACAAGATGCTCACGCATCAATCACCTGTCTAGAATCCCTCGTGATAAGTGTGGAACACATGGTACAAGTGTGAATGAATGTTTCCCAGATGAGCAGTTAATGACGGTTCACAAAGCACCTTGGTTTGCAAACATTGCCAATTTCAAGGCAACTGGGGCTTTACCTCCAGAGATCAACAAACATCAAAAGAGAAAGCTCATCAATGATGCGAAATATTTTGTCTGAGATGAGCCATATCTCTTCAAGAAGTGTCCAGATGGAATCCTGAGAAGATGTGTTTCGGAAGAAGAGGGACGAGAGGTCTTGTGGAACTGCCACGACTCATGCTATGGAGGCCATTTTGGAGGGGACAGAACTGCAGCCAAGATGTTACAAAGTGGATTCTTTTGGCCCACCCTTTTCAAAGATGCCAAAGAACTGGTAAAGAATTGCAATGAATGTCAAAGAGCTGGAAACTTACCCAAAAGAAATAAGATGCCATAAAATTTCATCTTAGAATTGGAACTGTTTGATGTGTGGGGAATCGATTTCATAGGACCATTCCCAACCTCATATTCAAACAAGTACATCTTGGTAGCAGTGGATTATGTTTCCAAGTGGGTAGAGGCTATTGCAACCCCAACAAATGATAACAAGGTGGTCAAGATCTTCCTCAGAAAGAATATCTTTAGCCGGTTTGGAGTCCCACGAGCACTCATCAGTGATGGAGGGAGCCATTTTTATAACAGAACACTAGAAGCTCTCCTCCTACGATACGGGGTGAAACACAAGATTGCCACGCCTTACCATCCCCAAACAAGTGGGCAAACTGAGATATCTAACAGAGAGCTAAAAATGATTCTGGAAAAGACTGTGGGAGCATCAAGAAAGGATTGGTCGAAGAAGCTGGATGATGCTCTGTGGGCATACAGAACGGCATTCAAAACACCAAAGCTGGATGATGCCCTCTGGGCTCTCAAGCTGCTAAATTTTGATAGCATTGCTGCTGGTGAAAAGAGGGTCTTGCAGCTGCAAGAAATGGAGGAGTTCAGATCTCAAGCCTATGAAAATGCCAAGATTTATAAAGAAAAGGCAAAGAGAAGGAACGACCTCCATTTGACACCCAGGAGCTTCAAAGAAGGACAGCAAGTGCTCCTCTACAATTCCAAATTAAGACTTTTCCCTGGAAAACTCAAATCAAGGTGGTCAGGACCCTTTCTTGTCACAAAGGTCTCGCCGTATGGGCACGTAGAAATCATGGAGGAAAGTTCAAAGAGGACGTTCACTGTGAACGGACAAAGGCTCAAACACTACATTGGCAACATGGGGGAAAACCCCAAAGTGAAGTATCACCTCAAATAATGGAGGAATCCTCGAGCTAGCGACACTAAAAGAGTACTTCGTTGGGAGGCAACCCAACCTAAGGTAGTTTTCTTTTATTTTGCATTTCAATAAAAATCACAAGTAGTTTTCCCCATATTGTGAGGAGCTAAGTTTGGTGTTACACACCAAAGCAATACAAGAGTGAGTGTGTAATTCTAAGTTTGGTGTTCCACCAAAGATTTCAGTTAGAATCACACTACACTCCTTCAAGGGCAAATTGCTAAATCCAACCAATCAGGGGAACCACTTAACAGTAGTTAGTTTCTAGTTCATAGTTGTTTTGCTGATAACAATACATGAGCTTTTCTACATGTATTCAACCTGCTGTATTAGGCAAGGAACTAAGTTTGGTGTTCACACACCAAGTTAAGTTCAGAAATTCACAAGCATACATGCATACTAACTATTTCTCAAGTGCTTTGGGAACAAGCAACTTCCAACGACTTTGTAGGAATCTCCTGGAGAATTGGTGTACCATCATCCAAGAAGGCGAAGAAAAATGCAAAAATTATGGATGATGACAAACAAGAGGGAGAGCATGAGCACCCCCATGAGTAAAAGGTGGTGGAGTTCCCTCATTGTCCCATCTTTTTCAAGTATTAAATAAGGAAAATCATGTATGAAATAGAACATGCTTCCATGGTAGTTTAGGTTTTTCAATGCTGTCTTTAGTATTTTTCTTGCCTTTTTCATATGTGTGCTGGTTCAAGTTACCTATCTTCATCTGCATCTTGCTTATTGTATGTTTGTCCTTTTAAGCAAAATAAAAAGAGATGTTATGAAAGACCAGAGTGGAGTTCAATTTGTGGAGCAAGTCCTTAAATTTGTGGTGTAGTAATCACTTAGCTAAGTTGGTTCACCAACAAGGTGGGAAGACAACTATCTGTCCTGAATCATATGCTTGAAACATACCCCATGAGACTAGCTAAATAATAAGATCCCAATAAGAAAAAGGAAAAGAACACTAAGAGTTGAAAAAGAAAGAAAGGTAATAAAGAATAAGGCTAGGCACCAAGGGCTTGAACCTTGAGGGATGTATTTGTGGTGCTCTTGTACCAAGGATCTGCTTGGATGAATAAGTTCTTAGGAGTACTTCATCACTTGGTAACTTGGGTTAACTAACCCGGGATTATCAACTAAAAATCCACTATCAAGAGCAACCTTGCTACAGAACATTTAGTAACCCAAAGAGGTGCTGGACACCAAGACCTCAAGGAAAGAAAATAACAAACCATGTGCCTGTGGTGTGCATGTATGGGGGAGAGAGACTTGAGGGAGTAAGTCCTTAGGGGTGTTTCAACACCTAGCACTTTGAACCAACTGGTTCAGGAGTGTTGGCTGAAAAATTATCTTAAAGAGTCGCCCTCTCACAGAACACTTAGCCTAAGGATGCAATAAACCTTGGAAAGACAAAGGGATCAATAAATAACAGTCTCAAAGGGTGCCATCAAGTGAGTGTTCCAAGGCATGATAAAGGTCTGAAAGCCAGTAAAGGAATGAACCTAAGTTGCTATGCATGAAACCCCATAAAACCAAGGACATGAGTTCCACAAGAATGATTCATTCATCTTGTCATTTCATTCATCATTCTCTTGTTCAAGTACTTGCTTAGGGACAAGCAAGCTTTAAGTTTGGTGTTATGATGCCAGGGTATTTTGGCCAGTTTCACTGACCTTTTCTTTATGGTTTTAGGGTAGTTTCATGCATTTTCTTAGGAAATAAGCAAGTTTTGGGTAAATAATCACTTACATCTTGATTCAAGCAAACATTGTGAATTTTACATGATTTCATGAGAATTATGCATGAATTAAATGACAAAATTGAATGATGCATGTCTCATAACTTGGATTAGAACTTTGATGCACTTTATTGCTTGATTTCAGGACAAAGGAAGCAAGGAAGAACCACGTTAGTAGCCATGTTAGTCTAGCTAACGTGACCACTAACGTGGAATGGAGACTAGCTTGCAATGTTAATGAGAAAAGTGATCGCCATTAATGCCTTCGTGAGCCATCATAGCCCATGTTAGTTGCCACGTTAACTATGTTAACGTGGAAGCTAACGTGGAAGAGAAGTAGAACTCCAACGTTAGTGGTAAAAGTAAGTGCCACTAACATTCCAAAGTGGCAGCTCGCCACGTTAAGAGTCACGTTAACTCAGTTAACGTGAACTCTAACGTGGATGAGGAAGATAATGCCAACGTTAGTGACACTTACCTTTGTCACTAACATTGGACTAAGCTCATATTTGCCACGTTAAGAGTCACATTAACCTAGTTAACGTGGACTCTAACGTGGAGGGAGCAAGGAATCACCAACGTTAGTGACACTCACCTTTGTCACTAAGGTTGGATTAAGCCACTATGAGCCACGTTAGTTGCCACGTTAATGACATTAACGTGGAAGCTAACGTGGAGAAGAGGGATGATGAGCCAACGTTAGTGACACTCACCTTGGTCACTAACGTTGGAGATGGCTATCAATACCACGTTAGAAGTCACGTTAACCTAGTTAACGTAAACTCTAACGTGGGAAGAAGGGGCGTTTTGAAGCGTTGGTGACAAAGGTAAGTGTCACTAATGCTCTCGAAGATTTGGCAAGCCTACGTTAAAGGCCACGCTAACTATAATAACGTGAACTCTAACGTAGGGAGAAAGGGGTACTCTCAATGTAATTGGAAAAGGTAAACCCAGTAACGTTTTTGCGAAGGGCCAAGAAGCAACGTTAGTGGTCACGTTAGTGCCATTAACGTTGAAGTTAACGTGGACCATTTTTGGGTTAGGAACATTAGTGAAAAAGGTGATTGTCACTAACGTTCTCGACCCCATAGTTTCACTTAACGTTAACACCACTAACGCCCCAAGCTAAAGTCCATACCTACTGCATACTTTCTCTGCAAGTAAAGCTGAGCCCACTGAAGAAGATAACTACTTCAACTCAAGATCCAAAGGCCCATATCCAAGACTTGAAGAAGCAACTAGAAGATCAGAAGAATGGTATAAATAGGGAGAACTTTGAACTAGAAAGCAGCTTTTGGCATTATTAGAATTACTCTCTATATTTTTTACTCTCTCTGCAACTTCTAGTTTAACGTTTCAGAATGCATTCTCCATCTTTGTTTTCCATTCTCAGAGCTATGAACAACTAAACCCCTTTCATTGGGTTAGGGAGCTCTGTTGTAATTTGATGGATCAATAATAGTTTTTATTATTCTTCTTCTTTCTTTTCTCTTGATTTTACTAGAAAGCTTTCAATCTTCACCCAATTGAGTAGTTATCTTGGAAAAGAAGCTATTCATACTTGGATCTCTTCGGAACCTTGGAAGAAGAATGAAGAGATCATGCTAGAAATGCTTTCTCATGTTGGACCGAATTGGGGTTTGGATGGATATAGTGACATATAATCCTACCAACACTTTGATTTGGAAATACATGTGGTATAATCAGTGACCATACCTCATCTCTTCTCATGAGCAATTGGACCAAGGAATTGGCCATTGATCAGGATTTGAGAGATTGAATTAACAAGGAATTGGAATTCAATCACTTAAGATTGCCAAGGAGATCAATGAATGCATTGATTGAGGAAGAGATGAAAATGAACTTGATCCGGAGGATGCAACATCTCCTAAGCCCGATGAACTCCCCATTTCTGATCTTACCCATTCTCTTTAATTTCTGCCTATTACTTTTATGATCATCTTCCCCATTCCCATTTAAGATTCTGCAATTTATTTTCCGTCATCTATTTTCAGCTCTTTATTTCAAGCATTTACATTTTCTGCTATTTACTTTCCCGCCATTTAATTTCCTGCAACTCTCAAACCAAATTCTGCTTAGCTCAACCAGAACATTCCTCCAATTAAAGTTGCTTGACCAATCAATCCCTGTGGGATTCGACCTCCTTCATTGTGGACATGGCCGTTCTACTATGGTGCATCCTTACAGACCAACCTCTAAACCTACCAAGACATATCCGGAATGCCATGGGACACGTACAAATTGCGGGCAACTTACCTTTTCCTACCTTGGTCTCAGATCTTGTCTCAGCAGCCAAAATTTCCTACAGAGCTGGGGACACCAAAGCCATGCTCCCACGGGCTGATCAGTATGTCCCTAACGGGAAATACATCAGACCTCCACCAGCCACCACAAGCCATCCTACTGAACCGGTTGAAGATATTCCTTCTTCAACACCACAAGCACCTACAACAGACCAACTGCTCCATCAGATACTCGAAAGATTGGATCGGCAGGAACACAAAGCTAAGATGAGAGAGCGCCGTAACAAGCGCCGATTCACATACCTCAAGGAGCTGATTATGGGAAAATTCAAGGACTCAGACACCCCGGACTCCACTTCCTTTACCAGCACAAGAAGCCATGATGGTCCCGACTGTGGAGATACTGCTAGCAGCTCACCTTTGTTCCTGATAGATGGCACCGAGGACGGTACAAAGCCTTAAGTGTGGGGAGGTTGGTCAGTACCTGACTTTCGGAGGTAATTTCTCTTCCCTAAACACCAATAAATTAGGATATTTAGTTAGTTTTTCTTTTGTAGAATAGGATAAATTGCATAGTAATAGGTTAGTTGCATGCATGTTCTACTTAATTGAAAAGACAATAAGTTTTCCTCTAAGACCCTATTTTCGGAAAAAAATTTCACTAACTTTAATTAAAACTCTTATGTTAAATTTGCTTGAAGTTGTATTTGGAACATGATTTTTGACCTAAAAGAACACACAACCTGTGAGATTCGAGCCTTTATGCATGGTTACATTATTTGACCATAATTATTTTATTCTTGTGTGTTTACTTCTCTATGATTGTAATCTATATTTTGTTCCATCCTATATGTCCAATGTTTATTATATTTATATGTTTGCATATGATTGAGGCCATTGATTGTTTAGCTCACTTATCCAAATTAAACCTACCCTTTCAATCACCTTTGTTAGCCACTTTGAGCCTTTAAATTCCATTTGTTCTATATTTTACCACATTACTAGTCTTAAGCAGAAAAAAAAAACAATTATATATCCCAAATTGAATCTTTGGTTAGCTTAGTATAGAATTGTGTGTGCTAATTAAGTATGGGAAATTGTGGGAACAAAAGATAATAAGGGAATGTGTCATGATAATATAATGGGAATTTGGATACCTACTCATGTGAAACTATAAGAATTAAAAATCTATGTGCATTGATAAGCTAAGTTTATTTTTATGTTTATGTTAAGAAAAAAAAAACCAAAAACATTCAATAAATAAATAAGGGGACAAAATTACCCCAATGCTAAGTTAAGAATTCAAAGATCAATGCATGTATGATAAAATTAAAATAAAAAGTTGATACACGAGTCTGGAATGTGAAAGAGAAATTCTGGGTAGCTAGGTATGAATTCTAAAGTTATAAAGAATATATATTGGTTATGTTAAAGCTTGGGTTAATTAAAGATTCAGTTTATAAGCTTACTTAGCCACATATGTATCCTTACCATTACCTTGGCTCCATTACAACCTTGAAAAGACCTCATGATGTTTGCATTGGTATATTAAATGTTGTTGATTGGTTAGGAGAAGAACAAAAAAATTAGAGAGCATGATTAGAGAAGGATAGAGTGATTGCCCTATACACTAGAGAGATTAGAGCGTACATACATCATCAGTGAGGGTTCGATGTTTAAAATTCTATGTTCCCTGCTTTTATGAGCTACCTTCTTGCATTTTTATCTGTTCTTACTGTATAAGAATTGAATTAGTAGAATTTGATTTATAATTATTTTGAGGATCTTATTTACTATTGATCAAGTGGACAAGAATCATATAGTTGCATTCATATATATGGGTTGCATTGCGTTGCATGAGTTTTAGATGTTCATACTCATTTATTTTATCTCCTTCAACTAAGCATGAGGACATGCTAATGTTTAAGTGTGGGGAGGTTGATAAACCACTATTTTATGGTTTATAATGTCTTTAATTGTGTGGTTTTATCATGATCTTTACCCACTTATTCATATGATTAGCATGCATTTATATTTCCTTCCTAAAATTATTACATGATTGAAAACTTACTTCTTAGAGACTTTTAATTATGTATTTTAATTCTCCTTTATTCCATTCGATGCCATGATCTGTGTGTTAAGTGTTTCAGGCTTTATAGGGCATAAATGAGTTGGAGATTGGAAAGGAAGCTTGCAAAAATAGAAGGAACACAAGAAATTGAGGAGATGACCAGCGAGAAGTAACGCGGCCACATGGCTCACGCAACCGCGCGAAAGAGAGGAAATCGCAGTGACGCGGCCGCATGGCTCATGCGACTGTGCGGATTGGCATAGCACAAGTGACGCGGAGGCGTGGACGACGCTCTCGCGTGGCAGGGCAAAACGCCGAATGACGCGGCCGCATGAATGACGCGATCGCGTGACGTGCGCGATCTGCATAATCTGCAGAATTTGCTGGGGGCGATTTTGGGCCCTGATTTGACCCAGTTTTTGGCCCAGAAAAGCAGACTAAAGCCAGAGAACATGCAGAAACCAAAAACAACATTCATTCTACACAATTTTTAGTTTTTAGATCTAGTTTCACTCCTCCTCTAGGTTTTCTCTGTGCACATTCATAGTTTTTAGGATTTTATTTCTATTGCTCTTTGCATTAGGATATTGAGAAGAGTTATTACCTCATCAAGACTTCGTCATTCTAGTTCGTTTTCTTTACTTGGCTCTTACTCTTCCATGTCTTTTAATTTACTCAATTTCACTATTGAATTATTTTTAGAATTTATTAATACAAGAATTAATTTTATTTTTAATTGATTTCTTTGATTTTTATTTATCATGTCTTTCTTTAATTCCCTTTTCCTATGTTATGAATTCTACATTCACAATGAGCGAGTAGTTCCCTAACTTGATGGGGAGTTGATTGAAAGGAACCCTTGAGTTGGAATGCTCAAAAAGAAAATTTGTAATTGGGATTATTGTTGGATTGCCCTCTAGTCACTGACACCAATCCCTTTTAATTGAGTGGGATGGAACTTCTGAATAGAAGTAGCATTCCAACTTGTTTAACTTTCCCTTACCTAGTAAGGGATAACTAAACAGGACAACCTTCAATTGTCAATTAATCTTGAGAGTACTCCAACAAGAATAGGGCTTCCAGCTAATCTACTCCCAGTCAAGGCTTTTATTTAATTTACATAAATTCTCTAATTTAATTTCCTTTTATTCAATTCAAACCATTTTGAAAACATCTGATTAATAAAATAGCACACCTTTCTGCAACTCATTGGGAGACGACCTGTGATTTATACTCCCAGTATTTTAATTTTAATTTTTTGTGACACCCTTCTAAATTGATAAGCGGATTTCTGGTTGGTTAAGAACTATACTTGCAACGCATATCTTATAACAATTCTTGACTCACCAATTTCCGCCACGTCAGCTACCTAGCACCCACAAGTCGTCCTTCACGATGGATCTCGCTTTGCTTGTTTGGTGTGTTCTCACGGAAAGACCGGTGAACATTCCGCCTCTTGTTAAGCAAGCGATGGGTCAAGTCAACGCCCGTGGCAATTTGCCATTTCCAGCATTGGTATCTGATTTAGTTGCTGCTGCGGGTGTTCCTTGGGGAGACATGGACACGAATGCTATAATTTCGGCTAATGGTGATGTGGACCCAAGCCTTGACATCGCCCTTCCATCTACTATTCCTTCTACCCCATCGTCACCACCACGGCAAAGATCCACACATCAAAGGATAGAAGATCTACACTGGAAGATTGATAGATATGAGCGACGCAACCAACGCCGATACACTTACATCAAGAAGCTTCTGCGTTGTGTTACCCCTAGCATGGAGGAACCCGAAATATTCACATCCACCTCAAACCCAAGTGATGGGAGCTCTGACAAAGGGGATAGTGATGGTTCTAGTCCCAACCGTCCTTTGCGCATTGTTGGTAACACGGAAGACCGTGCTAAATTCTAAGTGTGGGGAGGTCGTTACCGATCTCCATGGGTAACAATGTCTTCCTTTCAACACCCATGGATTTATCTTTTGTTTAGTAGTTAGTACATTGCATGTGTAGTTAGTCTTGCTTGTAAATGATCCTTGCATGATAGTTAGTCTCTATAGAGTTACTTGGTCAAAATAATAACTTCTTCCCCAAGAAACTGTGTTTTGGGGCACCCTACCAATTTTGAAAATTTTTTTTATTTTTTATTTTTTTTTTTGCGGAAAACTTGCTTCAAGAATGTATTTTGGAACATAGTGATTGAGTTAAGAACACAAGCATGTAAGTTTTGATCCTGTTGTATGGTTTTATCTTCTAACCATTAATTCCCATTCTTGTGTGCATTGTTCTCTCTCTATGATTGTAATCCTTGCTTTGTCTGATTCTATATGTCCATTACTTTGTATATGAATGCATTTACATGATTGAGGCCATCATTTCAATAGTCACTTTTTCCAAACGGTCTTAACCCTTTTATCTACCATTACTAACCAATTTTGAGCCTATGATAAACCCTCTTTGTTCTTAAATATAGCACATCAACAACCCCAAGCAAAAAATAATGGATGACCTTAGATTTGGATCCTTGATTAGCTTAGGTAAGTTAGGATGTGTGTCATTCAAATGGGAGGGTGTACTTGGGAACTTGGGTAGATATAAAGGTGTATATTTGTAATTGTAATTGGAAATTTTGGGAAGTGTGAACATACTCATGTATTGAATGATTGAGCCATACGCATTGGAACTTTTGTACATTAAACCTCAAGAAAAAGGGGACAAAAAAATATTTTTATGTGTATATATGAGAATGTGAGAAAAAGAAATAGAAAAATAAATATATAGAAGAAATAAAAATAGAAAAAGAGAAAGCAATAGAAGGGGACAAAAATGCCCCAAGATAAAGTAATAATAACAATGCATATGGGATGTGAATTGCAAAGAATGCATGAGTATGCAAAAAGTGAAACCCATGGGTAGCTAGGTATTATATTATAGTTGTATAGGTTTTTCTATGTGTCTAGTGGGATCTTAGGTTAATCAAGGACTCAAATTTTAAGCTCACTTAACCATATACATCCTTACCTTCACCCTAGCCCCATTACAACCCATGAATAAGATCTCATGATACTTGTAAGCATGCATTAAGTAATTGTCGATTGTTAGATGAAAGACAAATCCTAGAAAGCATGATTAGGAGAGGATTGAGTGACGAACCCTATACACTCGAGCGAATAGAGCGGATATACTTCTGGTGAGGGTTCGATGCTAAACTCCTTGTTCCCGGCTTTCACAAGCGTTCATCTAGCAAGTTATATGCACTTCATGTAATGTTCAATTTGGTAGGATTCATGAACTACATAGCATTTTCACCGCGTATGCTCACATGTGTGCTTGGAGGATAGATTTACCCTTGACCAAGTAGATAGATGATTTTACCTTAGTTGCATTCATTCATTTAGGAAATTTACATTTCATAAACCCTTTTCTACCATGATCTTTGGTCTTTTTATTTTAAGCATGAGGACATGCTTGGTTTAAGTGTGGGGAGATTTGATAAACCCCAATTTTGTGGTTTATATTATGTAGAATTCGGTGGTTTTGTCAATATGTTTTCACACTTATTCACAAGAATTGCATGATTTTATGTTCCCTTCCTAATATTGCTCCATGATGAAAAACATGCTTATTTTGCCTTAGAATTACTATATTTTGATCCTCTTTTATTTCCATTCGATACCGTGATGTATTTGTTGAGTGATTTCAGGATTTATAAGGTAAGAATGGCCTAGAAGAGAGAAGGAAAGCATGCAGAAGAGGAAGGAACATGAAGACTTGGATTTTGGGAACTTCAGCATGGGCACGCACGCGCACTTCACGCGCACGCGTGGATGTGGATAGCTGGAAGCGGCGCGCAAGGATGGATGCATCCGTACGGATCAGAGAAATACCACCGACGCGCACGCATACCTGGCGCGCACGCGTGGATCACAAAAGCAATCAGCATGCACGCACGCATGGCGCACACGCGCAGAAGGCTGCACGTGACCTCGTTAAAGGAAATCGTGCCTGACAATTTCTGAGGTTCATCAGGCCCAAATTCAAGCTGTTTCTGCATGCAAAAGACCCAAGGATGCTAGGGGAAAAGGGGGGGATGAATCATTTTACACTTAGACACAATTTTTAGCTAGTTTTGGTTATTTGTTCTTCTAGAGAGAAATCCTTGTTCCTCTCTAGATCTAGCTTTAATTTGATCTTCCCTTGTTGAATTTTGAATTGGATCTTGTTAATTACTAGTTTTAATTATTTAATTTGGATTCTCTAGTATAATTGTCTTTAGATCTTGTGTTAGTTTTATGTTTCCTTGTTGTTTGTCATTTTATATTCATTTCATGAAGCTTTTGGATCTTGATTTGTTATTGTTACATTGATGATTTCCATGATTAATTGTGTTGTTTGAGTGATTGTATGTTGATAATTGTTAGTGGATACTTGTTAGTTTCAATTTAATTACAAATTGAAAATGTCTTTTATTAATGCTTACCATGTGTTTGATGAAATGTTTCCATTGATTATGGAGTAGTTTTCTTTACTCTTGGCATAAGCTAAGGGAATTGAGTGACCTTGAGTCATTGGGTCTCATTGAATTGGTGATTTGAGAATCCTAGGTGATCAACTTGATACCCATTGACACTAACCCACTACTAATCTAATTAGTAGATAGGTTGGGACTTATGGGTTGATGTGATCAAACCTATTTAACGTACTTCAAGCCTAGGAGTAGACAATACGTACTTAAGGTTTTTGAGAAGTAGACTTAGTGGATTGGTACCTCATAGTTGTCAATATTTGATATGGAGACAAGGATGGCGATCTCAATTCCAATGCTTAGCCAAGAGTTGCTTTTATCATTCCTATTTGAAAATCCAAAAATCTTGATTGCTTTGTCTTAGTTATAGTTACTTGTTTAGTTTAGAATAGAATTACATTGAATGTTACTTCATTAGTTTGGAATTACTTACATCTTGCTTTAGTCAATTGAATTAGTTCTTGCATTCCAAGATTACTTGCTTGTTAAGATTCCTAGTTTAATTTCTTGCTCATGACTTGCAACCCCGGATTTCTAACCAATGTTAAAGCACATGTTTTCCCATTCCTTGTGAGACGACCCGAGGTTTGAATACTTTGGTTATTTTTATTGGGGTTGAACTTGTGACAACCAAAATCCTTTTCTAAATTTGATACTCGAGGGTTGTTGTTGGGTAGAGCTATACTTGCAATGGGATTTTATTGAGAAATTCTATACCGACATAGTCCACGAGGTGATCAGAGATCCACTGATGTAATCATATAATTGGCTGATAAAACTCAGAAGCAGGCTGAAGGTATAGTGGAAAATGTGTTGGTGAAGGTGGAAAACTACTTCCTCCCCGCAGACTTTGTTGTTCTGGACATGGAGGAAAGTTACCTCCATCCAATTATTCTGGGGAGACCATTTCTAACTACTGGTCGAGCACTCATTAATGTAGAACAAGGAGAGTTGATACTGAGAATACATGATGAGCAGCTCACTTTTCAGGCCTTCAAGCCCTTGCATGAATCTAAACAAGAGAACAAGGAATTAAAGCAAGAATACATTGAGAGTCCCCTGAAGGAGAACAGCAATGAACCATAGGGCCAGCATTTGAAGCTTACCTCGATGGATAAACAAGTAGCTCAAGAGAAGAAGCAACCAAATGAGTTCAAGGAAGAGCTGAAGCCACAAGAGTTGAGAGAAGCAGCTAACAAGGAACTCCCTGACACAACAAGAGTCAATGGGGCACTACTAGAAGAAGAGAAAAGAGTTGTGAAGAGACCACCAAGGGGTTGGAGAAACAAGAAGATTCCTACAGAAGGTTTCTCCCCTGGAGACAAGGTGATATCAATCCACCATCCACCAATCCCAACCCATCTTCCCACCATTCCATCTCAGTTACCTCAAGTGTTCACTATCAGAAAGGTCCTTTCCTAGAGCATTTAGAAATCATCAACGAATCAAGTGGAGAAAGCTTTACAGTGAGAGGAGAGGACCTCAAACATTACAGTCTACCCTAGCAGTAAACCAACCGTCAAGCTAGTGACGCTAAAGAAGCGCTCTATGGGAAGCAACCCATGATTTAATTTCTTTGTTTTTAATGTTTTGGTATGAATAATAATTGTTGCTCTAACATGTATCCGAGCTTGTGTAGACAATTTTGACAATTATCATGACATTGAGAAGCATTTGATCTAATTCTAAGTTTGGTGTGCCTGCAGGCACACTAAGATACCTTTCAAAAAAATGATGATAATAGTGCCAGTTTGACATTTGTTTCCTGGAATATATAGCCAAACATTAAGTTTGCTGTTCTATATATTGCAAGAGCAAGTCATGAGAATCAAAGTTTTCTTCAGTTTTGAAGGTCATGAAAGTGTGTAGCGACCCTCAGTTTTAAAAATATAAATATAAATAAGTTATAATTTATCTCATAAATTAGAGTTCTCTATTTTTAGAAATTATTTTATTATCAGTAATTGAACTAATTTTATAACTATTTGAATTCAATCAAATACATATTCTTATATATATATATATATATATATATATATATATATATATATATATATATATATATATATATATTATGATGAAATATTTTACATAATTAAAACTATAATTCTATTAACTTATAAGTAATGAAACTTATATGTATATTTTAATTTGAGTAATTGATATTTTAATTTAAAAAAATAGAGGTTAGTTAATAATATTATTATCGAGTTCGATATCCGCCGATATGAGTAAATATCAGTACTCTTTGCTGAGCTTAACTTTACTAATGCTTCACCAAATACCTTTCACCTTTAAGTTACTAATGTCATTTAAATTAGTAACTCATATATTATTAACTTTATATATAAATTATTATTATTATCGTTATTATAATTATATATATATATATAATGATTTTAGTATTAGGTTAAATAGTGAATAATAATAAAATCATTATATATATATATATATATAATGATTATATATATATATATATACATTATTATTATTCACTATTTAACCTAATACTAAAATCATTATATATATATATATATATATATATATATATATATATTCACTAAATTTTATCATTATCCTTATGTATATATATAATAAAGAAAGCCTAAGGCGGCTTGCTTTCTTAAGTCGTATATATATATATACAGTAAGAAAAGAAAAGAAGAGAGAGAATAGCGTAATGAAAAGAAAAAAAAAAAAAAGAACGTAAATCCCTTCAAACTTCCGGCTTTGATTTCTTGCAATCCATAACTCCAATCAAAAATCTAATCCGGTAAGAGTATTCATAACCTCTTCTTCTACATGTTGGCACCATTTTTGATTAGTGGAAGTTGACAGTGACATAGCTCATCTTTTCTTTGAATTTGGCCAACGGGAATTTTAGGAGGCATAGACGATTCTAGACATTTTCTTCTTCGATAGCTCAGTCAAAAAGTTTTTCCGGAGCTTTGAATATTTTGATTCCGTACGAAGGTATGATTTTGGTTTCTTGTAGTTGATGTTTAATGTCATGTGAAAACTTATGCTAGAAGACCCTAAGATAGGAATGAACTGAACGTATAATTGATGGATTGTGTATATAGAATAAGTTTATTGTGCATTGTCTTAGCTCGCTTAACTGTTAAATTCTGCTTATCTGCTACTTGATCTACTTGTTGTAAATGCTTCTCTATTTGTGTTTTTCTTGTCTGTAATGTTGGTCTATGCAACTAAGAGGCCCCTTGTCTAGCGGAGGAATGACGAGGGTTGTTCCACCAGAGATTCGGAGAACTGGAGGAGTCAGAAAGTGAAGTATTAAGTTAAAGTTAGATTCAGAACTAGAATACATTAGATAACTTACTAACTTTTGGTTTAGTTTATTTTCCTTAAGAATGATTCTGAGTGTCGGAGTTCTAAGAATGCCTCTGGCTTTTCCGGGACCTTTTACATTAACTATCCACGCACATTTACCATACTGAGAACCTCCGATTCTCATCCCATACTATGTTGTTGTTTTTCAGATGCAGGTCGAGAGATACCTCGTTGAGCGTCTGGGTATCCTCCTTACAAGCGAAGAACTACATTTTTGACTGTCATATTTTGATTTTGGGCTATGTATACATGTTTATAGAATCTCTACATGTACATTTTGTGTTTTGTCCCTCCTAGAGGTCGACTTGGGATACAGGGGTTTACTTTGTGGTTTGACTTTTATTTTGGGTTGTATATATATATATAATCATATACTCTGGCCGGCCTTAGCTTCGCAGGTCGAGTCTGGAGCTTGCTATCTAAGTTTTGGAACCCTGATATGTATATATATTTTCAGCTCCCTTTTGATTTTTCCTATCCGTTTTACAAATATCCATGCGAGTGTGACACGATTTCCTGTTTATCGTTTTTGATTAGCTTATCCGTTTTACATATCCTTTTCTTTTAGACGTCGTAATACCTTGCCACCTCTGCTTTACGACTTAAGCGTAAGGCTCTGTGTGGCAGGGTGTTACAAAGTGCAACCATGGTTATAATTTTTAGTTCATGTTTAGAAATAGCAAAATAAAGTTTTTCTCATGATGGTTTAACCAAAAAGTGACACTAATTTCGTTGAGATTTCAATGACAACACTTGGAGGAAGTGACACTCTTAACCATGTGACCAAACACTAAATTTGGTGTCCTCCAGGACCATATATGGTGGCACCAAAAAGAGAAAGTGGGAAGAGCTTACCTCACCAATCAACTGGATTAATGCAAACATCATAAGGGAGTTTTATGCTAACACTCCAAGGCTTAATATGACTGAAGCCCCAACTTACAAGAGCTATATACGGGGAGTGGAAGTGGACTTTAGTCCGAATACCATCATGAAGGTATTAGGACTTAGGACAGCCCATTTTGAGGAGTCGGGATACCATGAAAGGGTAAATAGAAACCCAGATTATGATGAAATCTCTAGTGATATCTGTGTGGTGAATGCTGACTGGGAGAGAGACAATCAAGGAAGGCACGAGTACTTGAAAAAGGGAGATCTCATCCCAGAAGCAAAAGGCTGGTATGAGCTGATAAAGAGATAAATTCTTGGCACAGTGAACACCTCGGAGGTTAACAAGTAAAAGGCAGTCATGCTACACTGCATAGTAGTGGGGGAAGAGATAAAGGTCCACGAGATCATTGTAAGTGACATCAAAAGGTTGCAGAGAAAAACTCTGCTGAAGCCTGGCTCCATTATCCAAGCACCATTATGAGGTTATGCATGAAGGCCAGAGTGCCCCTAGAGGATGCACACCCAACATGGCTGTATCCAGGCATGCCTATAGCCCTCGAAAGGATGATAAATGTCACAGAGGCACAACAGAATCGAAGACCACAAAGGAGGAGAAGGAGATAAGAACCACAGGAGAAAGCAAGACAATAAGAAGAACAGGAAGAGTAACAATTCCAACCACAAAACAACATGGACATTCAAGAGCAGAACAGTACATGGGAATTCAAGAGCAGCAGGAAGAATTCCATTCACAGTACATGAGAGCTCAACAAATACAAGAGGAGCTTCAATTGAGAATGATGAGTCAACAGAGAGACTATGAGTCAAGATCCTTAGCTATGCAAAGGGAACAAGCTTCACAATTTCAAGAATCTTTCAACCAACTGACCCAACTTCAAGTTGAGAACATGAGAGCTTTCAAGGAGTTCACGACCCTTCAGGATGCAAGATATGGAGTTCAAGCTGATTACAATATAAATGGCCAAATCAAGCTCAACTACATTGGGAAACATCTACATAGCATGGACCCAGCATATCCAATTTACGATGAATACTTCAAGGAAAGCAGCGAAAGAGAAATAGACAAAGTAATACGTCTTGAAAACATAGTAGAAAAGACAATGAAGAAAGCTGGATTCTGGAAAAAGCTAAAAGGAAAATGCAAGGGAGAAACTAGTAAGCAAGCAAGCGAAAAGAAGAAAAAAGACAAACAAGATAAAAAATGAAAGGTGGACTTGCTCCTTGGTTATTCCCTTCAATGAAGAAAGAACATGTCTGTTTTAGTTAATTTTAGTTTAAGCTGTTTTGCATCCTGTTATGTTTAATCTTTGTAATAAGTATGCTAGCCTAGATGTGTGTGCTCTCACTTTCACTTGTTAAATACTTGTCTTGTCCCCTGAATCTTTTCAATTAAATAAAAGAAATGTTTGAACAAGAAGTGGAATAGTTCCTTGTTAGCAAGAAGTGAAATAACAGTAAGTGATGGTATGTATGTTTGATTGTGTAGTAGCTCACTTATAATGAATAAAAGGATAGATTGTTCTCTTTCTAAGTGAAAACTAGCATGCTGTCTATGAATCTTAGTAAATAAAAGTCTTTGGAGAAAAGAAAAACAAATAGAAAGAAAGAAAAGAAAAGCCAAAAGTGGCAGCAAAAACAAAGGAAAGCAAAGAATAAGGCCAGACACTAATAGCTTGGCCCTTAGGACATATGCGTGTGGTGCCCTTGTACTAGGATCTGCTTGGATGATTAAGTTCTATGGAGTGCTTTAACTCTTTGTGACTTGGGTTAACTAACCTGAGATTATCAACTGAAAGTCCATTATCAACAGCAACCTAGTTATAAGACATTTAGTAACCCAAAGAGGTGCTGGGTATCAATGTTCTAAGAAGAATTTTGAGCCAAGTATCTGTAGTGAATAATGTGTTAAGTACAAATGAGCTAACAAACTGCTACAACACATGAGACTGAGCTAAAGTCTACAGGAAAAGAAAATGAAGAAAAATAACTACCAAGGATGAATGAATAATAAGAGGTCATAGCAGTATGAAAATTGATGCTTGAAGGAGACTTTCTATGCATAAAGATCAACAAGAAGTAAGCTGTTGCATTTTTCTGCATAAAACCCCATTGACTAATAATAATGACTTGCTGATATGAACATTCCCTTCTATTTCATTCTTTCTTCTTAATAAATTTAGCACTTGCATAGGGACAAGCAAGATTTAAGTTTGGTGTTGTGATGCCAGGGCATCTTAGGCTAGTTTCACTATCCTTTTTTCTTTGTTTTTGATAGGTTTTATGCACTTTTTGAGCTATAAGTAAGCAAATTTGGTAGAAATTCACGTATGCCTATATTCATTCAACCACGAGTGATTTGATGCAATTTCATGATGATTTATTCTATGATTACTTGTATGCTAAGAATGATAAGAATTCTCTTGATTTTAGCAAGGCTTTGATGCATTCATTGGTTGATGATAGGTGAAGGAAAGCATGGAAAGGATGAAGAGGAAGCAACGTTGGTGGCCAAGTTGGACCACCAACGTTGCCTCAAACATTGGAAGAGAAACAGAGCACTTCTCTGCATGGTGGCTGATGCTCACGTTTCAGGTAGCGTTGGACATCCAACGTTACCTCCAGCGTGGTCAAAAAATCTTCAATTCTAGAGCTGAATGAATTTTGAGTGGCGCGTACACGTCTATGATGCGTACGAGTAAAAAAGCAAATTTTTATATCCGCGTGGAAGCGTGCATCACGCGTACGTGTAAATGAGTATTTTTTACCCTTTTTCGCGGAAGCGCACGATGTGCGTACGCGCCAAAACCGATCGTTGGAGGTCCAACGTTGCCTCAAACGTTGCCTCCAATGTCCGCGATGCCAAGCCCAGAAATTGGAGTTGAGAATTTTGAATCAACACGTACGCGTCAGTGACGCGTACGAGCAGATGAAAAAAATACCAATGTACGAGTAAGCGTACAGTACGCGTACGCGTGAAAACGCCAACGTTGGAGGAAACGTTGGAGGTCTAACGCTGAGGCCAGCATCCCATGCTTTATTTTTAACTGCAAAATGAAAATCTTGCATCCACGCGCACGCGTGGATGAGCATTTTTGACCCTTTTGTGCGGAAGCGCATGGTGCGCGTACGCGTAGGTTAGCTGACGTTGGCCCTCCAACATTGAGTCAAACATCAATGACAGCAAGCTTTCTGGTTTTGCTGGTTTGTTTTAAATGGCGTTTGAGTCAACGTTGGCCCTCAAATGTTGACTCAAACATGAAGCATGAGGACTCAAATTTTACACAGATCTCTTCTCAACACCAAGGGCAACCAATTTGAGCTATCTTCAACCCAATCCCATCAAGGCCAAAAGCCCAATTCAAGGCTTGAAGATCAATGGAAGAAAGTGTATAGATAGCTTGGAAATTAAGTTAGAGGGACCTTTTTTTCCTAATTTTGGAAATTTTACACTTACTGCACTTTTAATTTCAGAATGTATTTTACAATTCCAATTTCCATTTTGAGAGCTATGAACAACTAAACCTCTTTCATTGGGTTAGGGAGCTCTGTTATAATTCAATGGATCAATAGTAGTTTTCATCTTCTTCTTCTTTCTTTTTTCTTGATTTTTGTTAGAAAGCTTTCGGTCTTAATTCAATTGGATAGTTGTCTTGAGAGAGAAGCTATCCATAATTAGAATTCTTCGGAGCCTTAAGAGAGGAATGAAGAATTCATGCTAGAATTGCTTTCTCACATTGGATTAGATTGGGGTTTGGATGGATATAGTGACGTGTAATCCTACCAACACTTTGATCTATGAATTTGTGTGGTATAGTCAGTGACCGAACTTTAACTCTTCCCATGAGCAATTAAATCAAGACATTGGGTTATTGTTCATGCTTAGAGAGATTGGTGAGCCAAGACATTAGGATCCAATCATCTAAGATTGCCAAGTAATGTCAATGAATGCATTGATTGAGGAAGAGTTAAAAATGATTTGATCCGGAGAATTCAATATCTCCTAAAACCCAATGATTTCCCTATCTCTGATCTACCCATTCAATTTTACTTTCTGCATCTTTACTTTCGTGCTTAACTCCCCGATCCCATTTAATTTTCAGCAATTTAAGATTCTGTCATTTAATTTCTAGCCATTTAATTTCTGTTCATTTACATTATTGCAATTTAAATTTCCTGCCAACTTTAATTTCTGCAATCCCAAATTTAATTCTGATTTTGCTTAACTAGCACAATTCCTCAATTATAATTTCTCGATCTACCAATACTTGTGGGATTTGACCTCACTCTTTTGTGAATTTTTACTTGACGACAATCCGGTGCACTTGCCGGAAGAAAATTTGTTGAGAGGCAAATTCTCGCGTATCAGAGCGCAGTAAAACCAAGCGGTTTACCACTTCGGCTATGGTAGCCATGAATTGCCCTTGTGTGCTTCGGAATCCTTCTTGCTATTGGAGAAAGGCTTGAAGGTCTAGTTAGTCTTGGGCCAAGGGTTGGAAAACTTCATATTTTGGTGAAAATTGAGGTTCATAGTTTAGGAGAAAGGTTGTATATGTGGGAGGTGGCTCATATTGGTAAGTGTTTTGAGGTGGCATGTAAGAAGGTGTATGGTGGTAGTGGTGTAGTGTTTGAAAATATGGTGATTGAGGGTTATGTTGAAGGTACGAGTCATAGGCATATATGGTGGTGGAGGTGCATAATCAAGGTGAAATCCACCATATCCTTGGGTTGGGTATGGCTCATTGTAATATAGAGGAGGTGGCTCCTTCCAAAATTGATGCTCCAATCCCATGATACAATCCAAAATTTACAAAATAAGCACAACCAAACTCCAAACCAAGAGGGTGATAACTCATAGAGGAAAGCGAAAATAACAACCAAAGACATCAATTAACAAAATAAACAAAATCTTAATTACCAACAAAAGCAAACAAGCAACCAAAAAGTATCTATTCACACTATGGACATATTTACAATAACCAAAATATAGCACTCATGATGCTAGCTCCCCGGCAACGGCGCCAAAAACATGGTGCGAGCAAAATCGTCGGTTAAGAATTCCTTCTTGGTAAAGGAGAAATAACCTCGTTGCAAGTATAGTTCTCGACCAACAAGTGATGCTCGATCAAACTTTACAATTTCTAATCTAAACCAAGAGTCTTTCAACCTCGGGTCGTCTTCCCTAGGAACTAATGCCAATAAGTGCACAATTTTGGTTGTGAGAAAGCAAAGGGTGTTTTCAATAAAGAAGCAAGCAATAAAGAAATAAAAGAACAAGACAAAATTGTAATTAATAAAGCAATAAAGGAATAAAAGAACTATGTATGTAATATGGACAAGTAATGCTATAAAGTGGTGGGAAAGTAGTTCAAGACATAAATGAAACCTTGACTTGGGATGAGTTATGGAATCCCTTCCTTGCCATAACCGCAACTATGATAATTATGATGGATTAATCTCACTAAGTCAACCCTCAACATTGGAGGATAAGTCAAGTGACCATAATTGTTATTAATCCCCAAGTGCTAGCTAACTTACTAATTACCTTAGTAAAAAGCTAGCGTTAGTGGAGACAATAACAACTAACAACCCAAGAACTATCATTAAATGTTGGACATTATGGCTCTAGTAGTCCATAAACTCATTTTCCCAAGCCAAGGGGTGGAAATCTACCCCATAACCAAAATAGGCATTTCATCAAACACATAGTGGGCATAAACATGAAACATGGCAAAATTGGGAAAATAGTGAAAGCTATGAACTATAAATGATAACAAGCAACCAAAGCAACTCAACAAACATAAAATAAGCATCAAACATCAAATTCAACAACTAGAAATCCGAAATTGCAAGACTATGTGAATATTGACAAGAGAGAGTAAAATATATGAAAGTGTAGAACAAGTAGTGTAATTGAAAGGGAAATTAAAGGAATACTTACAATGCAATTGCTATAATCCAAAATCAAACTTGAAGTATAAAATTCTACAAACCCTAATTAAAACCCTAAGAGAGAATTTCCTAATCTACACTACTCCTACTCCTACTATGTGTTTCTACCCTCCAAGTGAGCTCTCCAAGCTAATGTGTTGAATTCCCTTCATATAAAACTTCATTCCAGCCTCCAAGCCTTCAGAAATGGGCCAAGAAAGCCTCAAAATCGCCCCCAGCGTGCTGAATTAATGAAGTCACGTGACTGCATCGACGCATACGTGTGGGTCACACGTACGCGTCGTTTGGCGAAATATGCTCCCACGCGTATGCTGGGTCACGCGTACGCGTCGCCAAACTTGCGCGCCTATGCGTACGCACGCATCACGGTGTGCACGCACGGAAACTGAGTCTCCCAAAATTTCATTTCTTCATGCTTTCTCCCTTTTTGCATGCTTTTCCATCACTTCTTCCATTCATATTAGCCTTGTAAACCTGAAATTACTCATCAACATATCAAGGCACCTAATGGAATGAAAGTGTAATAAAATTGGTTAAATTAAGCACAAAATAACATGTTTTCACAATTAAGTTCAATTTAGGGAGAAAACACAAAAGCATGCTATTTGGATGAATAAATGTGGCTTTATGTGATGAAATCCATCCAAATCAAACCAAAATATATCGGAAAATATGGACTCATCAGTACCCACAAGGAGAAAATTGGCGAACTCAACAAAAGGCCAGTAGATGATTCTATCTCTTCTTTAACTACTAAAAAATGCAATGATCTCGGCCCATGTTTGGTTACTTGCGTGATTGGTGGGATTCAGTTCACGGGCTGTATGTGTGACTTGGGGGCGTGCGTAAGCATTATGCCACTCCCCATTTATGAGAGATTGAACTTGTCATTTTGATGAGAGGATTTTTGTGTGGTCTAGAATTCACAAATGAAGTCTCGTTGCAACATAGTTTCTAAACCAACATTAATTCTTTCATACAAAAGTTTGTTTGTCACTAGTACAAACCCCTACATTTATAAACCGAAGTATTGAACATTGGGTCGTTCTCCCTAGAAATTGCAACAAAGTGTCTTGTTATTAGTTATGAAGTATGTTTTGGGGTTTTGAGGTTTTAGACAAGAAACATAAATGGCAATGAAAGTAAGCTAATAACTATAAAAAGCTCTTGGCAAGGATATGAGAACTAGAAGTTCTATCCTAGTTATCCTCCTCAATTGTGATCACAAATTGTCCATTGCTACCACTTCGTTAACCTCTAACCGTGGAGGAAAGTCAAATGGATGAATCAACTTGATTCCACAAGTTCTAGCCAACTCCCAAAGGAAAGACTAGCGTTAGTGGTATCCAAATCAATTAGCAACTTCTAATTATCGACCAACAAAGGAATTAGATAACTCAAGCATCACTAATTACTCCACCTAGGCCAAGAGGAATTAAAATCTATACTAAAATCCAACCAAGCATTTTATCAAACACTTGGGAGGAACAAAAGAAAAGCATAGTAAATTGATAACAAGGATAAAACCTATAACAATCGAATGTCGGAAATCAACAACAACAATCAAAGAAAATAAGATCTACATGAATTACCTCAAATTGTATTAAAAGAAAATAGAATGAACAAAAGTGAATCTACAAACAAAGTAGAAGAAAGTAATAACAACAGCAGAAGAATGATGAATGTAGCAACAAGAAATTAAGAAGAAGAAGTAGAAAAGAGCATGAATTAAAACCTAGATCTAAGAACTAAACCTAATCCTAATCCTAATTCTAGATAGAAGTGAGAGCTTCTCTCTCCAAAACTAAAACTAAACTAGCCTAATGTGTGTGTGAACTTCTGATGCCTTCCCCTTCATTCCTTGGTCTTTTAATCCTTTTCCCGCCAAAACTCAACTCCAAATGGGCTTTGAAAACCTGAAAAATTTCCAGGCACGTGTTCTATTAAAAAATTATATATCAGCACCGATGCGTACGTGCACAGCATGCGTACGCGTCCTTGGGCGACTTCGCAAGGTGTACGTAAGCGCCTTGTGCACGTGCGCGTCCATGGCCGAGTTTAATTCTTTGGATTTTCATGATCTTCTCCACTTGCATGCTTCCTTCCTTGCTCCCTTGATCCATTCTTAGCCTTTTTCAATTCTGAAATCACTAACAACCACATCAAGGCATCTAGTAGAATCAAAAGGAAATAGAAATTCATTAAATTATAGGTCTAGAAGCATGTTTTCACATCTAAGTTTAAATACAGAGAGAATCACAAAATCATGATATTTCATTGAATAAATGTGAGGAAAGGTTATCAAAATGCTCTAAATTCAACACAAGATAAACCTTACAAAGGGGGTTTATCACACCCTTAAAGAGGTCCGGGGCAAGATTCGTGTTGGCTGATAAGAGCATTGTATCAGTTGTGGGGATTGCAGAAAATGTTCTAGTTGACATCCAAGGTTTACTCTTCCTGGTAGATTTCCATATTTTGGAGACTCCTCCCATTGACTCAGACAAGCCATCATCCATTCTACTTAGAAGGCCATTTTTAAAGACATCCCGATTCAAGCTGGATGCACATTCAGGAGTCTATTCTTTTGAGGCCGATGACAAGGTAGCAACGTTCACATTGGAGGAATCAAGGAAACCCATCCTCGAAGACTATTCTATCTTTGGGTGCGATATAATCGAAGATGAAGTGATTGAGGTTGGCAAGGAACAGGAAGAAAAGAAGGTTGCCAAGAAGTCTGATTCAAGATATCACACTCAACCCAAGAATGCCAAGGAGTTGGAGATTTTCCTCCTTGGAGAAGTTTCAAGTGACCAATAAAGCCATGCAAAGTCCAACTTTGGACTCTAAACCAAAGTGCTCAGTGGGAGACACCCCACCATGGTAACATTGTTCCAACTTTATCTTTTGTTTTATAGCTTTTTGAATTAGTTGCTTTCTTGTGGTATGATGATTAGCTTAGTTTTGATTCGGTATTTTTGAATTGAATAAGTTGTATTGCTTGTGGATCATGAATTTATGCTTGTTTGTATGATTTGGGGTTGTGGTGCACGAAATTGTGATCCCTGGTAATGGCTCCAAAAACTTGGTGCTCTAATCTTAATTCATAATTTGTCACAACTTCGATACAACTAACCAGCAAGTGCACTGGGTCGTCCAAGTAATAAAACCTTACGTGAGTAAGGGTCGATCCCACGGAGATTGTTGGTATGAAGCAAGCTATGGTCATCTTGTAAATCTCAGTCAGGCGGATATCAAACGGTTATGGAGTTTTCAAATAATAATAATAAATAAACAGAAAAGAAAGATAGAAATACTTATGTAATTCATTGGTGAGAATTTCAGATAAGCGTATAGAGATGCCTTCGTTCCTCTGAACCTCTGCTTTCCTGCTGTCTTCATCCAATCAGTCCTACTCCTTTCCATGGCAAGCTTTCTGTAAGGCATCACCGTTGTCAATGGCTACATCCCATCCTCTCTGTGAAAAAGGTCCAAATGCTCTGTCACGGCACGGCTAATCATCTGGAGGTTCTCGATCATACTGGAATAGGATTCACCCTCCTTTTGCGTCTGTCACTACGCCCAGCACTCCCGAGTTTGAGGTTCGTCATAACCATCCCTTCCCAGATCCTACTCGGAATACCACAGACAAGGTTTAGACTTTCTGGATCTCAGGAATGGCTATCTATGGGTTCTAACTTATACCACGAAGATTCTAATATCTCAGACTCGGTCCTCTGTATTAGATATCTAAGAGATACTCATTCTAGCTTGTTTGCATGTAGAATGGAAGTGTTTGTCTGGCACGCGTTCATAAGTGAGAATGATGATGAGTGTCACATAATCATCACATTCATCATGTTCTTGGGTGCGAATGGATATCTTAGAAGCGGAATAAGTTGAATTGAATATAAAACAGTAGTACTTTGCATTAAATCATGTGGAACAGCAGAGCTCCACACCTTAATCTACGGAGTGCAGAAACTCTACCGTTGAAAATACATAAGTGATAATGGAGTTCATTGGTCTCGGCCCCAGAGGGGAACTGGAGTAACCAAGACTGTGAATACAATGATAAAAAGTTCTATATATACTAGACTAGCTACTAGGGTTTACAGAAGTAAGTAATTGATGCATAAATCCACTTCCGGGGCCCACTTGGTGTGTGCTTGGGCTGAACATGAAGTTTACACGTGCAGAGGCTTCTTTTGGAGTTGAACGCCAAGTTGTAACGTGTTTTTGGCGTTCAACTCTGGTTTGTGACGTGTTTCTGGCGTTTAACTCCAGACTGCAGCGTAGAACTGGCATTCAACGCCCTTTTGCGTCGTCTAAACGTGGGCAAAGTATAGACTATTATATATTTCTGGAAAGCCCTGGATGTCTACTTTCCAAAGCCGTTGAGAGCATGCCATTTGGAGTTCGGTAGCTCCAGAAAATCCACTTTGAGTGCAGGGAGGTCAGAATCCAACAGCATCAGCAGTCCTTCTTCAACCTCTGAATCTGATTTTTGCTCAAGTCCCTCAATTTCAGCCAGAAAATACCTGAAATCATAGAAAAATATACAAACTCATAGTAAAGTCTAGAAATGTGAATTTAACATAAAAACTAATAAAAGCATCCCTAAAAGTAACTAGATCCTACTAAAAACATACTAAAAACAATGCCAAAAAGCGTATAAATTATCCGCTCATCACAACACCAAACTTAAATTGTTGCTTGTCCCCAAGCAACTAAAAATCAAATAGGATAAAAAGTAATGAATATACTATAAATTCCAAAATGTCAATGAAACATAGCTCCAATCAGATAAGCGAGACTTGTAGGTTTTTGCCTCTTGAATAGTTTTGGCATCTCACTTTATCCATTGAAGTTCAGAATGATTGGCATCTATAGGAACTCAGAGTTCAGATAGTGTTATTGATTCTCCTAGTTCAGTATGTTGATTCTTGAACACAGTTACTTTATGAGTCTTGGCCGTGGCCCTAAGCACTTTGTTTTCCAGTATTACCACCGGATACATAAATGCCACAGACACATAACTGGGTGAACCTTTTCAGATTGTGACTCAGCTTTGCTAAAGTCCCCAATTAGAGGTGTCCAGGGTTCTTAAGCACACTCTGTTTTTGCTTTGGACCTTGACTTTAACCGCTCAGTCTCAAGTTTTTACTTGACACCTTCACGCCACAAGCACATGATTAGGGACAGCTTGGTTTAGCCGCTTAGGCCAGGATTTTATTCCTTTAGGCCCTCCTATCCACTGATGCTCAAAGCCTTGGGATCCTTTTTATTTACCATTGCCTTTTGGTTTTAAGGGTTATTGGCTTTTTGCTCTTGCCTTTTGGTTTAAAGAGCTTTTGGCTTTTTTTGCTTGCTTTTTCTTTTTCTTTCTATTATTTTTTTTTTTCGCAAGCTTTCTGTATTCACTGCTTTTTCTTGCTTCAAGAATCAATTTTATGGATTTTCAGATTATCAAATAACATTTCTCCTTATCATCATTCTTTCAAGAGCCAACATATTTAATATTCTTAAACAACAACTTCAAAAGGCATATGCACTGTTCAAGCATTCATTCAGAAAACAAAAAGTATTGTCACCACATCAAAATAATTAAACTAGTTTCAAGGATGAATTTGAAACCATGTACTTCTTGTTCTTTTGTTTTTAAAATATTCTTCATTTAAGAGAGGTGATGGATTCATATTCACTACTTTAAGGCATAGACACTAATGATCATGTAATAAAGACACAAACATAGATAAACATTTAACATAAAAAAAAAAAGAAAAACATAAAATTTAAGAACAAGGAATGAGTCCACCTTAGTGATGGTGGCGTTTCCTTCTTGAGGAACCAATGATGTCCTTGAGCTATTCTATGTCTCTTCCTTGTCTTTGTTGCTCCTCCCTCATTGCTCTTTGATCTTCTCTAATTTCATGAAGGATGATGGAGTGCTCTTGATGTTCCACCCTTAGTTGCTCTCAATAATTGTGTGGAGGAAAATGTATCCCCTGAGGTATCTCAGGGATCTCTTGATTTGCAGTCAAATGTTCTACCACTGAGCTATAGACCCTTGAGATGAATCTCTTCATCTCCTATGACTTGGAGGTGGAAGCTTTTGTCTTCTATTTCCTCTTTCTAGAGGTTTCTCTGGCCTTAGGTGCCATCAATGGTTATGGAAAAACAAAAAAGCAATGTTGTTTCCATACCAAACTTAGAATGTTTGCTTGTCCTCGAGCAAAAGAAGAAAGGAAAGATGAGAAGAAGAAGTGATTGAGGAAATGGAGGTGTAGGAAGGGTTCGGCCACTGGGGGTTTAAGGTGGTTAGGATGTGTGAAAAGGAGGGAGTGATGGTTTGAATTTTGAGTGGGTGGGTGTAGGTGGGTGTATGATGGTTTTGGAGGGGAATTGAAGGTGATTGGTAAAGGGTTCTTGGGAAAGGGTGATATAGGATTATGAGGAGGTAGGGTGAGTGGAGGTTTGTGGGGATCCTGTAGGGTCCACAGATGCTGAGATGATCCTGTGGGGTCCACAGATCCTGAGGTGTCAAGGATTTAGATCCCTGCACCAATGAGGCATGTAAAATGCCTTTGCGTGCAATTCTGGCGTTTAAACGCCGAATTGATGCTTGTTCTGGGCGTTCAACACCCAGATGCAGCATGTTTCAGGCGTTGAACGCCAGTTCTATGCTTGTTTCTGGCATTCAGCGCCAGCTTTCCTCAGTGTGCATTCCTGGCATCTGAACGCCAAGATGCTGCTTGTTTCTGGCGTTCAACGCTGGATCCATGCTCTGTTCTGGCATTGAACGCCAGCCAGATGCTCCATACTGGCGTTTAAACGCCAGTAAGTCCTTCCTCCAGGGTGTGATTTTTTTTCTGCTGTTTTTTATTCTGTTTTTAATTTTTATATTTATTTTCTGACTCCACATGATCATGAACCTAATAAAATATGAAAGAACAATAAAAATGAAAATAAAATTAGATAAATAAAAATTGGGTTGCCTCCCAACAAGCGCTTCTTTAATGTCAATAGCTTGACAGTGAACTCTCATGGAGCCTCACAGATGTTCAGAGCATTGTTGAGACTTCCCAACACCAAACTTAGAGTTTGTATATGGGAGTTCAACACCAAACTTAGAGTTTGGTAGTGGCCTCCTAACACCAAACTTAGAGTTTGACTGTGGGGGTTCTGGTTGACTCTGCAGTGAGAGAAGCTTTTCATGCTTCCTCTCCATGGTTACAGAGAGAGATCCTTGAGTTTTAAACACAAGGTTTTCCTCATTTATTTGAAGGATCAATTCTCCTCTGTCCACGTCAATCATAGCTCTTGCTGTGGATAGGGAGGATCTTCCAAGGATGATGGATTCATCCTCATCCTTCCGAGTATCTAGGATTATGAAATCAGCAGGGATGTAAAGGTCTTCAACCTTTACTAACATGTCCTCTACTAGTCCATAAGCCTGCTTTCTTGAGTTGTCTGCCATCTCTAGTGAGATTCTGGCAGCTTGTACCTCAAAGATTCCCAGTTTCTCCATTATAGGGAGGGGCATGAGGTTTATCCCTGACCCAAGGTCACATAGAGCCTTCTCAAAGGTCATGGTGCCTATGGTACAAGGTATTAAGAACTTTCCAGGATCCTGTTTCTTCTGAGGCAATGTCAGTTGATCCAGATCACTTAGTTCATTGGTGAGCAAGGGAGGTTCTTCTTCCCAAGTCTCATTACCAAATAATTTGGCATTCAGCTTCATGATTGCACCAAGGTACTTGGAACCTTGCTCTTCAGTAACATCTTCATTCTCTTCAGAGGAAGAATACTCATCAGAGCTCATGAATGGCATAAGGAGGTTCAATGGAATCTCTATGGTCTCTAGATGAGTCTCAGATTCCTTTGGTTCCTCAGAGGGAAACTCCTTATTGATCACTGGACGTCCCAGGAGGTCTTCCTCACTAGGATTTACGTCCTCCTCCTCTTTTATGGTTTCGGCCATGATGGTCATTTCAATGGCCTTGCACTCTCTCTTTGGATTCTCTTCTGTATTGCTTGGGAGAGTACTAGGAGGGATTTCAGTGACCCTTTTACTCAGCTGGCCCACTTGTGCCTCCAAATTTCTAATGGAGGACCTTGTTTCATGCATGAAACTTAAAGTGGCCTTAGATAGATCAGAGACTATATTTGCTAAGCTGGATGGCTTCTGCTCAAAATTCTCTGTCTGTTGCTGAGTGGATGATAGAAAAGGCTTGCTATTGTGAAACCTATTTCTTCCACCATTATTAAAGCCTTGTTGAGGCTTTTGTTGATCCTTCCATGAGAGATTTGGGTGATTTCTCCATGAGAGATTATAGGTGTTTCCATATGGTTCACCCATGTAATTCACCTCTGCTATTGCAGGGTTCTCAGGATCATAAGCTTCTTCTTCAGAAGATGCCTCTTGAGTACTGTTGGATGCAGCTTGCATTCCATTCAGACTCTAAGAAATTATATTGACTTTCTGAGTTAATATTTTGTTCTGAGCCAATATGGCATTCAGAGTATCAATTTCAAGAACTCCCTTCTTCATAGGCATCCCATTATTCACAGGATTCCTTTCAAAAGTGTACATGAACTGGTTATTGGCAACCATGTCAATGAGTTCTTGAGCTTCTGCAGGCGTTTTCTTTAGGTGAATGGATCCACCTGCAGAATGGTCCAGTGACATCTTTGATAACTCAAACAGACCATCATATAATATATCCAGAATGGTCCATTATGAAAGCATGTCAGAAGGACACTTTTTGGTCAGTTGCTTGTACCTCTCCCAAGCTTCATAGAGGGATTCTCCTTCTTTTTGTCTGAAGGTTTGAACATCCACTCTAAGCTTACTAAGCTTTTGAGGAGGGAAGAACTTGGCTAAGAAAGCCATGACCAGCTTATCCCAAGAGTTCAGGCTATCCTTAGGTTGAGAGTCCAACCATACTCTAGCTCTGTCTCTTACAGCAAACGGGAAAAGCATAAGCCTGTAGACCTCGGAATCAACCCCATTGGTCTTAACAATAACACAGATCTGTAAGAACTCAGTTAAGAACTGAAAAGGATCTTCAGATGGAAGTCCATGAAACTTGCAGTTCTGTTGCATCAGAGAAACTAATTAAGGTTTAAGCTCAAAATTGTTTGCTCCAATGGCAGGAATTGAGATGCTCCTTCCATGTAATTTGGAATTAGGTGCAGTAAAGTCACCAAGCATCCTCCTTGCATTATTATTATTTTCGGCTGCCATCTCCTCTTCTTGTTCGAAAATTTCAGTAAGGTTGTCGCTGGATTGTTGTAATTTAGCTTCTCTTAGTTTTCTCTTCAGAGTCCTTTCATGTTCTGGATCAGCTTCAACAAGAATGCCCTTTTCCTTGTCCCTGCTCACATGAAAGAGAAGAGAACAAGAAAGGAAGAGGAATCCTCTATGTTACAGTAAAGAGGTTCCTTATTGTTAGTAGAAGAAGAAAGGGAATAAGAGTGAAGAAGAATGGATAATCCAAACACAAGGGTGAAGATAGGAGCAGAGATATGAGATGAAGAGAAGTGTTAGTAAGTAATTAAATAAATAGAAGAAGATGAGAGAGAGAAATTTTTCGAAAATAATTTTTTGAAAAGGAGTTGATGATTTTCGAAAATTAAAGGGGAAATAAAATTTAAAATTTTTAATTAATTAAAAAGAATTTTTGAAAAAGAGGGAGGTATTTTCGAAAATTAGAGAGGAAAGAGTAGTTAAGTGGTTTTGAAAAAGATAAGAAACAAACAAAAAGTCAATTAGTTAGTTGAAAAAGATTTGAAAATCAATTTTGAAAAGATAAGAAGATAAGAAGTTAGAAAAGATATTTTAAAATCAATTTTTTTTTTGAAAAAGATATGATTTAAAAAGATATGATAGAAAGATATGATTAAAATTAGTTTTGAAAAAGATTTGAATTTTAAAATCAAAATTAATGACTTGACTAACAAGTAATCACAAGATATGATTCTAAAACTTAAAGTTTGAATCTTTCTTAACAAGAAAGTAACAAACTTGAAATTTTTGAATCAAAACATTAATTGTTGATAATATTTTCAAAAATTATGAGATAAAATTAAGAAAAAGATTTTTGAAAAATATTTTTTAAATTTTTTAAAATAAATAAGAAAAATGAAAAATATATGATTTTTGAAAAAGATTTTGAAAAAGATAAGATTTTTAAATTGAAAATTTGATTTGACTCATAAGAAACAACTAAATTTTTTAAAAAATTTTGAAAAAGTCAACTCAAATTTTCGAAAATTTATGAGTGAAAAAGGGAAAGATATTTTTTTGATTTTTGAATTTTTAATGATGAAAGAGAAAAACATGAAAAAGACTCAATGCATGAGAATTTTTAGATCAAAACAATGAATGCATGCAAGAACACTATGAATGTCAAGATGAACACCAAGAACACTTTGAAGATCAAGATGAACATCAAGACTTATTTTTGAAAATTTTTAATGAAAGAAAAACATGCAAGACACCAAACTTAGAGATTTTCAATAATTAGACACTAACAAGTTAAAAATGAATATAAAAAACAAAAAAAGACACAAAACAAGAAGATATGAAGATCAAACAAGAAGACTTACCGAGAACAACTTGAAGATCATGAAGGACACTATGAATGCATGAATTTTTGAAAATTTTTAGAAAAAATAAAAACATGCAATTGACACCAAACTTAAAAATTGACTCAAGACTCAAACAACCAACATAAAATATTTTTGATTTTTATGATTTTATTAAATTTTTTTTTTTGGATTTTTGTATATTTTTATTTTTTTGAAAATATATAGGGAAAAGGAAGCAATGAATTCACAGTCCTCAATCAAGATTCCAGGAATCATACCAGGTTAGTCTAAAGCTTGATGGCCAGCTAAACTTCAGCATACCATTTTGAAACTTTAGAATTCATTCTTAAAAATTTTAAAATAATTTTCAAAAACAAAAGGAAAAGAAATTTTTTTTGAAAGATTTTTGAAAACAAATTTTTTTTTTAAATAAAACAAGAAGAAAATTACCTAATCTGAGAAACAAGATGAACCGTCAGTTGTCCAAACTCGAACAATCCCCGGCAACGGCGCCAAAAACTTGGTGCACGAAATTGTAATCCCTGGTAATGGCTCCAAAAACTTGGTGCTCTAATCTTAATTCATAATTTGTCACAACTTCGATAGAACTAACCAGCAAGTGCACAGGGTCGTCCAAGTAATAAAACCTTACGTGAGTAAGGATCGATCCCACGGAGATTGTTGGTATGAAGCAAGCTATGGTCATCTTGTAAATCTCAGTCAGGCGGATATCAAATGGTTATGGAGTTTTCGAATAATAATAATAAATAAACAGAAAATAAAGAGAGAAATACTTATGTAATTCATTGGTGAGAATTTCAGATAAGCGTATAGAGATGCTTTAGTTCCTCTGAACCTCTGCTTTCCTGCTGTCTTCATCCAATCAGTCCTACTCCTTTCCATGGCAAGCTTTCTGTAAGACATCACCGTTGTCAATGGCTACATCCCATCTTCTCTGTGAAAAAGGTCCAAATGCTCTGTCACGGCACGGCTAATCATCTGGAGGTTCTCGATCATACTGGAATAGGATTCACCCTCCTTTTGCGTCTGTCACTACGCCCAGCACTCGCGAGTTTGAAGTTCGTCACAACCATCCCTTCCCAGATCCTACTCGGAATACCATAGACAGGGTTTAGACTTTTCGGATCTCAGGAATGGCTATCCATGGGTTCTAACTTATACCACGAAGATTCTAATATCTCAAACTCGGTCCTCTGTATTAGATATCTAAGAGATACTCATTCTAGCTTGTTTGCATGTAGAACGGAAGTGTTTGTCAAGCACGCGTTCATAAGTGAGAATGATGATGAGCGTCACATAATCATCACATTCATCATGTTCTTGGGTGCGAATGGATATCTTAGAAGCGGAATAAGTTGAATTGAATATAAAACAGTAGTACTTTGCATTAAATCATGAGGAACAGCAGAGCTCCACACCTTAATCTATGGAGTGCAGAAACTCTACCATTGAAAATACATAAGTGATAATGGAGTTCATTGGTCTCGGCCCCACTTGGTGTGTGCTTGGGCTGAGCTTGAAGTTTACACGTGCAGAGGCTTCTTTTGGAGTTGAACGCCAAGTTATAACGTGTTTTTGGCGTCCAACTCTGGTTTGTGACGTGTTTCTGGCGTTTAACTCCAGACTGCAGCGTAGAACTGCCGTTCAACACCCTTTTGCGTCGTCTAAACTTGGGCAAAGTATGAACTATTATATATTGCTGGAAAGCCCTGGATGTTCTACTTTCTAACGCCGTTGAGAGCGCGCCATTTGAAGTTCTGTAGCTCCAGAAAATCCACTTTGGGTGCAGGGAGGTCAGAATCCAACAGCATCAGCAGTCCTTCTTCAACCTCTGAATCTGATTTTTGCTCAAGTACCTTAATTTCAGCCAGAAAATACCTGAAATCACAGAAAAATACACAAACTCATAGTAAAGTCCAGAAATGTGAATTTAACAAAAAAACTAATGAAATCATCCCTAAAAGTAATTAGATCCTAATAAAAACATACTAAAAACAATGCCAAAAAGCGTATAAATTATCCGCTCATCAGGTTGGTATGTTGCTATGCTATAGGAGGGAACCTTAGTTTTGAAAAGAAAAATTTTTGTGAAACAGGGTATCTGTGCGTGCGCATGATGCACCACTATTTCGTGGTACATTTTGTACTTCATTGAGTGAATTTTATCCACTATTCTCACATTTATTCACGGAATCCGCAGGTTTTACATTTTCCTTCCTAATTTTGTGTTATGATCGAAAACATGCTTCTTTGGCCTTAAATTTGCTATGTTTAATCCTCTCTTATTACCATTCGATGCCTTGATATGTGTGTTAAGTGTTTTCAGAGATTACAGGGTTGGAATGGCTTAGAGGATGGAAAGGAAGCATGCAAAAGTGGAAGGAATACAAGAAACTGAAGGAATTGCTAAGCTGTCCAGCCTGACCTCTTCGTACCAATTCGACCATAACTTGAGCTATAGAAGTCCAAATGAAACGGTTCTAGTTGCGTTAAAAAGCTAACATCCGGGGCTTCAAAATGATATATAATTTGCCATAGTTTCTCTGGAGATAGATAATGCGCACGCGTGCATCACGCGCACGCATCGCATCTAAGAAAGTCAGCGTTTCTGAATTCGCCCCCAGCGATTTTTGGGGTGTTTTCGGCCCAGTTCTTGGCTCAGAAAACACAGATTAGAGGCTGCAGAGTGGAGGAATGAGAAAACAACTTTCATACACATAATTTTAAGTTTTAGGATTAGGATTTCTTCTTCTTCTCAATTCTAGGTTCAATGTTCCTTTAAATTACTAATGCAAAGAGTATTTTTCCATTTAATTTTATTATTTGTTTAATTGCTTCCATTTAATTTTAATTACCATGTTCCCTTTTTTTACTTCTCTTATAAATTTAGGAAGATGGTATTCATGTTGATAGAGTAGACTCCCAACTTGACTTGGGAGTTGATTAACAGGAGACCCTTGATTTGGAATACTCAAGAATTAACTGGTAATTGGAAGTTGTTGGCTAGCTCTCTAGTTACTAACGCTAATCCTTCCCAAGGGAGAGGATTAGGACTTGTGAATAGAAGTTAGCTCCCTACTTAACTTCAACTAAGTAGAAACAACAACCTATTACTATTAATTTTGGAAAATCCAACAAGGATAGAACTTCCAACTAATCTTCTCCTAGTCAAGGCTTTTTATTTTAATTATATAAATTCTCTTGTTAATTTTCATTACTTTAATTTAAAATCATTTATTTGCCCATTGCCCAAACTAAAAATTTCACAGAAAACTCATAACCAATAATAAATACACCTCCCTGCAATTCCTTGAGAGACGATCCGAGATTTAAATACTTCAGTTTACTTTTATTGGGTTTGCTTTAGTGAAAAATAAGATTCTGTACAAAAAGATTCTTTGTTGGTTTAGAAACTATACTAGCAATGAGGATTTATTTGTGAATTCTTTACTGACAGGAAATCTGTTCGTTAAAATGGCGCCGTTGCCGGGGAATTGCAAACATGTGCCTTATTATTGGTTATTATAAATATTTGCTTTTTCGTTTCTTTATTAGTGTTTCTAGTTTTAGGAGTATATTTTCATTTATTTCTATTAGTTTTTATTTATTTTGCTACTATGAATTCTCACCCCTCTGGCTTTAAGTTTGATTCCAATGTTGTTGTAAGGAATGGAAGCTATAATAAGAACAGGCATCAACGTTGGAACAATCAAAGATGGGAGGAGCTACAAGGATTTGATCAATCCTCTTGGCAATAACCTCCTCCAATGCACTATAACCAACAACCATTCTATGATGCATACCAAGACAATAGTTATGGTGGACCTTTTCGTGATAACCAACCTCCACCAAATTACTATGGTCAAGATCCATTCCAGGGTGCATATCAAGATGATGAATATGGTGGACCCCCTTGTAGTTACCAACAAGCCCCACCATATGCCTATGAACCCCCTCCTCAACATAACTTTGAAACACCATACCAACAAGCCCCTTACCACCAAACACCCCCATATGACCCTAATCCTTACCCACCATGCCAAGAACCTTATGAGCCATACTTAGAACCACCCCAATCCCAACACAATTACTCTTAATAACTAACACCTCAATATACGCCATCTCCATATCCTTATCAAGAAGAACCACCTCCGTATTATGAGCCGTTTCTCCCAACAAATGAACCCTCCTATCTACCCCAACCTCCATTGGATAACAACACACTTATCTCTAATCACATTGATCTCATCTTTAAACTCCAAAATTTTATGTCCCGCAGAGACCAACCCTCCACCTCTAATATTCAACCCTCAAACTCTAGTGCGCTTCCTTTTCAACCACATAATGATCTCCCCATCCCATTACTACCCTCCATGGAAAAGTACCCACATCCATCAATCCAAGAGCAAGATGATCCCAGTTATGCTATTGACATGGAACAAGAGAGAAGGGATCGTCTTCGCGAAGAAACCCATGGAGGTAGTAGAAACCCATGAAGTCAAAGGAGTGGTTGAAGAATTAGTGAAGGAAGACATCAAGGAGGAGTCTGATTTTGTCTTAGAGCAAGAGGAGGCCCAAAAAGTGGAGGTAAGAGAGACCCTTGCAAATGAAGGAGTAGTTGAAGGGAGTTGTCATGGAAAGGAAATCATCAAGGAGGAGTATGATTTTATACTAAAACAACTAGACAAAGCAGCAATTATTGAAGAGGAAGAAAAGGTTGCAGACTTAGGAGATGCTGAACCTCCATGGGAAAGTCCAGTCATAAAGCCTCCCTCTAAGGTTCTTGATGTTGATGTTGAGGAGGGTGTACAACCTCCAAGGCATATCCTGGTTGAAGACTCTGAAGAGGTTGATCAAGAGATGGAGATTAAAGAAGAAGAAGCACAACCCCCCATGCCCTTAGGAAGAAATGAAGAAGAGATTGAATTGGAAGAAAGCTACCAAGAGGAAGAGGTTGAAACTGAAGAAGCTCGCAAAGAGGTGGAAGTTGCCAAGGGAGAACACAAGGGAATGGAGCTTGAAATCACCTTCCCAAAGCTGTTGGAGACCTCTCCTCCAAAGCCATTACCATCCAATACAACATTCAAGTGGGTAAAATTCTTATCCTTGACCTTTACTGTCCCACTTGAATATGGTTTACTTGAGATAGATGGTCACCTTAGAGCTCTTTGTGACTTTAAGAGTAAGAGGGAGATGGTTAGTGGTTGGCAACACAACCCTAGGTTCGTTGCGGTTGGGAGCTCAAAGTCTAAATGCAAGGGATGGTGTAGAGCTCAAATGAATGGGTCTAGGAAGTTGTTTGGATGCCTTAGTGAGAATTCGGATTGCTTGCCACCCGGTTGCAATAATGATGATAACAAGAAGATGGGTGCAAAAACAAGATTTAGGATCCGGGCATACAAGAGGATCAGTTTTGGGAGCTCAAAACTTGTGAAGAACTCCATCAAAGCTTAAGGAATTTACCTGGTATTAATAGAGCTCATTGGAAGTCCAAGCATTGGTGGATTTTATCCACTATTCTCACATTTATTCACGGAATCCGCATGGTTTACATTTTCCTTCCTAATTTTGTGTTATGATCGAAAACATGCTTATTTTGCCTTAAATTTGCTATGTTTAATCCTCTCTTATTATCATTCGATGCCTTGATATGTGTGTTAAGTGTTTTCAGAGATTACAGGGTAGGAATGGCTTAGAGGATGGAAAGGAAGCATGCAAAAGTGGAAGGAATACAAGAAACTGAAGGAATTGCTAAGTTGTCCAGCCTGACCTCTTCGTACCAATTCGACCATAACTTGAGCTACAGAGGTCTAAATGAGGTGGTTCTAGTTGCGTTGAAAAGCTAACATCCGGGGCTTCGAAATTATATATAATTTTCCATATTTTCTCTGAAGATAGGTGACGCGCACGCGTGCATCACGCGCACATGTTGCATATATAAAAATCAGCGTTTCTGAATTTTCCCCCAGCAATTTCTGGGCTATTTTTGTCCCAGTTCTCGGCTCAGAAAACATAGATTAGAGACTGCAAAGTGGAGGAATGAGAAAACAACTTTCATACACATAAATTTAGGTTTTATATGTAGTTTCTAGAGAGAAAGAGGCACTCTCCTCTCTCTTAGGTTTTAAGATTAGGATTTCTTCTTCTTCTCAATTCTAAGTTCAATGTTCCTTTAAATTATTAATGCAAAGAGTATTTTTCCTTTTAATTTTATTATTTGTTTAGTTGCTTCCATTTAATTTTAATTACCATGTTCCCTTTTTTTACTTCTCTTATAAGTTTAGGAAGATGGTATTCATGTTGATAGAGTAGACTCCCAACTTGACTTGGGAGTTAATTAACAAGAGACCCTTGAGTTGGAATACTCAAGAATTAATTGGTAATTGGAAGTTGTTGGCTAGCTTTCTAGTTACTAACTTTAATACTTCCCAAGGGAGAGGATTAGGACTTGTGAATAGAAGTTAGCTCCCTACTTAACTTCAACTAAGTAGAAACAACAACCTATTACTATTAATTTTAGGAAATCCAACAAGGATAGAACTTCCAATTAATCTTCTCCTAGTCAAGGCTTTTTATTTTAATTATATAAATCCTCTTGTTAATTTTCATTGCTTTAATTTACAATCATTTATTTGCCCATTGCCCAAACTCAAAATTTCCCAGAAAACTCATAACCAATAATAAATACACCTCCTTGCAATTGATGACATGTCATCATGTCATGTTTTTCTATGCTTTTTCGTACAAGAAATTTATGATTAGTGCTTAAATATTGCGTTCTTTGGTGCTTAAATGGTATATTTCTTTGATCTTGTAATTTGATAAACTTTGTAGGAAATAAGAAGAAAAAAAGAAGCAAAGAAGCACAAAATAAGCTAAAAAGGAGAAAAAAAAGAGTTTTGGGGCACACTTTGAAGTTAGAGCACACTTTGGAGCCTTAGGCCACGCTTTTAAAAGCGTGGCCCATGACCAAATCAAGGAAGCATGAACAATCAGCACACAGCTCAGTTCACTAAGTGAACTTAGCTTTCCCGTACAAGAAAAATGTGCTTGGAGGCAAGAAATTTCGCTAAGTTAAAATCTGGGCGTTCACAGCATGACCATACCTCCTTCAAAGGGATATAACTTGAGCTATAGATGTCCGATTGATGTGCTTCTAGTTGCGTTGGAAAGCTGACATTCAGAGCTTTCCAACGATCTATCATAGTCCATATTTGGCATGAAATTGTGGCACGAGTGAAATGCATCTTTAAGGGCAAAAAATAAGCAAAAAAAATCAGCCAATGCTTCCACCAAGGCTCGAAGGGGGAGACACAAGGAAAACAAGGAAAGCAAAATAGCGCTCAGTTCACTTTCTCAGCTGAGCTTTATTGGGCTCCCACTCAAGAAAATGCAAGGAAAAGGCTCACAAAAGTGCTTCCACCAAGATTTGAACTCAAGACCTCACACTCAAGCCAAAGGCGCTACCAAGGCACACAAAGGAAAGTTCAGTTAACTTTTCCAACTGAGCACTACTCTCCCCACACTCCTCACATTTTGGCACGCCAAGGAAGCTAATCATGCGGACAAAATTGACACGGACAAGGGGCTGGCACACGAAATTGGGCAAGGCAAAGCAAGTTTGGGCGCTCAGTTGTGTTTTTCAACTGAGCCTTGCCCTGGAGCTGCACCATGGTCCAAAATTCAATTAAAAATCAAATTGGATTTAATTCTTCACCAATTGAACCAAGGCCAACTAGACCCATCTCTCTTCAAATACAAAGCAAGCAAAGCCCACATCATCACTCAAAGGCACAAGAACAAGCTAGAATTAGGATTTTCATTTAATTTGTTTTTCATTTCAATTTCATTTTATTTTGTAAAAAGCCTATATAAAGGCATCACTCTCATTTTCAAAGAGAGAGCTCCACTAGGGAGTAGTAGGATTAGAAAACACTCTCTTTAATTTTCATTTCTGTTTTAAATCTTGGATTGAGAGTGGAAGGAATTCTGTTTTCATTCTCTATCTGCAACTTCTCTTTACTTCTTCTGCAATCTTTCTTTTAATTCTCTGCAACCTTTCTCTTGTTGGATCAAGGAAGGACTTGAGATCTAGACTTGTTTTCTAGTCTCCTCCACCCCTGAGATCTTCAACATCCTTTTAATTGCTGCAATTTAGCATCAGTCATTTTCTGTTTTTAATCTTTCAAGCATTTTTACTTTCTGTTGCATTGCTTCCAATTTACATTTCCTGCAATTGCTCTAAGTTCTTATTCACTACAATTTTGCTTCTCTGCTTACATTGTTCCCAATTTATTCTTCCTGCACTTTAAATTTCCTGTTACTTGTTCTCAAGATATCTTCAATTGCTTGCTTTACTGCTCTCCTTAATTTCCAGCACCCCAACCCCCTTTACATTTTAGTTATTTACATTTCTTGTCATTTAAGTTTTTGCAATTTACATTTCTTGCACTTTAAGTTTCTGCACATTTACGTTCTGTAATTTATAATTCCTTGTCATTTACATTCTGTTGCTTCAAGTCTCACCAAATTTCACTTAAATGTTAGCTTGACTAAACTAATCACCCACTAAAGTTGCTTGATCCATCAATCCCTGTGGGATCGATCTCACTCTAAGTGAGTTTTACTACTTGATACGACCCGGTATACTTGCCGGTGAGTTTTGGGTGTTTGGAATTCGTTCGTTTTCCAAATTTTCCCATTAGCAATTCCATTAGAGATGACCCGAGGTTTAGAATAATTCAGTTTAATTTTATCGGGTTTGCTTTAGTGACAAACAAGTTTTTGTACGAAAGGATTCTTTGTTGGTTTAGAAACTATACTAGCAACGAGGATTTATTTGTGAATTCTTTACTGACAGGAAATCCGTTCGTCAGCGCACCACCCTGTGCGCGCGCACACAACTGCATTTTTCACTTTCCGTGCGAGCGCGCAAACCTGTGTGCCCACACACCCTTTGTAGCACCCTCTGGTCGCAGTGCCAACACCGCTTGTGCATGAGCGTTGCCCTGTTTTTTATGCCTTGTGCGTGCGCACTGCCTTGTGCATATGCCCACAATTCCCCTTATCGCGCTTCTTGTGCGGCTGCACAGACGTGTGCGTCTGCACACCAATTGACAGCCCCTCTAGTGGGAGCATCATCACGAGTTGTATGCGTGAACAACCTCCCCCTATCTTTGTCCTTGTGCGTGCACACGAAGCTGTGTGTGCACGCATGCCTGACTCTGTACCTCAAGAATTACCTTAAAAAAAAGAGAAAGAAGCTTTCTGCGCCCGCACGCGTTGTTATCACCGCTCTGGTGGGAGCAACCACACACTTTGTGCACTTGCATCCCTCTCCTTTTCGCGTCTTGTGCGTACACACCAGCTTATGCGTATGCACACACCCCTCTATCTTGCGACTACTGTGCACACGCTCCCTGCTGTGCGTTGATGCCAAGGCATCTTAGGCTAGTTTCACTAGCCTTTTTCTTTATTTTTAATAGGTTTTATGCACTTTTTTGAATTATAAGTAAGCAAATTGGGTAGAAATTTATGTATGCCGAGATTTATTCAATCATGATTAATTTGATGTAATTTCATGAGAATTATGCTCTAATTACTTGTATGCTAAGAATGATAAGAATTCTCATGAATTTAGCAAGGTTTTGATGCATGTATTGGTTGATGATAGGTGAAAGAAAGCATGAAGGAAGGTTGAAGAAGGAGCCTGGAGAAGATGAAGAAGAAGCAACATTGAAAGAGAAGCAGAGCAAGTCTCTACACAGGTGGCTGATGCTCACGTTGGAGGGAGCGTTGGACCTCCAACGTTACCCCCAACGTGGTGATGAAAAGATTCAATTCTGGAGCTAAATAAATTTTGAGCGACGCATACGCGTCTCTGATGCATATGTATGAAAAAGCAGAATTTCAATATCCGCGCGCAAGCGTGAGTCATGCGGACACGTGGAATGGTAAAATTGACCATCTACGCGTACGCGTGAGTCATGTGTACGCATCATAAAATGAACGTTGGGAGTTGAGAATTTTGAATCAACGCGTACGCGTCAGTGACGCGTACGTGTGGATGGCAAAAAGGGCAATGCACGCATAAGCGTGGTGTACGCGTACGCGTGAATAGGCAAAATATCAGAATTCATACTTAAGCGTGATGCCCGCGTAGGAGTCACAACGTTGTCCCTCCAACATTGAGTTAAATGCCAATGACACCAAAGTATCTGGTTTTTCTGGTTTTCTTCTTAAATGGCGTTTAAGTCAACGTTGGCCATCAAACGTTGACTCCAACGTGAAGCATTAGAATTCACAATTCAAACAGATCTATTCTCAACAGCAAGGGAAACCAATTAGAGCAACTTCAACCCAATTCCATCAAGGCCAAAATCCCAATTCAGAGATTGAAGATCAATGGAAGAAAGTGTATAAATAGCTTAGAATTTAAGTTAGGAGGACCTTTTTTGTTACTTTTTACTTCACTTTTCAATTTTCTGTTCAATTAGAATTTTAGAATGTCTCTTTCAATTGTAATTTTCATTTTGAGAGCTATGAACAACTAAACCCCTTTCATTGGGTTAGGGAGCTCTGTGTAATTCAATGGATCAATATTAGTTTTCATTCATCTTCTTCTTTCTTTTCTCTTGATTTTGCTAGAAAGCTTTCGGTCTTCATTCAATTGGATAGTTATCTTGAGAAAGAAGCTATTCATAATTGGATCTCCTCGGAACCTTGGAAAAGGAATGAGGAGATCATGCTAGAAATACTTTCTCACATTGGATTATATTGGGGTTTGGATGGATATATTGACATGTAATCCTACCAACACTTTGATCTATGGATTTGTGTGGTATAATCAGTGACCAAATTTCATCTCTACTCATGAGCACTTAAATCAAGGAATTGGGCAATTGTTCATGCCTAGAGAGATTGGTGAGCCAAGGAATTGGGATCCAATCACTTAAGATTGCCAAGGAGATCAATGAATGCATTGATTGCGGAAGAGTTGAAAATGAATTTGATCCAGAGAATTATACATCTTCTGAACCCAATGATTCCCCATCTCTGATCTACCCATTCTATTTACTTTCTGCTCTTTAATTTCATGCTAATTCCCCATTCGCAATTAATTTCGTGTAATTTAATTTCTTCCATTTTATTTCTTGCAATTTAAGTTTCCTGCCAATTTTGCTTTCTGCAATTCTCAACCAAATCTGATTTCGCTCAACTAGCACAATTCACCAGTTAACATTGATCAATTTACCAATCTCTATGAGATTTGACCTCACTCTACAGTGAGTTTTTACTTGACGACAATCCGGTGCACTTGCAGGAAGGAAATTTGTTGAAAGACGGTTTCCGAGTGAATCAAGTTTATGGCGCCGTTGCCGGGGATTGGTTTTGTATTGACAATTACTAAATTAGAGGATAACTAGATTGAGAATTTTTCTTTTCTTTTGTTACTTGAATTCCAATTTCTTCTGTTACATTTAATTTTTACAAATTTTAGTTGTTTTTCTTTAATTTTACCTTACTTCTTTACTTTCCAGCAAGCTAACTATACTCTGTTTTAGTAGAATCTGCATTTGCTATTTCTTGTACTTGTTCATTATATGACAGGTAGAAGAGAGGCCTCAACCTCATTTGATAGTGAACCGGAAAGAACCTTCCTGAGATTAAGGAGGGAAGCAAGAGGAAAGAGGGATGTTGGTGCAGAAGAAGAGGAGGAAGATTTGGATATAACCATGGAGGATGATATAGAAAACCATCAAGAAGGAGAGGTGAATAACCATGCCAGAAGAGGTGGAGCCAACCCTGCTGGACAAGAGAGGAGAGTTTTAGGCTCATACATCAATCCAAACCCAGGAAACTGTGGTAGTAGCATTCAAAAGCCAACTATCCATGCTAATAACTTCGAATTGAAGCCTCAGCTCATAACTCTTATGCAAAACAACTGTTCTTATGGAGGAAGTACCCAAGAGGACCCTAATGAGCACCTCACTAAATTCCAAAGGATATATGACACGGTTAAATCTAATGGTGTTCACCCTGACACCTATAGATTGCTACTGTTTTCATTTTCTTTGAGGGACAAGGCATCAAAATGGCTAGAATCGTTTCCGAAGGAAAGCTTGACAACCTGGGAGGATGTGGTGAATAGATTCTTAATAAGGTTCTACCCTCCACAAAAAGTCAATAGGCTGAGAACTGAACTGCAGACATTCAGACAGCAAGATGGTGAGACTATTTATGAAGCCTGGGAGAGATTCAAGGATTTGACAAGAAAATGCCCCCTGATATGTTTAATGAGTGGGTGCAACTTCATATCTTCTATGAAGGGCTAAATTCTGAATCAAAGAAGGCTGTAGACCACTCATCTGAAGGTTTCCTTAACAAGAAGAAGGCCATTGAGGAAGCCATTCATGTTATAGAGACAGTAGCTGACAATGAGTATTTTTATGCCTTAGGTAGGAGCAACAACAGAGGAGTCTTGGAATTGAACCAAATGGATGCAATCCTGGACCAGAACAAGATGTTTACCAAGTATAACAACTTCACTCACCAAAACTCTAACCAAAGACCATACCAAACCACAAACAAAACACTTATCCAGAGCCACCATACCAAAGCCACAACAACAGTTCTCAACACCCCAATTTTAACCAACCATTACCACATGAGGATGACAGAATGGCCAGGATGGAAGCTATGCTTGCAAACCTTGGCAAGGATGTTGAAGACATAAAGAAATTCAAGGAAGAAGTAAGAGGGTGTATAAAAAGCTGAGGAGAGGTTATTAAGAATCTCGAATCTTAAGTGGGACATCTTTCACAGCAGATTTCGTAGTCCACTGATAGTTTCCCAAGTGACACTGAGAAAAATCCAAGAGGGAAAATGAAGAAGGTCAGGTGGGAAGAGTGTAAGGCAGTTACTCTTGTAAATGAAGAAATCCTGGAAGAAGATACCAGTAAGCCAACAAAGCACAGCCAAGGAAATTCCCATAGCAACATGGAGAAAAAGGAACAAGGAACTGGATCTGTACAAAGAAAAGACTCAACACGGAAGGAAACTCTGAAACCTTATGTGCCAAAGGTGCCATTTCCTCAGAGACTCAAGGGAGATGAAAAAGAAAGGTCATATTCAAGATTTCTAGACATGTTTGTATCTCTCGGTGTCAACATTCCCTTCCTCGAAATCCTCAAACAGATGCCTACTTGTATCAAGTGGATGAAGAAGCTACTAGCCAGGAACAACAACCTGAAAGGTGGCCAAACAGTGGTGATGAACAAGGAGTGCAGTGCTCTCATTCAAAAGGACGTACTCCTGTAGAAAAAAGATCTAGGGAGCTTTCATATTCCCTGTATCATAGGAGTGAAGTGCTTCTATTACCCCCGGATTTGATGAGTTTTTGTCCCCGTTGGATTCCGGAGTGTCCGCGTTCTTGTGTGGTGTTTTGTTTTCCAGATCTGAATCGTGGTTGTTGTCATGGCCATCCTCCATGGTGTTGGGATGACTTCTAGGGTCCCCGGCAACGGCGCCAATGTTCCGGGGGTTACCTGAAACTGGAGGTCGATCTCGGATGAGATCTTCTGTACTGGTCGGAGATGGCGTGTCCGGCTGGCTGGTGGCGGCCGGAGCTATTGTGTCTGACTTGTTGGACTTGTTGCACTGCTGATCCTTGGCCACCGGAGGGTGGGGGGTACCTGCAAGAGACTCCGATGCTTAAGTGAGCACGGGTATTAAGCAGGTTTTTAGTAGAATCAGAGTATGAGTTATACCTGGGTGCTCCAGTGTATTTATAGTAGTTGTAGAGTGACCTTTTTAGATAAGATAACTTAGTTATCTTATCTTATCTTATCTTTTGGCGAGGTCAGCATTTCTTCAATGGAACCGCCCTTATCTCTATAGGCTTGGACTGCCTTTGGATCTGGGTCGTATTCCTTGAGTTGGGCCTATTTTTCGGGCTTTCCTGTCGATTGGGCCGAGCTCTTTTGGGAAGAGGTCGGACAGTCTGACCTGAAGAGGTCGGCTGCTTTGTCGCCGATCATCCCGGGTCGGATAGCTCGACCCAGGGTATGAACGTCTCTATTCTAAGATATTCACTCGCACTTCATCCTGATGAATGTGATGATCCGTAACACTCATCACCATTCTCAACCTATGAACGCATGCCTGACAACCACTTTCATTCTACTTTAGATTGAGTGTATATCTCTTAGCCTCTTGGTTCATGATCAGAGTCTTCGGGGTATAGGCTAGGACTATTGGCGACCATTCCTGAGATCCGAAAAGTCCAAACCTTGTCTGTGGTATTCTGAGTAGGATCTGGGAGGGGATGAATGTAACGAGCTTCAAACTCACGGGTGCTAGGCGTAGTGACAGACGCAAAAGGATCAAAATTGATCCTATTCCAACATGAGTGAGAACCGACAGATGATTAGCCGTGCGGTGACAGCGCATTTGGACTATTTTCACTAAGAGAACGGATGATAGCCATTGACAACGGTGATCCACCGACATACAGCTTGCCATGGAAGGAGCCTTGCGTGCATGAAGAAGAAGACATTAGGAAAGCAGAGATTCGGAAGACAGAGCATCTCCAAATCCTCAATCTGTTCTCCATTACTGCATAACAAGTATTATTTAATTTATGCTATTTACTCTTCATAAACCCAATCATTTTTATTACTAATTTCCTGACTAAGAATTACAAAATAACCATAGCATGCTTCAAGCCAACAATCTCCGTGGGATCGACCCTTACTCACGTAAGGTATTACTTGGACGACCTAGTGCACTTGCTTGTTAGTGGTACGAGTTGTGAAAAGTGTGATTTACAATTCGTGCACCAAGTTTTTGGCGCCGTTGCCGGGGATTGTTTGAGTTTGAACAACTGACGGTTTATTTTGTTGCTTAGATTAGGAATAATTTATTTTTGTTGGTTTAGAGTCACTAGAATTGCATCTGCTATTTTCCTTTCAAAAATACTATTTTTCTTTATTAATTTTTAATTTTTCTTTTAGTCTTCTATTTAAGTTTAGATTCATATTTTAAGTTTGGTGTCAATTGCATGTTTTTATTTTCCTTTAAATTTTTTAAATTTGTGTTCATTGTTCTTTCTTGATCTTCAAGTTGTTCTTGCTATTTTTCTTGTTTGATCTTTAGTCTTTCCTGTTCTGTGTCTTTTCTTGTTTTTCTTGTGCATTTTCAAATCATCAGTATTCAAAAAATTTTATATACATTAAATACCTTTTTTTTAAAAAAAAAAAACACGCTAAATTTATAGCTCAGTTGGCTTTAGCGTTGTGCTTATGTTCTTGGTAATTGGGTATCTTCCTTTTAAAACTTTTTCAAAAATAATTTTTCTTTGATTAAATCTCGTGTCAAACTTTTAAGATTGGTGTTCTCTTGTTATTTTTCTTTAATTTCCAAAAATTTATTTTTAGTTTTCTAAAAGTTTTACGTTTGGTGTTCTTTTTTTATGTTCTTGAGTCTTTGAATTTTATTCTTGTTGTTCCTGTGGGTCTTCAAGGTGTTCTTGAGTCTTCTTTATATTTTGATCTTAAAATTTTTAAGTTTGGTGTTCCTTGGTGTTTTCTCACCAAAATTTCGAAAAACAAGGAGCATTAGATCTAAAAATTTTAAGTCTTGTGTCTTTTGTGTGTTCTTCTCTTTCTTCATAAAATTCAAAAATCAAAAAAAAAAAAAAATAATATATCCTTTCCTTTAATTGCTCATAATTTTTGAATTCATTAGGTTGATTTGGTCAAAATTTTTAAAATCATATCTTTTTCAAAATCTTATCTTATCTTTTCCAATCTCAAATTTTAAAATCATACCTTTTTCAAATCTTTTTAATTAATTACTTATTTTAATTTTCAATTTCCTTTTTATCTATTTTTCTAATTTTCGAAATTATAGTTAATTTTTTTATTTTATTTTCCTTTTAATTTTCAGTATTCAAAAAAAAATAAATTTTTTTTTACAATCTACATCATCTCCCTTTCTCCATCATGGATCTAAGTGGAAATGAACAGTCCAGAAGGACTCTGGGGTCATATGGTAATCCCACTACTGCTGCATATGGGAGTAGTATCTGTATACCTCCTGTTCCGAGGGTTACTTGAAACTGTAGGTCGATCTCAGATGAGATCTTCTATACTGGTCGGAGATGACGTGTCCGGCTGGCTGGTTGCGGCCGGAACTGTTGTGTCCGACTTGTTGGACTGGCTGCACCTTTGATCCTTGGTCACCGGAGGGTAGGGGGTACCTGGAAGGGACTCCGATGCTTAAGTTAGCATGGGTATTAAACAGGTTTTAGTTGATTCAGAGTATGAGTTATACCTGGGTGCTCCAGTGTATTTATAATGGTGTAGAGTGACCTTTTTAGATAAGATAAGTTAGTCATCTTATCTTATCTTATCTTTGGGTGAGGTCAGCTTATCTTTAACGAAATTGCCCTTCTTTCTGTAGGCCTGGGCTGCCATTGGATTTGGGTCGTATTCCTTGAGTTGGGCCCTTTTTGGGCTTTCCTGTCGATTTGGCCGACCTTCTTTGTAAAGAGGTCGGATAGTCTGACCTGAAGAGGTCGATCGCTTTGTCTCCAATCATCCCAAGTCGGATAGCTTGACCCAGTGTATGAACAGTGCCCCTGCTTGAGCTCGGTCTTTTTGTTGAGGTCGAATCCTTGACTTCGGTCCTTCTCTAGTGAAACCGAACTCAAGCATTTTGTCGATCTCTTCCTTTTGTAGAATCTTTTGAATGTAGAATGTTTTTCTCTAAAAGCGTGCGCTTTTATGCTTTTATACCAGCACTTTGTTCTTGGGAACGTGCGAGGGTTTAATACCTTCATTAATTGGTATTAATTGCCCTGTTTTCCTTTGGCTTTTTATTTTGAATTTCACAATCAAAAACGGTTTCTCTTCTTCGCTTTTCTTCGTAACTTCTCCCTTTACTCTCTCATTTTCTGTTTCTTGCCTAGAGTTTATAGTTCCTTCCCGTGACACCTGTTTTGCTACTGCTTTTTGTGGAAGAGTGGTGATTCTAGATTTCACCTTCCGCTTTCTGCTTCTGGTGAGTTCGAGGGGTGGCTTTTTCGCCTGTCGCTTCCGCTCTTCTGCTTTCCTTTGCGGCTTTCTCCCATTTTCCCAGGTTTGGTTCTTCTTCCTTCCTCTTTCTACGTCACTTTTTGTGTCTGTTTTGAGAAAGTTTTGATTTTGCTTGGAGAAAGTTTGGATCTTTCTGCCTTTTGCTGTGCCTGATCGCTGTGTGTTCTAGAGTTTCTTTGTCCTTTGCATGAGCTTTTTCGCTTTTCCTGTTGCTTGATGCTTTTAGGGCTTTTGCATGTTATCACCGTTTCTGCTTGCGCCTTCGATGATGTTTTTTGCTTGATTCTAAAAAAGGTTGTGTCTTTGATGATTTTCTGCTTGGCATTTTTGATGTTGACAATGCTTTTTGCTGATAAGCTGTAGAAAGATAGTGGCTTAGATGACTTTTGTGTTTTTACTTCCTTTGTTTCATTTGAAACCTTCTTTTCTTGTTTGATGAATGCTGGGATGTAAGCTGTAGAAATTTCCTGAAACCTTGCTTTGTTCCTGCCTCCAAAGGATGCCCCATGACCTTGGTTTGAGTCTTGGGGTTTTCCTTTTCTGTTTGTTTGCCTGTGTCGTATTAGTCGAGTTGTTTTTCCCCTCGTCCGAGATATTTTGTAGTAATCCAATCTTCTTTTCTTATTTGTAGGATTAGTCGGCCTCATGTCTTCTTGCAATAACATTGTAGAGGTGTCTTCCAAAGTTCCCGAGGGGATGTCTGATTGGCTGGACTCCCTTGTCTTAATGTGTGTCTTTGTTGTGGATGCTGAATTTTGTGTAGAGCTAAGAAAACGTCGTAGGATTTGTGGTAACGGTGCCCGGGAGAGGGATTATGAGCTTGTAGCTCCCGACTCTGACAAGAGGGCTTGTTTTCCTACTTTCCTCGAGGGAGAGCGTCCCTTCTTCTACGCCTATGAATATTTCTTCAGCCAGTTGGACGTTACTTTTCCTTTTACTGCTTTCGAGACCGACTTGTTGTGGTCATGTAATATTGCTCCATCCCAGCTTCATCTGAATTCCTGGGGTTTTATCAAAATATTTCAACTGCTTTGCCAAGAGTTAGGTGTAACACTTTCTGAAACTCTTTTCCTCTATCTTTTTGTCTCGGCCAAGCCCGGAGGTTCTTCCAAAAAGAAAGCTTCCTGGGTTTCTTTCAGATCGGCCCTGGGGCATAAAGTTTTTGCCATGTATGATGAGTATTTTAAAGATTTTAAGAATTATTTCTTCCGAGTCCGTGCTGTTAAGGGGGTCCGCCCCTTTTTTCTTGATGAGAATGACGAGCTTGCTTTTCCTCTAGAGTAGCAAAAGAATGTGAGAGTGCCACGTTATACATGGGAGATGCTTAATGAGGTTGAGTGGGCTTTTGTAGTTGTTCTTGAAGATTTGTTGGGGGAACCACCCCATCTGGATACAAAAAGCTCTTGAGTGATCCATCTTTGGTTCGAACTGCTTTGGGTACTGTCTGACTTGTTTTTATACTTGTTTCTGAGCTTTTCTTCTCCTATGTTGTAACTCGTCATTAATGGTTGATTCTATATTTTCAGAGATGTCGAAAAATAATGATTCCATGAAGGCCTACAAGAAGGCGAAAAAGGCTGCTACTGCTCAAAACATCTCGGCCAAGGCGGCCGGAGAGGGATCTTCTCAAGTTCCTGTGAAGCCACCCGTGCCAAGTTCTCCTGGGCCAAGGAAGGTGATCCCCACTCCTCGATTTTGTCTGACTGATCCTCCATAGACTTCTGCTGTTGCTTCTGGTGCTCCTCCCAACAAGAAACAGAAAACAATTGAGGCCTTTAACCTTGACGCCCCTGATTTTAATGCAATCGAATTCGTAGATCAACAAATCGGCCCCTACGGTACCCTCCCCATGGATGATGTGTCAATCCTTCGCCATCTGGATTTTATGACCCAAAACATTGTTAAAATGGCATATATGGGGGCTGCCCTATACCGAACTGCTCAGAATCTTCCTCTCCATGCCACCAAGGAATTTATGGAGGAGTCTAAACAGGAGTTCGACCGAATGAAGGGCCTGAAGGAAGAGCTTGAGGTAAAGGTAGCCAAGTTGGAGAAGGATCTGGAGAACGAAAAGGCGAGTTCCCTTGCTCTGGCGGCTTCTGTGCGGTTGGCCGAGGACACGGCATTGAGGCATAAGGACAGTTGTGTGACATCTTATCGGGAGGTGGTGCGCCTGAGGGAGGAGTTGGAGAATGCGCGAGCTGGTTACTCCGAGCTCCAAGGTCATCTTGTTGGCAGCGTAACTGCTGCCTATGAGAGCTTGAGGGAGCAGGTTCGGATTATTGCTCCCAAGGCCGACCTTACTCTTTTCAGCCTGGATAATGTTGTGAGGGATGGTAAGATTGTCCCTGATGACCAGGATGATGATGATGTTGAACCTCCCCCTGTGTCTTCTGCCAAAGTGTCAACCTCTTCAGTACCTCCAGTTGTGTCTGACCCGGATTGCCAGATTCTGAACTGGGATGATGGAACCGTGGATGCTGTGCTTATTCAGACTCGCCTTCCTTCTCCTCAGACTGATGCTGCCGAGAAGTCTTCTAATCTTAGCTGAATTTTCTTTGGATGTTTGCGTAGTTGGCCCGGCTAGTGGGCTTTAAAACTCTTTATTTTGTATAGTTGAATATTTTGCTGACTGCTGGTACTCCTTTTGGTTGCTTGTTTAGCAACTTTTAAAAAACAAGTAGCTTTCAAGCTTTTGGGCTTGACCCTAAAGCTTTATAATATTGTATAGCATGCCTGTTTATACTTGTCTTGGCACTTTTCTGGGATTTTAGAATACTGGAGCCTTGCTGCTCGGCCTCTTTGAACTGCTTTGTACTTGGAGGTCGTAGATGTGTGGATCCAATTCGTATTTCGGTTTGCTTGCTTGTATTTGTCTATAACCAATTTCTTTACGTCGTCCTTTTCCAAGTTATTTTTGTAGTGGACCGACTTTGTCATGTCGATTTCTTCTAAGTTATTTCATAATCCTCTTTCTTGGACCTTGGTTAGGTCTCTTTTAGGGACTACTTTTATAACATTTTATAGGAGGTCGACTTCTTTATGTTGTCTTCTTTCTAAGTTATTTTTGTAATCCTCTTTCTTGGACCCTTGTCAGGTCTCTTTCAGGGATTACTTTTATAACTTATTTTTGTAGGATACCGGCTTCATTAGGTCGATCTCTTCTAAGTTATTTTGTAATCCTCTTTCTTGGACCTTTGTCAGGTCTCTTTCAGGGATTACTTATATAACTTATTTTGTAGGAGACCGACTTTGTTAGGTTGATCTCTTCTAAGTTATTTTGTAATCCTCTTTCTTGGACCTTTGTCAGGTCTCTTTCAGGGATTACTTATATAACTTATTTTGTAGGAGACAGACTTCGTTAGGTTGATCTCTTCTAAGTTATTTTGTAATCCTCTTTCTTGGACCTTTGTCAGGTCTCTTTCAGGGATTACTTATATAACTTATTTTGTAGGAAATCGACTTCGTTAGGTCGATCTCTTCTAAGTTATTTTGTAATCCTCTTTCTTGGACCTTTGTCAGGTCTCTTTCAGGGATTACTTATATAACTTATTTTGTAGGAGACCGACTTTGTTAGGTTGATCTCTTCTAAGTTATTTTGTAATCCTCTTTCTTGGACCTTTGTCAGGTCTCTTTCAGGGATTACTTATATAACTTATTTTGTAGGAAATCGACTTCGTTAGGTCGATCTCTTCTAAGTTATTTTGTAATCCTCTTTCTTGGACCATTGTCAGGTCTCTTTCATGGATTACTTTTATAACTTATTTTTGTAGGAGACCGACTTCGTTAGGTCGATCTCTTCTAAGTTATAGCAATTCCTCTTTTATAGGGTAGGCCAGACCTCTTTCCAGGGATTTGCTGATAACTTGGGTTGACTTGGTCCGACTTCTCTATGTCGGCCAGTCTTTAAGTTATTATTTAGCGACCTATAAGACCTCGTCAGGTTCTTTTTTCGGATCACTTTCAATAACTTCTTGCATTATTCTGTGTTCATCTTTGCTGATTTGTAGAAGGTGGTTGATAAACCACTATTTTATGGTTTATATTGTGTTTAATTGTGTGGTTTTATCATGATCCTTACCCACTTATTCATTAATTTAGCATGCATTTATATTTCCTTCCAGAAATTATTACATGATTAAAATCTGCTTCCTAGAGACTTTTAATTATGCATTTTAATTCTCCTTTATTCCATTCGATGCCATGATCTGTGTGTTAAGTGTTTCAGGCTTTATAGGGCAAGAATGAGTTGGAGATTGGAAAGGAAGCTAGAAAAAATGGAAGGAACACAAGAAATTGAGGAGATGAGATGACCAGCGAGAAGCGACGCGGCCGCATGGACGACGCGACTGCGCAGAGAAGATCAAATCGCAGTGACGTGGCCGCATGGATGACGAGACCGCGCAAAATGGAAAAGCACGAGCGGCGCGGAGGCGTGGACGACGCGCCCGCTGATGCACGGAAAACTTGTCTCTCAACAAATCTCCCTTCGGCAAGCGTACCGAATTTGCCGTCAAGTAAAAACTCACAATAGAGTGAGGTCGAATCCCACACGGATTGATTGATCAAGCAACTTTAATTAGAAGAATGTTCTAGTTGAGCTAATTTAAAATTTGGATTGAGAGTTGCAGAAAATAAAATGGCGGGAATGTAAATAACAGAAAAGTAAATGCTAGAATTAAAGGACTGCAAGTAAATGACTGAAAATAAATTGCAGATTTGTAAATGGGAATGGGGGATTTGCTCATAAAAGTAAATGGCAGAAATTAAAGAGAATGGGTAAGATCAGAGATGGGGAGTTCATTGGGCTTAGGAGATGTTGCAATTCTCCGGATCAAGTTCATTTTCATCTCTTCCTCAATCAATGCACTCATTGATCTCCTTAGCAATCTTAAGTGATTGAATTACAATTTCTTGCAATTCAATCTCTCAAATCTTGATCAATAGCCAATTCCTTGGTCAATTGCTCATGAGAAGAGATGAAGTATGGTCACTGATTATACCACATGCATTTCCCAAATCAAGTACTGAGAGGGTTATAGTCACATACCCATCCAAACCCAATTTGGTCCAGCATGAGAAAGCATTTCTAGCTTGATCTCTTCATTCCTCTTTCAAGGTTCAAAAGAGATCCAAGTTTGAATAGCTTCTCTTCCAAGATAACTACTCAATTGGATGAAGATCAAAAGCTTTCAAGTAAAATCAAGAGAAAAGATAGAAGAAGAATAATGAAAATTAGTATTGATCCATTGGTGCACGAATTGTGAATCACACTTTTCACAACTCGTACCACTGACCAGCAAGTGCACTGGGTCGTCCAAGTAATACCTCACGTGAGTAAGGGTCGAATCCCACAGAGATTGTTGGTTTGAAGCAATCTATGGTTATCTTGTAAATCTTAGTCAGGAAGTTAATTATGTTTATCAGTTGAATTGCGAATAACCAAGAGAGCATAAATTAAAGGTTACTTGTTGTGCAGTAATGGAGAATATGTTGGAGTTTTGGAGATGCTTTGTCTTCTAAATCTCTGCTTTCCTCTGTCTTCTTGTTCACGCACGCACGTCCTCCTATGGCAAGCTGTGTGTTGGTGGATCACCGTTGTCAATGGCTACCTTCCATCCTTCCAGTGAAAACTACGCTCACGTGCTCTGTCACAGCACGGCTAATCACCGGTTGGTTCTCGATCCGGTTGGAATAGGATTTACTATCCTTTTGCGTCTGTCACTAACGCCCAGCCTTCAGGAGTTTGAAGCTCGTCACAGTCATTCAATCCTTGAATCCTACTCGGAATACCACAGACAAGGTTTAGACTTTCCGGATTCTCATGAATGCCGCCATCAGTTCTAGCTTATACCACGGAGATTCTGATTAAGGAATCTAAGAGATACTCATTCAATCGGATATAGAACGGAGGTGGTTGTCAGGCACATGTTCGTGATTTGAGGAAGGTGATGAGTGTCACAGATCATCACCTCCATCACAGTTAAGCGCGAATGAACATCTTAGATAGGAACAAGCGTGTTTGAATGGAAAACAGAAATACTTGCATTAATTCATCGAGACACAGCAGAGCTCCTCACCCCCAACAATGGGGTTTAGAGACTCATGCCATCAGAGAATACAAAGTTTAGATCTAAAATGTCATGAGATACAAAATAAGTCTCTAAAAGTTGTTTAAATACTAAACTAGTAGCCTAGGGTTACAAAATATGAGTAGACTATGATGGATGATGCAGAGATCCACTTCTGGGGCCCACTTGGTGTGTGCTGGGCTGAGACTTAAGCAATTCACGTGCAGAGGCCATTTGTGGAGTTGAACGCCAGTTTTTATGCCAGTTTGGGCGTTCAACTCCAGCTTTTGATCCTTTTCTGGCGCTGGACGCCAGAATTGGGCAGAGAACTGGCGTTGAACGCCGGTTTACATCGTCTATCCTTGTGCAAAGTATGGACTATTATATATTGCTGGAAAGCCCTGGATGTCTAATTTCCAATGCAATTGGAAGCATGCCATTTCGAGTTCTGTAGCTCCAGAAAATCCACTTTGAGTGCAGGGAGGTCAGAATCCAACAGCATCAGCAGTCCTTTTTCAGCCTGAATCAGATTTTTGCTCAGCTCCTTCAATTTCAGCCAGAAAAATACCTGAAATTACAGAAAAACACACAACTCATAGTAAAGTCCAGAAATATGAATTTTTCCTAAAAACTAATGGAAATAAACTAAAAACTAACTAAAACATACTCAAAACTATATGAAATTAACCCCAAAAAGCGTATAAAATATCCGCTCATCACAACACCAAACTTAAACTGTTGCTTGTCCTCAAGCAACTTAGACAAATAAAATAGAAGACTAATAAGTTGAGAAGCAATAATATCTCAGAGTTTTTGAGTGAAGCTCAGATTCTAATTAGATGAGCGGGACTAGTAGCTTTTTGCTTCTGAACAGTTTTGGCATCTCACTTTATCCATTGAAGCTCAGAGTGATTGGCATCTATAGGAACTTAGAATTCAGATAGTGTTATTGAGTATCCTATTTTTGTATGATGATTCTTGAACACAGCTATTTTATGAGTCTTGGCCGTGGCCCTAAGCACTTTGTTTTCCAGTGTTACCACCGGATACATAAATGCCACAAACACATAATTGGGTGAACCTTTTAGATTGTGACTCAGCTTTGCTAAAGTCCCCAATTAGAGGTGTCCAGAGTTCTTAAGCACACTCTTCTTTTTGCTTTGGACCTTCACTTTAACCGCTCAGTCTCAAGTTTTCACTTGACACCTTCACGCCACAAGCACATGGTTAGGGACAGCTTGGTTTAGCCGCTTAGACCAGGATTTTATTCCTTTAGGCCCTCATATCCACTGATGCTCAAAGCCTTGGGATCCTTTTTATTTGCCCTTGCCTTTTGGTTTTAAGAGCTTTTGGCTTTTTCTGCTTGCTTTTTTTTTTTTTTTTTGCAAGCTTTATTCTTTGCTGCTTTTTCTTGCTTCAAGAATCATTTTTATGATTTTTCAGATTATCAATAACATGTCTCATGTTCATCATTCTTTCAAGAGCCAACATATTTAACAGTCTTAAACAACAAATTCAAAAGACATATGCACTGTTCAAGCATTCATTTAGAAGATAGAAAGCATTGCCACCACATTTAACTAATTAGAATTTCTCTTATTAAAACTCGAAATTTTATTGCTTCTTATTCAAAAGATCTACTATTTTATTCATGTTTAATGATGATGAGAAAAATAAACTATAGCTTAATTGGAGATAAAATCAAATAGATACTAATTACTATTATATGACTTCTAAGGTAAACTTTTATAAGGACACTGTCACAGAGTTAAGGCAGAAATTGGAAATTAACAACCTTTATTCTGGGGGCACGGGGGTTCCTCTGATCCTTGGGGTGCTTGGTCCTACAAGAGAAGACTTTTGGCGCTTCAGTTCCCTTAAGTCACGCCCCTGCTCCTCTTGTTCTTTAAACATATAGGTCAGCATTTGACTGTGTTCCTTCTGTTCTTTTATTATTTGCTCCATAGCTTCCCGTATCTTGGTGACGGACGTCTCAAGGTACTCCCAGTATTCAGCTTGAGGGATCTCTGGGAGGAATTCCTGTGCTCTCTTCTTGATGGGATCCTCCTGTGCTTGTTGTCTCTCCATTGATGCTTTGGTGATTGACTTTTCAATTAGGATATATTCAGTTATTCCCATCCTTACTCCAGCATCCTTGCAGAACAGAGAAATCACGCTTGGATAAGCCAACCTGGCCTCTTTTGAATTTTTGTTAGCAATCTTGTAGAGTTCAGTGGAAATCAGCTGATGAACCTCCACTTCCTTCCCCATCATGATGCAATGAATCATCACTGCTCTTTTAACTGTGACTTCAGATCGGTTGCTAGTGGGCAACAGAGAATGCCCAATGAAGTCCAGCCATCCTCTGGCGGCTGGTTTGAGATCCTCTCTCTTGAGTTGATTTGGGACACCCTTTGTGTTGGTGGTCCACCTGGCTCCAGGGATACATATGTCCTCTAGAATCTTATCCAGGTCAATGTCTGCTCTCATCATCCTCCTGTTGAAGGAGTCTGGATCATCCTTTAGTTGAGGTAGCTTTAATATCTCTCTGATCTTGTCAGGGGTGGTATGAACAATCATCCCTCTGACCATGGTCCGAAATTCATAGAAGGCAGTTCCAGATAGTTTTTGCTTGTCAGTCTGCCACATATTAGCATAGAACTCCTGGACCATGTTCCTTCCTACTTTCGTTTCAGGATTAGCTAGGACTTCCCAATTCCTGATTCGAATTTGCTCCTGGATCTCCGGATATTCATCTTCTTTCAGATCGAATCTAACTTCCGGGATCACTGATCTCAGACCCATTACTTTAAGATAATGGTCTGAATGTTCTTTAGATAAGAACTTCCCTTGATTCCAAATTGGTTTTGGAACGCTCTCTTTCTTGCCTCTTGGAGTGGGTTGTTTTCCTTTGGGAGCCATGATCTTAGTGATCTCGGATAAACACACCAAACTTAGAGGTTTGCTTGTCCTCAAGCAAAAGAAAAGAAAGGAGAGGGATAGAAGGAGAGCTAGGTGCAATTGTTGATGGAGGAGGGGGTGGCCGAACCCAAATTTAAAGGGATGGGGGGTGGGTTTTCGAAAAATTGGAAAAGATAAGATAAAAAGATTGAGTTGAAAAAGATAAGATAGAAGATATAATTTAATTTTGAAAAGATATGATAGATTTTTGAAAAAGATAAATTTGAATTTTGAAAAAGATAATATGGAGATTTGAAAAAGATATGGATTAGTTGAAAAGATAGATTTGTTTTCAGAAAAGATTTGAAAAGAGTTGGATTGAATTTGCAAAGATGCCTGGTGCTTATGGATTAAAATACATTTGATATTTTGTGGTAGGGTTTTTAGAAATTATGGAATTTAGAAATCAGGGTTCTTGACATGTTCATGTAAAAATTATGCATTGAAGCATAAAATTTGAAATTAAAATGGAAATACGTGTGGAAAAAATGAATTTGGCTCCTCCCTGCATTCCTGGCGTTTGAACGCCCAAACAATGCCTGTTTTGGGCGTTCAGCGCCCAATTGCTGCTCTCCTGGGCGTTCAACGCCCAGCTGCTGCCATTACTGGCGTTCAACGCCCAGTGGGTGCCCCTTTCTGGCGTTGAGCGCCCAGCTGCTATCATTACTGGCGTTCAGCGCCCAGTGGATGCCCATTTTGGGCGTTGAACGCCCAAAATGCTCTTTTACTGGCGTTTTCTTGCCAGTGAGATCTTTTTCTCTGTTTTGTGTGCCGAGGTCTTCTGTAAATGATTATTTACCCTGTTGTCAATGAACTCTATATAAACAAATAAAAATAAAAATAGAAATAGGGCAAAATGCTTAGAGGATTGTTGCCCCATGGCTGGGTTGCCTCCCAGCAAGCGCTTCTTTATTGTCTTTAGCTGGACCTTGCTGAGCTTTTTAATCTAGCTTCAGCCTTGAGCATTCTTGCTCAATGTTGCCTTCAAGATAATGCTTGATTCTCTGTCCATTGACAATGAACTTCTTATCAGAATCAATATCTTGAAGCTCCACATAACCATATGGTGACACACTTGTAATCACGTATGGTCCCCTCCACCGGGATTTCAGTTTCCCGGGGAATAGCATGAGTCTAGAGTTAAACAACAGGACCTTCTGTCCTGGTTCAAAGATTCTAGATGACAGCTTTCTGTCATGCCATTTTTTTTATTTTTCTTTATAAAGCTTGGCATTTTCGAAAGCTGTGAATCTGAATTCCTCTAGCTCATTTAGCTGGAGCAATCGTTTTTCTCCTGCTAATTTGGCATCAAAGTTTAGGAATCTGGTTGCCCAGTAGGCCTTATGTTCCAGTTCCACGGGCAAGTGGCATGCCTTACCATACACGAGTTGGTATGGAGAGGTCCCTATAGGGGTCTTGAATGCTGTTCTGTAAGCCCACAGAGCATCATCCAAGCTCCATGCCCAATCCTTTCTACGGGTATTTACTGTCCGTTCCAGGATTCTCTTTAATTCTCTGTTAGAGACTTCAGCTTGCCCATTGGTTTGTGGATGATATGGAGTGGCCACCTTGTGGCGAATTCCATACCGAACCATGGCAGAGTAAAGCTGTTTATTGCAGAAGTGAGTGCCCCCATCACTGATTAACACTCTAGGGTCACCAAACCTGCTAAAGATATGTTTCTGGAGGAACTTCAGCACTGTTTTAGTTTCATTGGTGGGTGTGGCAATAGCCTCAACCCATTTTGATACATTGTCAACTGCCACCAGAATATAAGTGTTTGAATATGATGGTGGGAAAGGTCCCATGAAGTCAATTCCCCATACGTCAAACAACTCAATTTCCAAGATTCCTTGTTGAGGCATGGCGTAACCATGAGGCAGATTACCAGCTCTTTGGCAACTGTCACAATTACGTACAAACTCTCGGGAATCTTTATAGAGTGTGGGCCAATAGAAGCCACATTGGAGGACCTTGGTGGCTGTTCGCTCACCTCCGAAATGGCCTCCATATTGAGATCCGTGGCAATGCCACAGGATCCTCTGTGCTTCTTCTCTAGCCACACACCTACGGATAATTCCGTCTGCACATCTCTTAAAGAGATAAGGTTCATCCCACAAGTAGTACTTTGCATCAGTAATTAATTTCTTCTTTTGTATCCTGTTGTACTCCTTGGGTATGAACCTTGCAGCTTTATAGTTTGCAATATCGGCAAACCATGGTGCTTCCTGAATGGCGAATAAATGCTCATCAGGAAACGTCTCAGAGATCTCAAGAGAAGGGAGGGACGTCCCTTCCACTGGCTCTATCCGGGACAGATGATCAGCCACTTGGTTCTTTGTCCCTTTTTTGTCTCTTATTTCTATATCAAACTCTTGCAGAAGCAATACCCATCTGATGAGCCTGGGTTTTGAATCCTGCTTTGTGAGTAGATATTTAAGAGCAGCATGGTCAGTATACACAATCACTTTTGATCCTACTAAGTATGATCTGAACTTGTCAATGGCGTAAACCACTGCAAGTAGTTCTTTTTCTGTGGTTGTGTAATTTTTCTGGGCATCATTTAGAACGCGACTGGCATAATAAATGACATGCAGAAGCTTGTCATGCCTCTGTCCCAATACTGCACCAATGACATGATCACTGGCATCACACATTAGCTCAAATGGTAATGTCCAGTCTGGTGCAGAAATGACTGGTGCTGTGACCAGCTTAGCTTTCAGCATTTCAAACGCCTGCAGGCACTCTGTGTCAAACACAAATGGCGTGTCAGCAGCTAGCAGATTGCTTAGAGGTTTTGCAATTTTTGAAAAATCCTTTATAAACCTCCTATAGAATCCTGCATGCCCCAGAAAGCTTCTGATTGCCTTAACATTGGCAGGTGGTGGTAATTTTTCAATTACCTCTATTTTTGCTTGATCCATCTCTATTCCCTTGTTTGAGATTTTATGCCCAAGAACAATTCCTTCAGTCACCATGAAGTGACACTTTTCCCAGTTTAAAACTAGGTTGGTTTCTTGGCATCTTTTCAGAACAAGTTTCAGGTGATCAAGACAGGAGCTGAATGAGTCTCCATATACTGAGAAGTCATCCATGAAGACTTCCAGAAATTTTTCCACCATGTTAGAGAAAATAGAGAGCATGCATCTCTGGAAGGTTGCAGGCGCATTACATAGCCCAAAGGGCATCCTTCTATAAGCAAACACTCCAGATGGACATGTGAATGCTGTTTTCTCTTGATCCTGGGGATCCACTGCAATCTGGTTATAGCCTGAATAGCCATCCAAAAAGCAGTAATAATCATGACCTGCTAGTCTTTCTAGCATCTGGTTTATGAATGGTAAAGGAAAATGATCCTTTCTGGTGGCTGTATTGAGCCTTCTGTAGTCAATACACATGCGCCACCCTGTAACTGTTCTTGTAGGAACCAGTTCATTTTTTTCATTATGAATCACTGTCATGCCTCCCTTTTTTGGGACGACTTGAACAGGGCTCACCCAGGGGCTATCAGAAATGGGATAAATAATCCCAGCCTCTAGTAATTTAGTGACCTCTTTCTGCACCACTTCCTTCATGGCTGGATTTAGCCGCCTCTGTGGTTGAACCACTGGTTTGGCATTATCCTCCAATAGGATTTTGTGCATGCATCTAGCTGGGCTTATGCCCTTAAGGTCAGCTATGGACCACCCAAGAGCTGTCTTGTGTGTCCTTAGCACTTGAATAAGTGCTTCCTCTTCCTGTGAACTTAAAGCAGAGCTTATGATCACTGGAAAAGTATCACCTTCTCCTAGAAATGCATATTTCAAGGATGGTGGTAGTGGCTTGAGCTTCGGTTTAGGAGGTTTTTCCTCTTTTAGAAGAAATTTCAGAGGCTCTTTCATGTCCTCTGAATCCTCCAAATCAGGCTGAACATCTTTAAAGATGTCTTCCAACTCTGATTCGAGACTCTCAGCCATGTTGATCTCTTCTACCAAGGAGTCAATAAGATCAACTTTCATGCAGTCTGTTGATGTGTCTGGATGCTGCATGGCTTTGACAGCGTTCAACTTGAACTCATCATCATTGACTCTCAGGGTTATTTCCCCCTGTTGGACGTCAATAAGAGATCGTCCAGTTGTAAGGAAGGGTCTTCCTAGAATGAGAGTAGCACTCTTATGTTCCTCCATTTCCAGCACAACAAAGTCAGTGGGAAAGGCGAATGGCCCAACCCTGACAATCATGTCTTCAATCACGCCTGATGGGTATTTAGTGGAGCCATCAGCAAGTTGAAGACATATCCGGGTTGGTTTAACTTCTTCAGTTAAACCGAGCTTTCTGATAGTGGATGCAGGTATTAGGTTGATGCTTGCCCCAAGATCGCATAAAGCTGTCTTGGTGCAATCACCTTCTAATATGCATGGTATCAGAAAACTCCCATGGTCTTTAAGCTTTTCAGGAAAGCTTTTCAGGATGACTGCACTGCATTCTTCAGTGAGGAGAACTCTTTCTGTTTCTCTCCACTCATTTTTATGACTCAAGATCTCTTTCATGAACTTGGCATAAGAAGGTATTTGCTCAAGTGCCTCTGCAAATGGAATCTTTATTTCAAGAGTCCTTAGATAATCTGCAAAGCGAGCAAATTGCTTATCCTGCTCCTCTTTCCGGAGTTTTTGAGGATAAGGTATCTTGGCTTTATATTCCTCAACCTTAGTGGTTAAAGAAGCCTTTTTAGAGGGGTTGTTATCAGCACTTGTGTGTGTCTGATCCCTCACTGGCAATTGAGTACCAGAGTCAGAGGCTGGAGTGAAACTGGACGCCAGCTCCTTGCCTGTTCCTGGCGCCTGAACGCCAGAAATATGCCCATTTTGGGCGTTTAACGCTGGAACTTGCCCTATTTGGGGGTCCAACGCCAGATTCTTGCCTATTTCTGGCGTTGAACGCCAATCCTGCCTTGTTTCTGGCGCTGAACACCAGTTTTGGGCATGGTCTGGGCGTTCAGCGCCAGCCTCCCACCCATTTTCTGGCGTTTTAGCGCCAGAATTATTTTTCCCTGGGCTCTTACTGTCCTCAGGTGAATCTTTAGTGGGTTGCTCATTTCTTGAATTTTTGATGCCTTGAGGTGGGGTTTTTAATGTTTTCCCACTCCTTAATTGAACTGCTTGGGATTCTTCTGCTATTTGCCTTGATAGCTGCTGCTTTGTTTGCTTAAACTGTTCGTCCATATGTATATTAGCTATCCTTGTCTCCTGTAGCCTGTCCTTGAATTCAGCTAGCTGCTTTGTTAGAAAATCCAATTGCTGATTGAATTCAGCAGCTTGTTTTACAGTACTGAATTCAGCAGTTACTGTTTTAACCTCTTCATTCATGGAAGGGTTGCTGCTTAGGTACAGATGCTGATTCCTGGCAACTGTATCAATGAGCTCTTGAGCCTCTTCAATTATCTTTCTCATATGGATGGATCCACCAGCTGAGTAATCTAGAGACATCTGAGCTCCTTCTGCAAGCCCATAGTAGAAGATGTCTAACTGAACCCACTCTGAAAACATTTCAGAGGGGCATTTTCGTAGCATCTCTTTGTATCTCTCCCAGGCATCATAAAGAGATTCGTTATCTCCTTGTTTAAAGCCTTGGATGTCCAGCCTTAGCTGTGTCATCCTTTTTGGAGGAAAATACTGATTCAGGAATTTTTCTGTCAGCTGTTTCCATGTTCTTATGCTGGCCTTAGGTTGGTTATTTAACCACCTTTTAGCTTGATCTTTTACAGCAAATGGAAACAGTAATAGTGTGTAGACATCCTGATCTATTTCCTTATCATGTACTGTGTCAGCAATTTGTAAAAATTGTGCCAGAAACTCTGTAGGTTCTTCCTGTGGAAGACCGGAATACTGGCAACTTTGCTGCACCATGATAATGAGTTGAGGATTCAACTCAAAGCTACTAACTCCAATGGAGGGTATGCAGATGCTACTCCCATATGAAGCAGTAGAGGGGTTAGAATATGACCCCAGAGTCCTCCTGGACTGTTCATTTCCACTTATGTCCATGATGGATAAAGGGATATAACTTGGATTGATTTACCTTTTTATTTATTTTATTTTATAGAAACAGGACAACTTAACCAAAAATAAAAATAACAAAAATTATGATTTTCGAAAAAGTGAGGAGAGAGAAAGTGGTTAGGAGATTTTGAAAGAGATATGATGATTTTTGAAAAAGGTTTTAAATTTTGAAATAAAAATCTGAAATTTTTTTTTTTGAATGAGAGAGAAACACAATAAGATAACACAGGATTTAAAATTTTTAGATCTGAGGTTCCTTATTTTCGAAAATTTTGGGGGGAAAAACACCAAGGAACACCAAACTTAAAAATTTTAAAATCAAGACACAAGGAAAACTTAAGAACACTTTGAAGAACACCAAACTTAAGGTTTGGCACACAATTTAATAGAGAAAATATTATTTATGAAAAAGAAGGTTTGAAAAGAATATAAAAGACTTTAACCCAATTACCAAGAACACAGATTAACGCTCTAGCCAAATGAGTTATGGAATTTTCAAAAATTTTAAGAAAGATTATTTTTGAAAACACCAAACTTAAAGTTTGGCACAGGATTTAATAAAAAAATTATTTTTGAAAAAGATTTAAAAAAATATGATAGCCAATTACCATGAACATAAACACCACGTTCTAACTAACTGAGTTATAAATTTAAAGTGTTTTAACAAGGGATAAATAATAAAAGACTCTAAACCAAAAAGAAAGATTTTTTCCTAATCTAAGCAACAAAATAATCCGTCAGTTGTTCAAACACGAACAATCCCCGGCAACGGCGCCAAAAACTTGGTGCACGAATTGTGAATCACACTTTTCACAACTCGTACCACTGACCAGCAAGTGCACTGGGTCGTCCAAGTAATACCTCACGTGAGTAAGGGTCGAATCCCACAGAGATTGTTGGTTTGAAGCAATCTATGGTTATCTTGTAAATCTTAGTCAGGAAGTTAATTATGTTTATCATTTGAATTGCGAATAACCAAGAGAGCATAAATTAAAGGTTACTTGTTGTGCAGTAATGGAGAATATGTTGGAGTTTTGGAGATGCTTTGTCTTCTAAATCTCTGCTTTCCTCTGTCTTCTTGTTCACGCACGCACGTCCTCCTATGGCAAGCTGTGTGTTGGTGGATCACCGTTGTCAATGGCTACCTTCCATCCTTCCAGTGAAAACTACGCTCACGTGCTCTGTCACAGCACGGCTAATCACCGGTTGGTTCTCGACCCGGTTGGAATAGGATTTACTATCCTTTTGCGTCTGTCACTAACGCCCAGCCTTCAGGAGTTTGAAGCTCGTCACAGTCATTCAATCCTTGAATCCTACTCGGAATACCACAGACAAGGTTTAGACTTTCCGGATTCTCATGAATGCCGCCATCAGTTCTAGCTTATACCACGGAGATTCTGATTAAGGAATCTAAGAGATACTCATTCAATCGGATAAAGAACGGAGGTGGTTGTCAGGCACACGTTCGTGATTTGAGGAAGGTGATGAGTGTCACAGATCATCACCTCCATCACAGTTAAGCGCAAATGAACATCTTAGATAGGAACAAGCGTGTTTGAATGGAAAACAGAAATACTTGCATTAATTCATCGAGACACAGCAGAGCTCCTCACCCCCAACAATGGGGTTTAGAGACTCATGCCGTCAGAGAATACAAAGTTTAGATCTAAAATGTCATGAGATACAAAATAAGTCTCAAAAAGTTGTTTAAATACTAAACTAGTAGCCTATGGTTACAAAATATGAGTAGACTATGATGGATGATGCAGAGATCCACTTCTGGGGCCCACTTGGTGTGTGCTGGGCTGAGACTTAAGCAATTCACGTGCAGAGGCCATTTTTGGAGTTGAACGCCAGTTTTTATGCCAGTTTGGGCGTTCAACTCCAGCTTTTGATCCTTTTCTGGCGCTGGACGCTAGAATTGGGCAGAGAACTGGCGTTGAACGCCAGTTTACGTCGTCTATCCTTGTGCAAAGTATGGACTATTATATCCTTGTAGCTCCAGAAAATCCACTTTGAGTGCAGGGAGGTCAGAATCCAACAGCATCAGCTGTCCTTTTTCAGCCTGAATCAGATTTTTGCTCAGCTCCTTCAACTTCAGCCAGAAAAATACCTGAAATTACAGAAAAACACACAACTCATAGTAAAGTCCAGAAATATGAATTTTTCCTAAAAACTAATGGAAATAAACTAAAAACTAACTAAAACATACTCAAAACTATATGAAATTAACCCCAAAAAGCGTATAAAATATTCGCTCATCATCCATCAAATTACAACAGAGCTCCCTAACCCAATGAAAGGGGTTTAGTTGTTCATAGCTCTTGAAAATGAAAACAAAGATGGAGAATACATCATAAAACTCGAAAATGCAGAGAAAGTAAAATACAGAGAGTAGTTCTCTTTTTCCAGCCTCCAGAACTCCAGCACTCTCTTTACAATTCAAAGCTACTCCTATATATACTACTCTTCTCAGCTTATAGTTTGCTCTTCAAGTCTTGGGCCTTTGGATCTTGAGTTTGAAGCAGTTCTTTTCTTCATTTGGGCTTGGCTTTACTTGCAGAGAGAAAGTGCTAAGTGGGCAGAGACTTCAGCTCAGGGCGTTAGGGGTGTTAACATTTATTGAAAGTATAAGTTCGAGAACGTTAGTGACACTTAACATTTTCACTAACGTTCCAATGTACCACTTTGCCTCGCGTTAGAGCCCACGTTAACTATGTTAACGTGGCTTCTAACGTGGCCTTGCCAAACTTCGAGAACGTTAGTGACACTCAACATTGTCACTAACGTTCCAGTGTGCCCCTTTTTGCTTCACGTTAAAGCTCCACGTTAACTAGGTTAACGTGGCTTCTAACGTGGCCTTGCCAACCTTCGAGAACGTTAGTGACACTCAACATTGTCACCAACGTTCCAATGTGCCCCTAGATCTCACGTTAGAGTCCACGTTAACTAGGTTAACGTGGCTTCTAACGTGGCCATTCTTAGCCATCCCAACGTTAGGGATAATGTTGAGTGTCACTAACGTTGGCTCATCATTCATTCCTCATCGTTAGCTTCCACGTTAACTAAGTTAACGTGGAAGTTAACGTGGCTCCTTGGGGGGTTGTGTGGTTGCTTCCAACGTTAGTGACAATGTTGAGTGTCACTAACGTTGGCGACAACTCTCACTTCTTACGTTAGCTCCCACGTTAACCAAGTTACGTGGGAGTTAACGTGGTGTGTTGCATCCTTAGGCCAACGTTAGTGACAATGTTGAATGTCACTAACGTTGGCTTCTCTTCCCCCTTTAACGTTAGAGGCCACGTTAACTAGGTTAACGTGGGCTCTAACGTGGCCACTCATGAGTGTTTGCCAACGTTAGTGACAATGTTAAGTGTCACTAACGTTGGCTCAACTTCCCTTTTCCACGTTAGAGTTCACGTTAACTTAGTTAACGTGACTCTTAACGTGGGCAATGATGGCTATGAGAGTGTCATTAGCAATCACTTTTCTCATTAACCTTGCAAGTTTTCTCCCTTTCTTTGCTTCCTTTGGTCCTGAAATCAAGCAATAGAGTGCATCAAAGTTCTAGTCCAAGTCATGGGCAATGCAACATACAATTTGTCACTAAACTTATGCAAAATCCTCATGAAATAATGTAAAATGCACAATGTATGCTTGAGTCAAGGTGTAAGTGAATATCTACCCAAAACTAGCTTATTTCCTAAGGAAATGCATGAAACTAACCTAAAAACAGTAAAGAAAAGGTCAGTGAAACTGGCCAAGATGCCCTGGCATCACAACACCAAACTTAAAGCTTGCTTGTCCCTAAGCAAGTACTGGAACAAGAGAATGATGAATGGAATATCCAGAGGAATGAGTCATTCTTGTGGAAGTCATGTTACTGATTTTATGGTGGTTTCATGCATAGCAACTTAGGTTCATTCTATTATTGGCTTTCAGACCTTTATCATGTCCCTAAACACTTACTATGTTTATATCCCATGAAACTTTTATTCATTGATCTTTTTATTGTTATTTCAAGGGTTATTTGTGTTATTTAGGCTAAGTGCTCTGTAAGGGGACAACTCTTTTTATTGTTATTTCAAGGGTTATTTGTGTTATTTGTGTTATTTCAAGGTGCTAGGTGTTGAAGCACCCCTAAGGACTTACTCCCTCAAGTCTCTCCCCCATACATACACACCACAGGCATATAGTTTGTTTATTTTCTTTTCTTGAGACCTTGGTGTCTAGCACCTCTTTGGGTTACTAAATGCTCTGTAGTGAGGGTTACTCTTGATAGTGGATTTTCAGCTGATAATCCCGGGTTAGTTAACCCAAGTTACCAAGTGATAAAGCACCCCTGAGAGCTTATTCATCCAAGTAGATCCCTCACACAGGAGCACCACAGACACTTGTCTCGAGGTCCAAACCATTGGTGCCTAGCCTTATTGCTTACTCTTTTTCTTTTGTTTTACACTTCCATTATTCTTTCCCTTTTCTCTTATTAGGATCTTGTCATCTACTTAGTCTCATGGGTATATCCAAAGTCAAGTATTCAGGATAGATAGTTGTCCTCCTAACCTTATGGTTGAACCAACTTAGCTACTTATGACTACCCCAAAGATTCATGAATGCACTTCCACATTATGAACTCTACTCTGGTCTTTTAAAAACAATCATTCTCTCTTCATTTAATTCAAAAGGAACAAGCATACAAGTTATGTAAGGATGCAGTGACATAAAGACTAGCACACAGACCTACTCAGAACTTAAAAGACAAAAAAAAATTCAACTACAAGTAGCCACAAATCAAAAGTGCATTCGGACTTCCAACTTTCAACCATTCTGCGTACAATGGAATCAAGTAACAATACAACCTTCGGGTGATGATTTCCGGTTGCTCTCTCTCTTTGTCATCATCCTAGTTTTTGGCTGCCTCACTTCTTTGGGTAGAGGTGCACCATTTCCTCATAAGATTCCTGCAAGGTGACTGGAAGTTGCTTGTTCCCAAAGCACTTGAGACATAGTTAGCTTGCATGTATGCTGGTGCTTTTTGAACTCAATTTGGTGTGTGAACACCAAACTTAGTTCCTTGCCCAGTGCAAACATTGCACATATGCAGAGAACTCCATATCTTATTGTCAACAAAGCAATGATCACCTATAGTCTAACTACATCTAAGTGGTTTCTCTTGATTGGATGGAGCTAGCAATGTTCTTCTGGAGTGGAGTGTAATTCTAACCAATGTCCTTTGGTGGAACACCAAACTTAGAATTACACCATCACTCTTGGATTGTTCTGGTGTGGAACACCAAACTCAGCTCCTTATAATACAGGGGAAACGACTTGTGATTTTTATTGAAATAAAGATGAAAGTGAAACTACCTGAGGTTGGGTTGCCTCCCAACAGAGTGCTCTTTTATCGTCGCTAGCTCGACGAGTCCTTAATTACTTGAGATGGTACTTTACTCTAGGGCTTTTCCCCATGTTGCCCAGATAATGCTTGAGTCTTTGTCCATTCACTGTAAAAGTCCTCCCTGAACCTTCATCCGTGATTTCAATGTGGCCATATGGTGATACTTTCATAACCATGAAAGGTCTGGACCACCTTGACTTGAGTTTTCCTGGGAACAGCCTTAATTTAGAATTGTAAAGGAGTACTCGCTGCCCCTTTTCAAAACTTCTTGGCGCCAGATGCATGTCATGTTTTCTCTTTGCCTTCTCTTTATACATCTTAGTGTTTTCATAGGCTTATGACCTGAATTCCTCCATCTCTTGCAGCTGCAAGATCCTTTTTGCACCAGCAGCAATGCTGTCAAAATTTAGTATCTTGATAGCCCAGAGAGCTTTGTGTTCTAGCTCCAGTGGTAAATGACAAGCCTTCCCATAGACCAGTTGATATGGAGACATTCCAAGTGGAGTTTTGAATGCTGTTCTGTATGCCCAAAGAGCATCATCCAGCTTCTTCGACCAATCCTTTCTAGATGCACCCACAGTTTTTTCCAGGATCCTCTTCAGTTCTCTGTTGGATATCTCAGTTTTCCCACTCGTTTGAGGGTGGTAAGGTGTGGCTACTTTGTGCTTTACCCCATATCGTAGGAGGAGAGCTTCTAGTGGTTTGTTACAAAAGTGGCTCCCTCCATCACTGATGAGGGCTCTTGGGACTCCAAACCGGCTAAAGATATTCTTCCTGAGGAAGTTCATGACTACCTTGTTATCATTAGTTGGGGTTGCAATAGCCTCTACCCACTTGGAAACATAATCCACTGCTACCAGGATGTACTTGTTTGCATATGAGGTTGGGAATGGTCCCATGAAATCTATTCCCCACACATCAAACAGTTATAGTTCCAAGATGAAATTTTGTGGCATGGCATTTCTTTTGGGCAGGTTTCCGGATCTTTGGCATTCATTGCAACTTTTTACTAGTTCCTTGGCATCCTTGAAAAGGGTGGGCCAAAAGAATCCGCTTTTAACACCTTTGCTGCAGTTCTGTCCCCTCCAAAGTGCCCGCCATAACATGAACCGTGGCATTTCCACAGGACTTCTCTTCCTTCCTCTTCCGAAACACATCTTCTAAGGATTCCATCTGAACTTTTCTTGAAGAGATATGGCTCATCCCAGACAAAGTATTTTGCATCATTCATGAGCTTCCTCTTTTGATGTTTATTGATCCCTGGGGGTAATGCCCCAGTTGCCTTGAAATTTGCAATATCTGCGAACCATGGTGCTTTGTGAACTGTCATCAACTGCTCATCAGGGAAGAGCTCGTTCACATTTGTATCATTTTCTCCACCTTGATCATGAGGGATTTTGGATAGGTGATCTTCCACCTTGTTCTCCACTCCTTTCTTGTCTCTGATTTCAATATCAAATTCCTGCAACAGTAAAATCCACCTTATTAGTCTTGGCTTTGATTCTTGCTTGGCAAACAAATATTTAAGTGCCGTATGATCTGTAAAAACAATCACTTTAGCACCAATGAGGTATGATCTAAATTTGTCAAATGCAAAGACTATTGCTAGCAACTCCTTTTCAGTAGTGGTATAATTTCTTTGAGTTTCATTAAGGACTTTGCTAGCATAGTATATCACATGAACTAGGTTATCTTTCCTTTGTCCTAACACTGCCCCAACTGCAAAATCAGATGCATCACACATCAATTCAAATGGTAGGTTCCAATCAGGTGGGGAAATGATAGGAGCAGAGGATAACCTCATTTTCAAATGTGCAAATGCTAGCATGCATGTTTCATCAAAGATAAATGGTGTATCAGATACAAGGAGATTGCTTAAGGGCTTGGCTATCTTTGAAAAATCTTTAATGAACCTTCTGTAAAAACCAGCATGCCCTAAAAAACTCCTAATTGCCTTGACATCACTGGGTGGGGGTAGTTTTTCAATAAGTTCTACTTTAGCTCTATCAACCTCAATGCCTTGGTGAGAGACCTTGTGACCAAGGACTATTCCTCCTGTCACCATGAAGTGGCATTTTTCCCAGTTCAAGACCAAATTGGTCTCTTGGCATCTTTTCAATACCAAGGCGAGGTAATGTAGGCAACTAGGAAAAGAATCTCCGAATACCGAGAAATCATCCATAAAAACTTCAATGAATTTTTCTATCATATCTGAAAAGATAGAAAGCATGCAGCGTTGGAAAGTTGCAGGGGCATTACATAATCCAAATGGCATGCGCCTATAGGCAAACACTCCATACGGACAAGTAAATGAGGTTTTCTCTTAGTCTCTCGGATCAACCACTATTTGGTTATATCCTGAATAACCGTCGAGAAAACAATAATATGTGTGCCCTGCAAGTCTTTCCAACATCTGATCAATGAATGGAAGGGGAAAATGGTCCTTTCGTGTAGCCTTATTGAGTTTCCTGTAGTCTATGCACATCCGCCATCCTGTGACGGTCCTTGTAGGTATGAGCTCGTTCTTCTCATTGGTAACCACAGTGATTCCTCCCTTCTTTGGCACAACATGTATGGGGCTAACCCAAGGGCTGTCCGAAATTGGGTATATGACCCCTCCTTGCCAAAGCTTCATAACCTCTTTCTGTACCACTTCCTTTATGATTGGGTTCAGCCTTCTTTGTGATTGAATGGATGGCTTGGCATCATCTTCCAACAGTATTTTATGCATGCATATGGCTGAACTGATTCCCTTCAGGTCAGTAAGGGTCCATCCAATGGCATCCTTATGCTCCCGCAGCACCTTGAGTAGCTCGTCCTCTTGATCTTGACTGAGGGATGAATTTATGATCACTGGGTAGTTTTCATTTTCTCCTAGATATGCATATTTGAGAGTGGGTGGCAGTGCTTTGAGTTCAAGTTTGGTTGCTTCTGACTTTTTGTTCCCTTCCTTTGGTGCATCTGGTATATGTATTTCTGCTGTGGCTACCACTTCACTTAATTCAGATTCTTCCTCCACCAATCTTTCGTCCTCTTCAGGTTCTTCTTCTTTAAAATTCTCCAGCACTTCATCCTCAAGTGCATCTAACCTCATGCATTCCCCCAATTGTTCTGGTGGATAACTCATGGCCTTGTACACATTGAATGTCATCTTTTCATTGTGTAATCTCAGTGTGAGGTCACCCTTCTGAACATCGATGACAGCTCTAGCGGTGGCCAAGAATGGCCTTCCCAGGATGATGGAGGTCTTGGCATCCTCCTGCATATCCAGCACCACAAAATCTGCTGGAAATATGAAATCTCCCACTTTTACTAGCAAATCCTCTACTATCCCGTGAGGGAATTTGAACAATCGGTCTGCCAGTTGTAGGGCCATTTTTGTTGGTTTAGCCTCCTCAATTTTCATCTTTCTCATCATAGCTACTGACATCAAATTGATGCTGGCCCCTAAGTCACAAAGAGCCTTCTCTACCGTGATTTCTCCTATAATACAAGGGATCTGAAAACTCCCAGGATCCTTCAGTTTCTGAGGTAGTTTATGCTGAATGATAGCACTGCACTCTTCAGTTAGTTTCACAGTCTCATTGTTCTTCCAGCTTCTCTTCTTAGTCATTAGCTCCTTCAAAAACTTGGCATAGAGTGGCATTTGTTCTATGGCTTCAGCAAAGGGTATGTTGACTATGTTAACGTGGCTTCTAACGTGGCCTTGCCAAACTTCGAGAACGTTAGTGACACTCAACATTGTCACTAACGTTCCAGTGTGCCCCTTTTTGCTTCACGTTAAAGCTCCACGTTAACTAGGTTAACGTGGCTTCTAACGTTGCCTTGCCAACCTTCGAGAACGTTAGTGACACTCAACATTGTCACTAACGTTCCAATGTGCCCCTAGATCTCACGTTAGAGTCCACGTTAACTAGGTTAGCGTGGCTTCTAACGTGGCCATTCTTAGCCATCCCAACGTTAGTGACAATGTTGAGTGTCACTAACATTGGCTCATCATTCATTCCTCATCGTTAGCTTCCACGTTAACTAAGTTAACGTGGAAGTTAACGTGGCTCCTTGGGGGTTGTGTGGTTGCTTCCAACGTTAGTGACAATGTTGAGTGTCACTAACGTTGGCGACAACTCTCACTTGTTACGTTAGCTCCCACGTTAACCAAGTTACGTGGGAGTTAACGTGGTGTGTTGCATCCTTAGGCCAACGTTAGTGACAATGTTGAATGTCACTAACGTTGGCTTCTCTTCCCCCTTTAACGTTAGATGCCATGTTAACTAGGTTAACGTGGGCTCTAACGTGGCCACTCATGAGTGTTTGCCAACGTTAGTGACAATGTTAAGTGTCACTAACGTTGGCTCAACTTCCCTTTTCCACGTTAGAGTTCACGTTAACTTAGTTAACGTGACTCTTAACGTGGGCAATGATGGCTATGAGAGTGTCATTGGCAATCACTTTTCTCATTAACCTTGCAAGTTTCCTCCCTTTCCTTGCTTCCTTTGGTCCTGAAATCAAGCAATAGAGTGCATCAAAGTTCTAGTCCAAGTCATGGGCAATGCAACATACAATTTGTCACTAAACTTATGCAAAATCCTCATGAAATAATGTAAAATGCACAATGTATGCTTGTGTCAAGGTGTAAGTGAATATCTACCCAAAACTAGCTTATTTCCTAAGGAAATGCATGAAACTAACCAAAAAACAGTAAAGAAAAGGTCAGTGAAACTGGCCAAGATCTAGTTCGTTTTCTTTACTTGGCTTTACTCTTCCATATTCTTTGCTTTGTTAATTTTACCATTGGAATATTCTTAGGATTATTTAATACAAGGATCACTTTTATTTTTAATTGACTATTTTAATTTTTATTTACAATGTCTTTCTTTAATTCCTTTTCATATGCTATGAATTTTACCTTTACAATGAGTGAGTAGTTCCCTAACTTGATGGGAAATTGATTGAAAGGAACCTTTGAGTTGGAAGGCTTGAAAGAAAAATTGTTATTGGGTTTATTGGTGGATTGCCTCCTAATCACTAACACCAATCCCTTTTAATTAAGTGGATTGCAACTTGTGAATGGATGTAACATTCCAACTTGTTTGACTTTCCTTCACCTAGTGAAGGATAACTAAACAGGATAACCTTTAATTGTCAATTAATCCTGAGAGCATTCCAACATTAATAGGGATTCCAACTAATCAATTCCCAGTCAAGGCTTTTATTTACATTATTCAAATTCATCAATTTAAATTCCTGTTTGCCCAACTAAAATCTTTTTGAAAACCTCTGATTAATAGAATAGCACACTTTTCTGCAACTCATTGGGAGACGACTTGGGATTCAAACTCCCAGTATTTTAATTTCAATTTTCTATGACATCTTTTTAAATTGATAGGCGGATTTCTGGCGAATTAAGAACTATACTTGCAACGTATATATTTTAACAATTTTTAATTCGCCAATTTCCGGCCGCATCAGTGGTTTCTGTCTTTCTTCGGTTGACCTTTAGATGAATCGCATTTTCATCTTTATTGGTCTTCCATCGTGATCGTGCAGTGAATCTGTTTTTCACTTTCTGCCGATCTGTTGTTTTATAATCGGACGATGAATGCTTCAGATTAATGCGTCTTGAGAATTTGTAGAATATCTAAAAATATATTTTATTCAAAAGCAAGTGCAAATATATACATGTGGGAATTTTTCATCCCTTTAAGTTGGATAATTTCTGTATCTCAACTTGGTGCCTCATTAAAAAACCTTTTCAGAAAAAAGAGTGCATCTGAGATCTGCTACCTTCTCTAGCTATAATACCTTCTTAGGTTGCAGGCATGCCATGATCTGGGAAGCTCTCGTCCATCGAGTTCGGAGAGTCTGTAATAGCCTTTTCCAAGTACTTCTATGACTCAGTAGGGTCCTTTCCAGTTTGCGGCCAGCTTTCCTTCTCCGGGTCGAGTTGTCCCGATATCATTTCAGATTAGGATGAGATCATTCTCAGTGAAACCTCTTGGTACTACCTTTTGATTATATCTTGAAGCCATTCGTCGCTTTAGCACTTCTTCCCTGATCCGGGCACTTTCTTGGATTTTCAGAAGTAGGTCGAGCTCTTCTCTTTGAAGTTGAGAGTTGGCTTCTTCATTGTAGTAGACTACTCTAGGCGACCCTTCCTCGATCTCTACTGGGATCATTGCCTCCACTCCATATGCTAGTCGAAATGGTGATTCGTTTGTGGTGGAATGTGGCGTTGTTCGATATGCCCATAGGACTTGTGGAAGTTCTTCGGCCCAAGCTCTCTTTGCATCTTGCAGTCTCCATTTCAACCCAGCCAATATGACTTTGTTGGCAGCTTCGGCCTGTCCAGTGGCTTGAGGATGTTCGACGGAGGTGAACTGGTGCTTTATGTTCAAGTCGGCTACTAATCTCCTGAAGCTTGCATCTGTGAATTGAGTGCCATTGTCTGTGGTGATGGAGTATGGAACCCCGAACCTCGTGACAATGTTCCTATATAGGAATTTCCGACTTCTTTGAGCAGTGGTGTTGGCTAGGGGCTCTGCCTCAATCCACTTTGTAAAATAGTCTACTCCGACTATAAGGAATTTGACTTGTCCTGATCCCTGGGGAAAGGGTCCGAGAAGATCAAGTCCCCATTTTACAAATGGCCAAGGTGAGGTTACGCTGATGAGCTCTTCCGGCGGGGCGATGTGAAGGTTGGCATGTTTCTGGCATGGTAGGCTTGTCCTTACAAACTCTGTAGCTTCTTTTTGTAGAGTTGGCCAGTAGAATCCTGCCCGAAGTACCTTTTTGGTGAGAGCTTGTGCCCCGAGATGATTGCCACAAATTCCACTGTGTACTTCCTCTAAAACTTCCCTTGTGTTCGAGGTCGGCACACATTTTAGTAGTGGTATTGAGATCCCTCTTTTATATAGGGTGTTGTTTATGATGGTGTAGTACTGAGCCTCCCGTTTTAACCTCTTTGCCTCCTTCTCATTTGTGGGGAGTGTTTATGTTTTGAGGTAATTAATTATCGGGGTCATCCATCCTTGATCCTGACTTGTTATGGCTAGGACTTTTTCTTCTTCCGAGATTGATGGATTCTGCAGCATTTCCTGGATGAGGCTTCTATTGTTGCCCCCTGGTTTGGTGCTGGCTAGTTTTGAGAGTGCGTCATCTCAGGCATTTTGTTCGCGGGGTATGTGGCAGATCCTATATTCCCTGAATTGTCCAAGCTGTTCCTTGGTTTTATCCAAATACTTTTTCATGGTGGGATCTTTGGCTTGGTAGTTCCCTGTTATTTGTGAGGTGACTACTTGTGAATCACTGAAGATGTTGAGTTTTTGAGCTCCAACCTCCTTAGCCAGTTTCAAACCAACTAGTAACGCTTCATATTCTTCCTGGTTGTTTGAGGCTGGGAACCCAAATTTGAGGGAAAGCTCAACTTGGGTTCCTTGGTTGCTTTCTATTATCACACCTACGCCGCTTCCAGTTTTATTTGAAGACCCGTCCGCGTAGAGATTCCATTCTGTGGGAGTTTCCATGGTATCTGTGAATTCTGCGATGAAGTCGGCCAAGTATTATGATTTAATGGCTGTCCGAGCTTCATATTGGAGGTCGAACTCGGATAACTCGACTGCCCATTGTAAAATTCTGCCTGCTAGATCTGTTTTCTGCAGTATCCCCTTTATGGGCTGGTCGGTCCGAACCCTAATGGTGTGGGCCTGGAAGTACGGGCAATGTCGTCGAGATGTCAGTATGAGAATGTAGGCGAACTTTTCTATTTTTTGGTAGTTCAGCTCGGATCCCTGCAGAGCTTTACTGATGAAATATACAGGCTGTTGCCCTTTGTCGTCCTCTCGAACCAGTGCTGAGGCTACTGCCTGATTTCCTACTGCAAGGTATAATATGAGTGATTCTTCCTCTCGTGGTCGAGTTAGGATATGTGGTCGTCCCAGGAAATTTTTGAAATCTTGGAAGGCTCGCTCGCATTCTATTGTCCATTCGAACTTCTTTCCTTTCCTTAAAGTGGCATAGAAGGGGAAAGATCTTATAGCTGATCCTGCTAAGAATCTGGATAAGGCTGCCAATCTCCCGTTGAGTTGTTGTACCTCTCTGACACAAGTTGGGCTCTTCATGTTGAGTATAGCCTAGCATTTGTCTGGATTTGCTTCAATTCTTCTTTGTGTGAGCATGAAACCTAAGAATTTGCCCACTTCTACTGCAAAGGTGCATTTTGTGGGATTGAGTCGCATGTTATGCTTCCTTATAGTGTCGAACACTTGGGCCAGGTCGGACAATAATGTCTCTTCGCTTTGTGTCTTTATTAACATGTCGTTCACTTAGACTTCCATGACTTTTCCGATATGATCTGAAAAGGCTTTATTCATTAGCCTTTGATAAGTAGCTCCCGCATTCTTGAGACCGAAAGGCATCACAATGTAGCAGTAATTTGCTTTTGGCATCAAAAACGAGGTCTTTTCTTGATCTGGTGGATACATGGGGATTTGGTTGTATCCGGAATATGCATCCATAAACGAGAGGTATCTATATCCGGAGGAAGCATTTACCAGAGCGTCGATACTTGGGAGTGGGTAAGGATCTTTTGGGCAGGCTTTGTTGAGGTCGGTGTAGTCGGTGAACATTCGCCACTTCCAATTTGATTTTTTCACCAAGACGACGTTAGCTAGCCATAGTGGGTACTTGACTTCTCTTATGAATCCTGCCTCCAGTAGTGCTTGTACCTGTTCTTCCATAGCTTGGGATCGTTCTGGCCCATGTTTTCTTCGTCTCTGCTGTACCGGCCGAGATCCTGGATAAACCGCCAACTTGTGACACATTAGCTTGGGGTCTATGCCTGGCATGTCTGCGGCTTTCCATGCGAAGAGATCGACATTATCTCGTAAGAACTGTACTAGTAATTCTTTTGTGTTTCCTTTCAGGATCGTGCCAATATTAGTTGTTTTGTCTGAGGTATCTCCGATCTGAACTTTCTCTACATCACCTTCGGGCTGTGGACGGAGTTCTTCTTGCCTCTGAACTCCACCAAGCTCAATTGTATGGAACTCTTCTCCTCTGCCTCTGAGGTTTTTGTTATAACAGCGGCGTGCCATCCTTTGATCTACTTTTATCGTAGCTATCCCTTCTGTAGTTAGGAATTTCATGCATAGATGTGGAGCTGAGACTATTGCGCCGAGTTGATTTAGTGTTGTCCGACCTATTAAGGCATTGTAGGCTGAACTCACGTTGACTACGATGTAGTCTATCTTGAGTGTTAAGGATTGGTTCCCTTTTCTGAAGGTTGTATGTAGTGATAAGTATCCCAGTGGTTGTACTGGGGTATCGCCCAGTCCGAACAGGCTGTTCGGGTATGCTCTAAGCTCCTTTTCTTCTAAGCCGAGCTTGTCGAAGGCAGTTTTGAATAAGATGTCGGCGGAGCTCCCTTGGTCTATTAATGTGCGGTGGAGATTGGCATTCACCAGTATGATGGTGATGACCATGGGATCGTCGTGTCCTGTGATGACCCCTGATGCGTCTTCTTTGGTGAATGTGATTGCAGGGATGTCGGGTGCTTCCTCCTTCCCTTCGACATGATAAACTTCTTTGAGATATCTTTTGCGGGATGACTTGGAGATTCCTCCTCCTGCAAATCCTCCGTGTATCATGTGGACATGTCTTTCTGGCGTACGAGGTGATCGCTCAGCTCATCCGACATCTTCATCTCTTCGTCTTTTTCTTTGCTCATCATCTCGGGTGGCCAGGTACCGATTTAGTTTTCCTTCTCTTACAAATTTTTCTATGATGTTTTATAAATCGAAACATTCGTTGGTGGAATGTCCTCGGACCTGATGATATTCACAGTATTCGTTCCGATTTCCTCCTGCTCTTTTGCCTTTGAGTGGTCGAGCTGGGGGTATCTTTTCTGTGTTACAGACTTTTTTGTAAATATCCACCAGGGGCACCCCAAGAGGGGTGTAATTATGATACTTTTTTATTTTTTCCCCCGTTCGATCTTTCTTCTTCTTGGATTCTTTATCTTTATCTCGGTAGGTGAAACCGGATTTCGAGGCCTCCCCAAGTCGGGAATTTTCTTCCATGTTGATGTACTTCTTTGCCCGCTCTTGTACCTCATCCAGAGATGTCGGGTATTTCTTTGATATAGATTGGCTGAAAGGTCCCTCTCGTAAGCCGTTGATGAGGCCCATGACGGTGGCCTCTGTTGGCAAGCTTTGTATATCCAGGCATGTTTTGTTAAATCTTTCCATGTAGTTGCGAAGACTTTCCCAATCTACTTGCCTGATTCCTAGTTGACTGGGGGCATGCTTGGCTTTGTCTTTTTGGATGGAGAATCTGGCCAAGAACTTTTTGGCTAGGTCGTCAAAGCTTGAGATGGACTTAGGAGGCAAGTTGTCGAACCATCTAATTACTGTCTTCGTGAGAGTCGTTGGAAAAGCTTTGTAGCGAACGGCGTCTGAGGCATCGGTAAGGTACATTCTGCTTCTAAAGTTGCTGAGATGATAGTTGGGATCTATAGTGCCATCATACAAAGTCATATCCAGAAGTTTGAAGTCTTTAGAGATTTTAGTCTTCATGATTTCCCTAGTGAATGGATCTTGATCCTTGCGAGAGTTGTCCTCAGGGGTGGTCCGGGTAGCCTTTGCTTTGAGATCGGCTTCAAGCTGTAGGAGTTTATCTTCTAATTCTTGACGTCGCCTTACCTCTCTTTGTAGATCCTTGCCAACTTCTTGCTGATACTGGCTTTCTTTTTCGAGTTGCTTTAGGCGATCTTGAAGTGCTTCTATTACTCCCAGATGTGATGAGTTTTTGTCTCCGTTAGATTCTGGAGTATCTGATGCGCATAAACTTGTTATGCTACGATTTAGGAAATTGCACGATCGGCAAAATTCCTTCCGGCAAGTGCACCGGTTATCGTCAAGTAAAAACTCACAATAGAGTGAGGTCGAATCCCACAAGGATTGGTTGAGTGAGCAATTCGGATTAGAAGTGTGTTCTAGTTGAGCGGAATCAAGATTTAGATGAGAGTTGCGGAATGTAAAATTGGCGGGAAAAGTAAATAACAAGAAATTGAAATGGCGGAATCTTAAATTGCATGAATTAAAGAGCAGAAGCTAAATTGCTGAAATTAAAAGGGAATGGGGGTGATTGCATGAATTGAGTTGCAGAATGTACAGAGAAAGTGGAAATCAGAAATGGGGAATTCATTGGGTTATAGGAGATATTGAGATCTCCGAATCAAAACATGTTTATCTCTTCCTCAACCAATGCGTTCATTAAATTTTGCTTGGCAATCTTATATGATTGGATCCCAATCCCTTGGCTCACCAATTCTCTCTAAAAACAAACAGATTCCCAATCCCTTGGTTTAAATGTTCATAAGAAGAGATGATGCTCGATCACTGATTATACCACACAGTTTCATGAACCACAATTTGGTAGGATTACATGTCACAATATCCATCCAAACCCCAATCCAATTCACTGTGAGAAAGCTTCTCTAGCATGAATCCTCCATTCCTTTCCCAAGGTTCCGAAGGATTCCAATTATGGGTAGTTTCTTTCCCAAGACAACTACCCAATGGAATTAGATCGAGAAGCTTTCTAACAAAATTCAAGAGAAAAGATTGAAGAAGAAGATAAACTATTATTGATTCATTGAATTACAATAGAGCTCCCTAACCCAATGAAAGGGGGTTTAGTGAGTCATAGCTCTGAATTCAATTACAAAGATATGAAAACTAGCTAAATGAAAAGGTCTCCGTCTTTTCTAACTTAAATTCTATCCTATTTATACACTTTCTATATTGAGCTTCTGTTGTGTTTCTTGGGCTTTGAGGCCTCTTCCTGCTTTCCTTTTGCCTTGGGTTTATGATCCATAATCTTGATGAGGCTGTTGATCCAAATTCTGTAACATTCATTGAGCCAACTTAGTGATAATCAAATAATGACACATGACTCAATAAATGGAAATTTCAGACTCATCAATCCTTCAGGCCCAATCCTATAAACCATGATATTCAATTGGGTTTCATACCAGAGTAAGTTTAAGTTAATGTTTGTGCTCAAATACTAACTTAAACCGCAATATTTTTGGCCCAGAAACCCTTTTCCAAGAGTGGCGTTTAAGTTGCAGTTTAAGCTTAAACTGCAGCTTAAACGCCAGACACTTCCAGTGATGCTTTTTGTGGAAGCACGTTTAAGCTTCAGTTTAAGGTTAAACTGAAGCTTAAACGTGGAAATGGAATAAGGCAGCCCTGGAGGGTAATATAGTCGAACACGTTTAAGCTTCAGTTTAAGGTTAAACTGAAGCTTAAACGTGGAGATAGAAAAGGCAGCCCTGGAGGTCGAACACGTTTAAGCTCCAGTTTAAGGTTAAACTGGAGCTTAAACGTGGAAATGGAAGAAGGCATCCTGGAGGTCGAACACGTTTAAGCTCCAGTTTAAGGTTAAACTGGAGCTTAAACGTGGAAGCTGAGAAAGGTAGCCCTGGAGGTCGAACACGTTTAAGCTCCAGTTTAAGGTTAAACTGGAGCTTAAACGTGGAAGCTGAGAAAGGTAGCCCTGGAGGTGTCGAACACGTTTAAGCTCCAGTTTAAGGTTAAACTGGAGCTTAAACGTGGAAATGGAGAAAGCAACCCTGGAGGAGAAACTTGGTCGAACACGTTTAAGCTCCAGTTTAAGGTCAAACTGGAGCTTAAACGTGGAAATGGCTCCCTGGTGCTTTTCCCTTTTCTGGCGTTTAACCTCCAGTTTAAGGTTAAACTGGAGGTTAAACGTGGAACTGCCCCCCTTGGTGCCCTTCTCACTTCTGGCGTTTAACCTCCAGTTTAAGGTTAAACTGGAGGTTAAACGTGGAAATGCTTCTTTGGTGAGACTTTCATTCTGGCGTTTAACCTCCAGTTTAAGGTTAAACTGGAGGTTAAACTTCAATTCCAGCATTTCTTAGCCTTCCTGATTCTGGCGTTTAAGCTCCAGTTTAGGCTTAAACTGGAACTTAAACTCCACATGTGATATTCAAGCTTCCTTTATTGATTTTGTTGCTTCCTTGCTTAGCCTCTTCTTCCCTGAAATCATCCAAACAATTGCATCAAAGTCTTGCAAAATTTCATGAGAAATCTTCCATTCATAGCATTCAAGTAATATAACTAAAACTCATGGATTTTGCATTAAAATCATACTGTTTGGATGGTTCATTGCTTTGTTATTCATTTAACCATTCTTGGTTACTTTAAGCTCAAGAAAATGCATAAAACAACTAAAACTAACAGAAAAATGCTAGTGAAACTAGCCTAAGATGCCTTGGCATCAGTATCCTTTGGTGTGGCATCCATAATTTTGTACGGCATTCTTTCCTCTAGATCTGAGTTGTGGTCGTTATCCTGTTCGTCCGCCATGGTGATTGGATGACTTCCAGGTCACCGGCAACTGTGCCAATGTTCCGACGGTTATCTGAAACTGTAGGTCGATCTCGGATGAGATCTTCTGTACTGGTCGGACATGACGTGTCCGGCTGGCTGGTTGCGGCCGAAACTATTGTGTCCGACTTATTAGACTGGCTGCACCTCTGATCCTTGGTCACCGGAGGGTGGGGGGTACCTGCAAGGGACTCCGATGCTTAAGTTAGCATGGGTATTAAACAGGTTTTAGTAGAATCAGAGTATGAGTTATACCTGGGTGCTCCAGTGTATTTATAATGGTGTGGAGTGACCTTTTTAGATAAGATAAGTTAGTTATCTTATCTTATCTTATCTTTGGGTGAGGTCAGCTTATCTTCAACGGAACTGTCCTTCTCTCTGTAGGCCTGGGCTGCCTTTGGATTTGGGTCGTATTCCTTGAGTTCGGCCCTTTTTGGGCTTTCCTGTCGATTTGGCCGACCTCCTTTGTAAAGAGGTCGGATAGTCTGACCTGAAGAGGTCAGTCGCTTTGTCTCCAATCATCCCAGGTTGGATAGCTCGACCCAGCGTATGAACACCTCCCATCAAAGTAGGCAGTTTTGAGCTAAATCCTCAGCTCATTGTCATGGTGCAGTAAAACTGCCAGTATTTCGGTCTTCCACAGGAAGAACCTACTGAGTTTCTGGCACAGTTCTTGCAAATTGCTGACACAGTACGTGACAAGAAAGTAGATCAGGATGTCTACAGATTATTACTATTTTCATTTGCTGTAAAAGATCAAGCTAAGAGGTGGTTAAATAACCAACCTACAGCAAGCATAAGAACGTAGAAGCAGTTATCAGACAAATTCCTGAATCAATATTTCCCTCAAAAAAGGATGACAAAGCTAAGGCTGGACATCCAAGGCTTTAAACAAGAGGATGATGAATCCCTTTATAACGCCTGGGAGAGGTACAGAGGGATGATAAGGAAATGCCCCTCTGAAATGTTTTCAGAGTGGGTGCAACTAGACATCTTCTACTATGGGCTTACAGAAAAAGCTCAGATATCTCTAGACCACTCAGCTGGCGGATCTATACACATGAGAAAGACTATTGAAGAGGCTCAAGAGCTTATTGATGTAGTTGCTAGAAATCAGCATCTATACATAAGTAATGAGTCCTCTATGAAAGAAGAAGCTAAAGCAGTATCAACTGACTTTAGTCCTCAGGAGCAAGTTGCTGAACTCAATCAGCAACTATCTTCTATAACAAGGCAGTTGGAAGAATTTAAGGAGAAGCTACAAGAAACCAAAATTGCTAACAAAGATATGGAATCCCAATTGAATCAGACAAAATAGCAGTTATCAAAACAGATAATAGAGGAGTGTCAAGCTGTTCAATTAAGGAGTGGAAAAATATTAAATACATCAACTCAAAGCAGTAGAAAGCCAAGGAAAGAACAACTGACAGAGGATGAGCAGAATGCTACCCAAAATCCCTCTGAAGACAGTAACAGCCCAGAGAGGAATGATTCTGGCATTCAAACGCCAAAAAAGGGTGAAAAGTTGGTGTCAAACGCCAATTCCATGTTCAATTTTGGCGTTCAAACGCCAGAACAGGCTAGGAATCTGGCATTAAACGCCAGTCCGGCACCCACTCCTGGCGTTCAAACGCCAGTAAGGGATCAGACACCTGCAAGTGCTGATAATAACTCCCTCAAGAAGGCTTCTCAGCCTGCTTCTGTATGAAATAAACCTGCAGCAACCAAGGTTGAAGAATATAAAGCCAAAATACCTTATCCTCAGAAACTCCGCCAAGCGGAACAGGATAAACAATTTGCCCACTTTGTAGACTATCTCGGGACTCTTGAAATAAAGATTCCGTTTGCAGAATCACTTGAGCAACTAACCTCTTATGCTAAGTTCATGAAAAAAATCATAAGCCATAAGAAGGATTAGAGAGAAACTGAAAAAGTTTTTCTCACTGAGGAATGCAGTGCAGTCATTCTGAAAAGCTTACCAGAGAAGCTTAAGGATCCCGGAAGCTTTATGATACCATGCACATTAGAGGGAATTTGCACCAAGACAACTCTATGTGATTTTGGGGCAAGTATCAACCTAATCCCTGCATCCACTATCAGAAAGCTTGGTTTGAATGAAGAGATCAAACCAACCCGGATTTGTCTTCAACTTGCTGATGGCTCCATAAAATACCCATCAGGTATAATTGAAGACATGATTGTCAAGGTTGGGCCATTTGCCTTTCCCACTGACTTTGTAGTGCTGGAAATGGAGGAGCACAAGAGTGAAACTCTAATTCTAGAAAGACCTTTTCTAGCAACTGGACGAACTCTCATTGATGCTCAAAAAGGGGGAAGTGAACCTGAGAGTCAATGAGGATGATTTTAAATTGAATGCTATCAAAGCTATGCAGCATCCAGACACACCGAATGACTGCATGAGAGTTAATATTATTGACTCTTTGGTAGAGGAAGTCAATATGACTGAGAGTCTCGAATCAGAGCTAGAGGACATCTTTAAAGATGTTCAGCCTGAGCTAGAGGAATCAGAGGAAACAGAAGAACCTCTAAAAATGCCTCAGGAGGAGGAAAAGCCTCCCAAGCCCGAGCTTAAACCACTACCACCATCCCTAAAATATGTATTTATGGGAGAAGACAACACTTTTCATGTGATCATAAGCTCTACCTTGAAGCTACAAGAAGAGAAAGCACTGATTCAAGTGCCAAGGACACACAAGACAGCTCTTAGGTGGTCCATAAGTGATCTTAAGGGCATTAGCCCAGTCAGATGCATGCACAAAATCCTCTTGGAGGATAATGCTAAGCCAGTGGTTCAACCACAAAGGCGGATGAATCCAGCCATGAAGGAAGTGGTGCAGAAAGAGGTCACTAAACTACAAGATGCTGGGATTATCTATCCTATTTCTGATAGCCCCAGGGTGAGCCCTGTCCAAGTCGTCCCTAAGAAGGGAGGCATGACAGTAGTTCATAATAAAAAGAATGAACTGGTTCCTACAAAAACAGTTACATGGTGGCGCATGTGTATTGACTACAGAAGACTCAATACAGCCACCAGAAAGGATAATTTTCCTTTACCATTCATAGACCAGATGCTAGAAAGACTAGCAGGTCATGATTATTACTACTTTTTGGATGGCTATTCACATGTCAATCTGGAGTATTCGCCTACAGAAGGATGCCATTTGGGCTGTATAATGCACCTGCAACCTTTCAGAGATGCATGCTCTCTATTTTCTCTGATATGGTGGAAAAATTTCTGGAAGTCTTCATGGATGACTTCTCGGTATATGGAGACTCATTCAGCTCCTGTCTTAGTCACCTGACACTTGTTCTGAAAAGATGCCAAGAAACTAACCTGGTTTTAAACTGGGAAAAATGTCACTTTATGGTGACTGAAGGGATAGTCCTTGGGCACAAAATTTCAAACAAGGGAATAGAGGTGGATCAAGCTAAAGTGGAAGTAATTGAAAAATTACCACCACCTGCCAATGTTAAGGCAATCAGAAGCTTTTTAGAGCATGCAGGATTCTGTAGGAGGTTTATAAAGGATTTTTCAAAAATTGCAAAACCTCTGAGCAATTTGCTAGCTGCTGACACGCCATTTGTGTTTGACACAGAGTGTTTGCAGGTGTTTAAAACTTTGAAAGCTAAGCTGGTCACAGCACCAGTTATTTCTGCACCAGACTGGACATTACCATTCGAACTAATGTGTGATGCCAGTGACCAGGCCATTGGTGCAGTACTGGGACAGAGGCATAACAAGCTTTTGCATGTCATTTATTATGCTAGCCGCATTTTAAATGAGGCCAAAAAAAATTACACAACCACAGAAAAAGAATTGCTTGCAGTGGTTTATGCCATTGACAAGTTTAAATCATACTTAGTAGGATCCAAAGTGATTGTGTACACTGACCATGCTGCTCTTAAATATCTACTCACAAAGCAGGATTCAAAACCCAGGCTCATAAGATGGGTGTTGGTTCTGCAAGAGTTTGATATAGAAATAAGAGACAGAAAAGGGACAAAGAACCAAGTGGCTGATCATCTGTCCCGAATAGAACCAGTAGAAGGGGCATCCTTTCCCTCTATTGAGATCTCTGAAACCTTTCCGGATGAGCAATTGTTTGCTATTCAGGAAACACTATGGTTTGCAGACATTGCAATCTATAAAGCTGCAAGATTCATACCCAAGGAGTACAACAGGCAACAAAAGAAAAAATTAATTACTGATGCAAAGTACTACCTGTGGGATGAACCATATCTCTTTAAGAGATGTGTAGACGGGATAATTCGTAGGTGTGTCCCTAGAGAAGAAGCACAGAATATCCTATGGCATTGTCATGGATCACAATATGGAGGACATTTCGGTGGTGAGTGAACAGCCACAAAAGTCCTCCAATGTGGCTTCTACTGGCCCACTCTCTATAAAGACTCCCGAGAGTTTGTGCGTAACTGTGACAGCTGCCAGAGAGCTGGTAATCTGCCTCATAGTTATGCCATGCCTCAGCAAGGGATCTTAGAGATTGAGTTGTTTGACGTATGGGGTATTGACTTCATGGGGCCTTTCCCACCATCATACTCAAACACTTATATTCTCATGGCAGTTGACTATGTATCCAAATGGGTAGAGGCCATTGCAACACCCACCAATGATACTAAGACAGTGCTGAAGTTCCTCCAGAAACATATCTTCAGCAGGTTTGGTGTCCCTAGAGCACTAATCAGTGATGGGGGTACTCACTTCTGCAACAAACAGCTTTACTCTACTATGGTCCGATATGGAATCAGCCACAAGGTGCAACTCCATATCATCCACAGAAAAATGGACAAGCTGAAGTCTCTAATAGAGAACTAAAAAGAATCCTGGAACGGACTGTAAGTACACATAGAAAGGATTGGGCAAGAAGCTTGGATGACGCTCTGTGGGCATACAGAACAGCATTCAAGACACCTATAGGAACCTCTCCATACCAGCTTGTGTATGGTAAGGCCTGTCATCTACCTGTGGAACTGGAGCATAAGGCCTACTGGGCAACCAGGTTCCAAAACTTTGATGCCAAATTAGCTGAAGAAAAAAGATTGCTCCAGCTGAATGAGCTAGAGGAATTCAGACTCACTGCTTTTGAAAATGCCAAGCTTTACAAAGAGAAAGTAAAAAGGTGGCATGACAGAAAGCTGTCATCTAGAGTCTTTGAACCAGGACAGAAGGTTCTGCTGTTTAATTCTAGGCTCAGATTATTTCCCGGGAAACTAAAATCCCGGTGGAGGGAACCATATGTGATCACAAGTGTGTCACTATATGGCTATGTAGAGCTTCAAGACATTGATTCCAATAAGAAGTACATTGTTAATGGACAGAGAATCAAGCATTATCTTGAAGGCAATGTCGAGCAAGAGTGCTCAAAGCTGAGCCTAGATTAAAAGCTCAGCAAGGTCCAGCTAAAGACAATAAAGAAGCGCTTGCTGAGAGGCAACCCAGCCATTAGCAGGGCTTAATTGTTATTTAAATAATAATTATACGAGTTTAATATAAATAATCTTCAAGGTAGAGTATCAATTGTACAAGTTCACAGAGTTACAGAGGGATTCAGAGTATAAAATAAGGAAAAGGAGCTCACTGGCAAGAAAACGCCAGTAAGAGGTACATTTGGGCGTTAAACGCCCAAAAGAAGCTTCTACTGGGTGTTTAACACCAGTCATGATACCTTTTTGGGCGTTAAACGCTAGAATGGGTACCATTCTGGGCGTTTAACGCCAAACATGCAGCATCCTGGGCATTCAGAAAAATGCCCAGTGACAAAAGATTTCTGGCGTTTAACGCCAGCCAGAAGCAACAGCTGGGCATTAAACGCCCAAAAGAGGCTACAGATGGGCGTTAAACGCCCAAAACAAGCAGCAGTTGGGCGTTTAACGCCAAGATTGTGGAGGGAAGGAAGTTTTGTTTTTTAACTCAATTTTTTCAAATTTTTATGATTTCATCCATAATTTCTTACATAAACATGTTATATATCATCATCTTTCAATTTCAATTTCAAAAAAAAAAATATATAAATTTTTAAAATCTTTCTTCATTCTCCATCAACTTCTTTTCAAATCTTTTCCAAATCATCATCCTATCTTTTCAAAAATTAGATCTATTTTTTTCAAATCTCTCTCTCATCTTTTCAATTTTAAAACTACATCTTTTGCATATCATAATTGTCTTTTTTCAAATTATATCTTCTAGCATATCTTTTTCAAAATTTTTGAACCCATCCCCTATTTAAATTCACATTCAGCCATCCCCCTCTCCTCCAGAATTTGAATCTGTCTCTCCGTCTTTTCCTCTCCTTTCCTTTCTTTTGCTTGAGGACAAGTAAACCTCTAAGTTTGGTGTGATTTTCGTGATCACTAAGCTAAGACTCACTAAGATCATGGCTCCTAAAGAAAAACAAACCACTTCGAGAGGCAAGAAAGAGAATATTCCAAAATCACTTTGGAATCAAGAGAGGTTTTTAACCAAAGAACATGCAGACCATTACCACAGAGTAATGGGTCTAAGATCAGTGATCCCGAAAGTTAAATTTGATCTGAAAGAAGACGAATATCCGGAGATCCAAGAGCAGATTTGAATATAAGGCTGGGAAATTTTGGCTAATCCTGAGACAAAGGTGGGTAGAAACATGGTTCAGGAATTCTACGCAAATCTGTGGCAAACAGATAAGCAGAGATTAACTGGAGCCACTTTCTATACCTTTCGAACCTTGGTCAAAGGGAAGATTATGTACTTCCACCAGGACAGAATAAGAGAGGTCTTCAAGCTGCCTCAACTACAAGATGATCCAGAATCCTTTAATAGGAGAATGGTGAAATTTAATAAGCGCTTAGACCAAGTTCTAGACGACATATGCATCCCTGGAACCATGTGGATAACCAACACAAAAGGTGTCCCAAATCAACTCAAGAGAGGAGATCTCAAACCAATTGCTAGGGGTTGGCCGGACTTCATTGGGTGTTCTATACTGCCCACCAGCAACCGCTCTGAAGTCACTGTCAAAAGAGCAGTGATGATCCACTGCATTATGCTGGATAACAAAGTGGAGATTCATCATCTGATTTCTTGTGAGCTCTACACAATTGCAAACAAGAACCCTACTGATGCCAAATTGGCTTACCCAAGCCTAATTTCTCTGCTATGTAAAGATGCTGGAGTGAAGATGGGAGTGGATGAGTATATCTCAGTTGAGCACCCAATCACCAAAAAGTTAATGGAAGGACAAGTGCAAGATAACTCCATCAAAAGGAGGGCACAGGAGTTCCTCCCAGAAATCCCTCAGATAGACTACTGGACCCGCTTAGAAGCATCTGTCACCAAATTGCAAGAAGCTATGGATCAATTGAAAGAAGAACAGCAAGTTCAAAATAGCATGCTCTGTAAACTGCTGAAGGAACAAGAGGAGTAGGGGTGTGAGCTACAGGAGCTGAAGCGCCAAAAGCTATCTCTTGAAGGGCCAAGCACCCCACAGACTAAAGGAGCATCCATCTCCCAAAATAAAGGTTGTTGAGTCCTAACTCTGTGATAACCTTTTATCCATTTTAAGAGTACATGAGTATTAGTATTATAGTCATTTGTCTTTATGTCATTAATTTCATTTCTTTTATTACCAATTGTCTGCTTCTATGCCTATTTTATATTATTTCTATTAAATAATAAATAAAGATTAGAGCCTATGCCTTAAAGTTATGAATGTCCCATGAATCCATCACCTTTCTTAAATGAAAAATGCTTTTAATCACAAAAGAACAAGAAGTACATGATTTCAAATTCATCCTTGAAATTTGTTTAATTATTTTAATGTGGTGACAATACTTTTTGCTTCTCTGAATGAATGCTTGAATAGTGCATATGTCTTTTGAATTTGCTGTTTATAAATATTAAAATTGTTGGCTCTTGAAAGAATGATGAAAAATGAGAATTGTTATTTGATAATCTGAAAAAAAAATATTGATTCTTGAAGCATGAAAAAGCAGTGAATAACAAAGCTTGTGAAAAAAAAAAGAGAAAAAAAAGAAAAAGCAAGCAGAAAAAGCCAATAGCTCTTTAAACCAAAAGGCAACGGTAAAAAGGATCCAAGGCTTTGAGCATTAATGGATAGGAGGGCCCGAAGGAAAAAAATCATGGCCTAAGCGGCTAAACCAAGTTGTCCCTAATCATGTGCTTGTGGCGTGAAGGTGACAAGTGAAAAGCTTGAGACTGAGCGGTTAAAGTCAAGGTCCAAAGCAAAAAGAGTGTGCTTAAGAACTCTGGACACCTCTAATTGGGGACTTTAGCAAAGCTGAGTCACAATCTGAAAAGGTTCACCCAGTTATGTGTCTGTGGCATTTATGTATCTGGTGGTAATACTGGAAAACAAAGTGCTTAGGGCCACGACCAAGACTCATAAAGTAGCTGTGTTTAAGAATCAACATACTAAACTAGGAGAATCAATAACACTATCTAAATTCTGAGTTCCTATAGATGCCAGTCATTCTGAGCTTCAAAGGATAAAGTGAGATGCCAAAACTGTTCAGAGGCAAAAAGCTACTTGTCCCGCTCATTTAATTGGAACTAAGTTTCATTGATATTTTGGAATTTGTAGTATATTCTCTTCTTTTTATTCTATTTGATTTTCAGTTTCTTGGGGACAAGCAACAATTTAAGTTTGGTGTTGTGATGAGCGGATAATTTATACGCTTTTTGGCATTGTTTTTAAGTAGTTTTCAGCATGTTTTAATTACTTTTTAGTATATTTTTATTAGTTTTTATTCAAAATTCACATTTCTAGACTTTACTATGAGTTTGTGTGTTTTTCTGTGATTTCATGTATTTTCTAGCTGAAATTGAGGGACTTGAGCAAAAATCTGATTCAGAGGCTGAAAAAAGACTGTAGATGCTGTTGGATTCTGACCTCCCTAAACTCGAAATGAATTTTCTGGAGCTATAGAAGACCAATTGGTGCACTCTTAATTGCGTTGGAAAGTAGACATCCAGGGCATTCCAGAAATATATAATAGTCCATACTTTGCTCAAGTTTTGACGATGCAACTTGGCGTTTAACGCCAAGTCTTTACCCTATTCTGGCGTTAAACGCCAGAAACAGGTTGCAAACCAGAGTTAAACGCCAAAAACAGGCTACAACCTGGCGTTTAACTCCAATAGAAGCCTCTACACGTGTAAAGCTCAATGCTCAGCACAAGCACACATGAAGTGGGCCCTGGAAGTGGATTTCTGCACTATCTGCACTTAGTTACTTATTTTCTGTAACCTTAGCTACTAGTTTAGTATAAAAATAACTTTTAGAGACTTACTATGTACCTCATGACATTTTCACATTTTACATTGTATTTCTAACGGCATGAGTCTCTAAACCCCATGGTTGGGGTGAGGAGCTCTGCTGTGTTTTGATAAATTAATGCAATTACTACAGTTTTCCATTCAATCACGCTTGTCTCTATTCTAAGATATTCACTCGCACTTCATCCTGATGAATGTGATGATCCGTGACACTCATCACCATTCTCAACCTATGAACGCGTGCCTGACAACCACTTCCGTTCTACTTTAGATTGAGTGTATATCTCTTAGCCTCTTGGTTTATGATCAGAGTCTTCGTGGTATAGGCTAGGACAATTGGCGACCATTCCTGAGATCCGGAAAGTCTAAACCTTGTCTGTGGTATTCCGAGTAGGATCTGAGAGGGGATGACTGTGACGAGCTTTAATCTCACGAGTGCTGGGCGTAGTGACAGAGGCAAAAGGATTAATAGATCCTATTCCAACATGAGTGAGAACCGACAGATGATTAGCCGTGCGGTGACAACACATTTAGACCATTTTCACTGAGACGACGGATGGTAGCCATTGACAACGGTGATCCACCAACATACATCTTGGCATGGAAGGAGCCTTGCATGCGTGAAGAAGAAGACAGTAGGAAAGCAGAGATTCGGAAGACAGAGCATCTCCAAATCCTCAATCTGTTCTCTGTTACTGCATAACAAGTATTATTTAATTTATGCTATTTACTATTTATAAACCCAATCATTTTTATTACTAATTTCCTGACTAAGAATTACAAAATAACCATAGCTTGCTTTAAGCCAACAATCTCCATGGGATCAACCCTTACTCATGTAAGGTATTACTTGAACGACCCAGTGCACTTGCTGGTTAGTGGTATGAGTTGTGAAAAGTGTGATTTACAATTCGTGCACCATTCTTACAGAAGGTTTTTCCCCTAGAGACAAGGTGATATCAATAGCACCATACACAAATCGCACCCCATCTTCCAACCATTCCATCTCAGTTACCTCAAGTGTTCACGATCAGAAAGGTCCTTTCCCTGGAGCATTTGGAAATAGTCAAGGAATCAAATGGGGACAGTTTCAAAGTGAGAGGAGAGGATCTCAAGCACTACAATCCACCCTGACAGAAAGCTGACCGTCAAGCTAGTGACGATAAAAGAGCTCTTGTTGGGAGGCAACCCAACCAAAGGTAGCTATTATTTCCCTAGTTATATTCAATAAAAAAGGGTAGATTCTCTGTATTGGAATGAGCTAAGTTTGGTGTTGCACACCAAAGAAATTTAAGAGTGAATGTGTAAATCTAAGTTTGGTGTTCCACCATGGATTTCATTAAGAACACATTGCACCCTCAGCATAACTAGTTATCAGCTCCAAATAATCAGAGAAATTACTCAATGGTTGATTTTTTTCTAGTTTTTTGTCTGTTATCTAGTTCATAGTTGTTTTATGGTTCATAGTTTACTTTCTTAAATAATAGTACTTGATGTTTTCTGCATAAGATCCAATTTACTGCATAAGGCAAGAAACTAAGTTTGGTGTTCACACACCAATCTAAGTTCAAAAGCCTACAAATATACATGCATGCTAACAATCTCTCAAGTGCTTGGGGAACAAGTAACTTCCAATAACTTGCAGGAATTCAATTAATTTCTTGGAAGGAATACACACCATTAGCTGAGAGCAAAAAGAAGGTGCAAAAAGAAGGCGCCACCAAGAGGTTGTATTGTTACTTAATTCCATCTGCTTTGAAATGCTCTAAATTGGAAGTCTAAAAGTGCCCATGTTAATAATCAATTGTAGTTTAAGCTATTTTACATTCTGTGTGTTTAATCTTGCAATAAGTATGCTAGCCTAGGTGTGTGTGCTTTCACTTTCAGTTTTGTTCATACACTGGGTCGAGCTATCCGACCCGGGATGATTAGCAACAAAGTGACTGACCTCTTCAAGTCAGATCATCCGACCTCTTCTCAAAGAGCTCGGCCAAATCGACAGGAAAGCCCAAAAGGGGCCCAACTCAAGGAACACGACCCAGACCATAAGGCGGCCCAAGCCTATAGGGATAAGGGTGGTTCCCTTGAAGATAAGCTGACCTCACCCAAAGGATAAGATAAAGATAAGATAACTAACTTATCTTATCTAAAAAGGTCACTCTACACCATTATAAATACACTGGAGCACCCAAGTATAACTCATACTCTGATTCTACATAAAAACCTGCTAATACCCTTGCTAACTTAAGCATCGGAGTCCCTTGCAGGTACCTCCACCCTCTGGTGACGAAGGATCAGCAGTGCAGCTAGTCCCTCAAGTCAGACACGACAGCTCCGGCCGCCACCCACCAGCCGGACACGTCATCTTCGACCAGCACAGAAGATCTCGTCTGAGATTGACCCACAGTTTCAGGTAACCCCCGGAACATTGGCGCCATTGCCGGGGACTCGGAAGTCATTCCGTCACTGATGCCAGGGCATTTTGGCCAGTTTCACTGACCTTTTCTTTACTGTTCTAGGGTAGTTTCTTGCATTTTCTTAGGAAATAAGCAAGTTTTGGGTAGAATTTTACTTACATCTTGATTTAAGCATACATTGAGCACTTTACATGATTTCATGAGAATTTTACATGAATTAGATGATAAATTGGATGATGCATGTCTCATGATGTGGATTAGAACTTTGATGCACTGTATTGCTTGATTTCAGGACAAAGGAAGCAAGAAAGGGCCACGTTGGCAGCCACGTTAGTCTAACTAACGTGACCACCAACATGGAATGGAAGCTAGCTTGCAACGTTAATGAGAAAAGTAATCGCCAATAACGTCCTCGAAGCCATCATAGCCCACGTTAAGAGTCACGTTAACTAAGTTAACCTGAACTCTAACGTGGAAGAAAGAAAGTGGAGCCAACGTTAGTAGCACTCACCTTTGTCACTAACGTTGGAGATGGCTAGCATTACTACGTTAGAAGCCACGTTAACCTAGTTAACGTGGACTCTAACGTGGGAAGCAGGGGGCACATTGGAACGTTAGTGACAAAGGTAAGTGTCACTAACATTCTCAAAGGATTGGCAAGCTTACGTTAAGAGCCACGTTAACTAAGATAACGTGGACTCTAACGTAGGGGAAAGGGAAGTCTCTCAACGTTATTGGAAAAGGTGAGTCCCAATAACGTATGCGAAGGACCAAGAGGCAACGTTAGTGGTCACGTTAGTGCCACTAACATTGAAGTTAACGTGGATTATCCCTGGGTGAGGAATGTTAGTGAAAAAGGTGATTGCCACTAACGTTCTCGAACCCACACTCTCACTTAACGTTAATGCCACTAACGTCTTGAGCTAAACACCCTGCCTACTCCACACTTTCTCTCTGCAAGTAAAGCTAAGCCCACTGCGGAAGATAACTGCTTCAAACTCAAGATCCAAAGGCCCATATCCAAGACTTGAAGAACCAACTAGAAGATCAGAAGAGTAGTATATATAGGGGTAGTTTTGAATTAGAAAGAAGCTTTTTGGGGATGGAAAATTGAGAACTACTCTCTGTATAATTTACTTTCTCTGCACTTCTAGTTCTAGTTTTTATAACGTATTTTCCATCTTTGTTTTCCATTTCCAGAGCTATGAACAACTAAACCCCTTTCATTGGGTTAGGGAGCTCTGTTGTAATTTGATGGATCAATACTAATTTTCATTACTGTTTTTCTATCTTTTCTCTTGATTTTACTAGAAAGCTTTCAATCTTCATCCAATTGGGTAGTTATCTTGGAAAAGAAGCTATTCATACTTGGATCTCTTCTGAACCTTAGAAGAGGAATGAAGAGATCATGCTAGAAATGCTTTCTCATGTTGGACCAAATTGGGTTTGGTTGCTGTTCCAAGGGTTACCTGAAACTGGAGGTCGATCTCGGTTGAGATCCTCTGTACGGATCGGTACCGACGTGTCCGGCTGGTAGGAGATGACCGGAGCTGTCGTGTCCGACTTGTTGGACTGGTTGTACTGCTGATCCTTCGTCACCGGAGGGTGGGGGGTACCTGCAAGAGACTCCGAGGCTTAAGTTAGCATGGGTATTAAACAGGTGTTATGTAGAATCAGAGTACGAGTTATACCTGGGTGCTCTAGTGTATTTATAGTAGTGAGAAGTGACCTTCTTAGATAAGATAAGTTAGTTATCTTATCTTATCTTATCTTATCTTATCTTTGGGCGAGGTCAGCTTATCTTCAACGAAACCGCCCTTCTCTCTGTAGGCTTGAGCCGCCTTTGGATTGGGCTGTGTTCCTTCTATTTGGGCCCTTATTGGGCCTCTGTAGCATTTTGGCCGAGCTCTTTGTGAAGAGGTCGGATAGTCTGACCTGAAGAGGTCGGTCGGTTTGTCGCTAAACATCCCGGGTCGGACATCTTGACCCAGGGTATGAACAGTGCCCCTGCTTGAGTTTGATCTTTCCGTGAGATCGAGCTTTGATCTCTTTGGAAGTCGTGCTCAAGCATCTGTCTGGCTTGTTTCTTCATTGCTTTGCAATTCTGGTAGATTTTCTAGAGGTTTGGTACTTCACATTCCGTCCTCTTTTGAGTGGTAGTGTGGGTTTTCTACCCTTGCCTTCTGGATCACGCCTTACTTTTGTGTTGACAACCCTCTGCTTTGGCGAAGTTATCCTTGCGGCTTGATATCCGGGCTTTTAGTGACTTGTCCAATGACTTTTTAGTGTTCTTTATGTTGAACCTTTTTAGTCTCGGATGACGTACGTAGCCTTGTTTGAGATTGTGCCTTCTTTGAGTGGAGTTGTATCCCTTTTAGCTAAGAACATTTGAGCCTTAAGTTGTTTCTCAGCCTTTTGGCTTGTTCTTTTTTGAGATCATACTTGCGCCTCTTCTTAGCTGACGTCGACCTGTACGACTTTGCCCCTGCTTGAGTTTGGACCTTTCCGCGAGATCGTGCTTTCGGAGCTTCGATCTCTTTGAGGAAGTCGTGCTCAAGCATCCTGACTTTGGTCGATCGTGAGTAGTTTCTCCTTTGTGCGAGTCTGGTATTGCCTTTTTTAGTTTGTTGAGAGGTCTTTTCAGCTTTCTTCCGACTTGTTTGTCTTCACTGTTCGGGCTTTTTAGTCATATTCCAACAACTTTTTAGGTATAGTTTGTTTGGATGACTTTTTAGCTCCGTCTTTGAGGCCGTGCTTTTCGCTTTTTAAGTAGTGTCTTTTTTCAAGACTTCGTACCTTTCAGTGAAGCATTCCTGGCCTTCCTTTGGCCGTTTGTGAGATGTCTTTGTCCCCTTTGTGGATCTTTGTAGAGTGTCGGTACTTTGTTGTCCGACCTCTTTTGATCACTTCTGGTTTTGTCCACTTTCTGTTTGGTTGAGGTGGTCCTTGGGGCTAACTTGTCCGACGACTTTTTAGTGTTCTCGTAAAATACTTTTTAGTCATTCTGAACAATTTTGATAGCCTTGTCATGGAGCCGTGGCTTTTTGGGTGGAGCTATGTCCGTTTTAGCGCACGTTTTTCGTTGGTCCGACTTCTTCTTGTCGGTCCAAGCTGTAGCTTTCGTTGGTCCGACTTCTTCTTGTCGGTCTAAGCTGTAGCTTTCATTGGTCCGACTTCTTCTTGTCGGTCCAAGCTATAGCTTTTGTTGGTCCGACTTCTTCTTGTCAGTCCAAGCTGTAGCTTTTGTTGTTCCAACTTCTTCTCGTTGTCCTTTTCCAAGTTATTTTTGTAATCCTCTTTCTTAGACCTTGGTCTGGTCTCTTTCAGGGATTACTTTTATAACGTTTTTTTGTAGGAGACCGACTTCGTCATGTCGATCTCTTCTAAGTTATTTTGTAATCCTCTTTCTTGGACCTTGTTCAGGTCTCTTTCAGGGATTACTTTTATAACTTATTTGTTGTAGGAGACCGACTTCATTATGTCGATCTCTTCTAAGTTATTTTTGTAATCCTCTTTCTTCGACCTTTGTCAGGTCTCTTTCAGGGATTACTTTTATAACATGTTTGTAGGAGGTCGACTTCTTTGCGTCGTCCTCTTTCTAAGTTATTTTTGTAGTCCTCATTTTTGGACCTTTGTCAGGTCTCTTTCAAGGACTACTTTTATAACTTTTTCATTTTGGGCTGACTTTGTCATGTCTGGCCCTTCTAAGTTAAAGTAATCCTCTTTAATAGGGTTGGCCAGACCTCTTTCCAGGGTTTACTTATAACTTGGGTTGACTTGGTCCGACTTCTTAACGTCGGCCAATCTTTAAGTTATTATTTTAGCAATCTGTAAGACCTCGTCAGGTTCTTTTTTGGATCACTTTCGATAACTTCTTACATTATTCTGTGTTCATCTTTGCCGATTTGTAGAAAGTGGTTGTCATCTCTAGATCGTCTTTTGGGTGAATCGCGTTTTCACCTTTATCGGACGATTGTCTTTATTGTGATCGTGCAGTGAAATTGTTTTTCACTTTCTGCCGATCTGTTGCTTTATAACCGGACGATGAATGCTTCAGATTAATGCATCTTGGTATAGTAGTGAATTTTGTTTTCACTTTGTCGACCTTTGTCGAAATCAAACGATGAATTCGGTTTCCATCGTGGTCGGGTGGTGAATTTGGTTTTCACCTTGCCGACTTGTCGCTTTGAAATCGGACGATGAATTTGGTTTTCATCTTGCCGACTTTGTCATGATCGGGCGATGACTTTGGTGTTCACCTTGCCGACCTGCCGTAGTCGGGCGTCTTGGTAGGAAACTTTCTAGGGAATCTGCAATCTTTTAAACAATAAAATGAAGATAAGAATGTGTACATGTTAGTACTTACCTTTCTAAGTCGGCAATCTTTTTGGATCTCAGCCTGGCGCCCTTTTTAGATTGCAGGCATGCCATGACCTTGGTAGCTCTTGCCCCTCGAGGTTGGACACTTTGAAGCAACCTTTCCCCAGTTCTTCTGAACAACTTGGTATGGTCCTTTCCAGTTGGCTGCTGACCTATTTTGATGTCATTTCGGATTAGGATGAGATCGTTGTTGTTAGATTACCTTCTGATTGTATCTTGAGGCCATTTGACGTTTTAACGCCTCTTCCTTGATCCGAGCTCTTTCTCGGGTTTCTGGAGGTAGGTTGAGTTCTTCCTTTTGAAGTTGGGAGTTGGCCTCTTCACTGTAGTGGATCACTCTGGGCAATCCTTCTTTGGCCTCCATTGGGATCATTGCCTCTATTCCGTAAGCTAATCGGAAGGGTGATTCCTTTGTAGTGGAGTGTGGGGTTGTCAGATATGCCCATAGGACTTGTGGGAGCTCTTCAGGTGGGGCTATAGGGAAGTTGGCATGTAAAGCTTTGACTTTGTATTTGCTCTACAGAACTTTGGTTCTTTCTGCAAAAAGTTTGCATTTTTTATCGTTTGTTGTCACTTTTCTTTTGTCATTCGCCTTTGAGAAGAATGTGTGCTTTGCTTAGGGTTTGGTTGCTGTTCTTGTTTCTTTTCATCGTTGCCTGACTTCTTTTGTACAAAAGTTCTAGCTTTTGTTTTGACCTTTTGTTTGAGAGGTGTTCGGACTGTTTGGGTATAGATTGTCGACTTCTTTTCTCTGTGTTCTTGCCCTGTTGTTGCCTCCAAAGGGTGCCCCTGGACTTTCGTGTGAGTCCTGGGGTTTCCCTTTTACTGCCACGTCTGTCACTTGATGTTCTGCTATTATTGTCCGAATTGTTTCCTTATTTGCCCGAGTTGTTTGGTAGTAATCTCATAGTCGACCTATGTCTTTGAGATGTATACTAAGATCCCGGACGACATGTCTGATTGGCTGAATTCCATAGTTTTAATGCGTGTTACTGTGGCTGACGCTGAGTACATCCCTTATACCGCCTTCGAGATTGACTTATTGTCGTCTTGTAATGTAGCCTGGATGAGGCTTCTGTTATTGCCCCCTGGTTTGGTGTTGGCTAGTTTTGAAAATACATCAGCTCGGGCATTCTGCTCCCGAGGCATTTGTCGGACCTCATATCCCCGAATTGTCCGAGCTGTTGGTGCTGGCTGGTTTTGAAAATGCATCAGCTCCGACATTCTATTTGTCGGACTTCATTTTCCCCGATTTGTCCGAGCTGTTTTCTGTTTTTGTCCAGGGTCCCCTGAATTGTCCGAGATGTTCTCTGGTTTTGTCCAGGGTCCCCCGAATTATCCGAGCTGTCCTCTGTAGGATTCTTCCAACTAAGTTTGTTTTCTGTAGGATGCCTTTTATGGGCTGGTTGGTCCGAACTCTGATAGTGTGAGCTTAAAAGTATGGGTGGAGTCGTTGAGAGGTGAGTATATGGGCTTAGGCAAAGTTTTTCTATCTTTTGATAGTTTAGTTCGGCCCCTTGTAGAGCTTTGCTGATGAAGTAGATGGTTTCTAACTTTTTCTATCTTTTCTGACTAGTGCTGAGGCTATTGCCCGACTTCCCACTGCGAGGTATAATATGAGTTCTTCACTTTCCCATGGTCTGGAAAGAATGGGTGGTTGCCCCAAGAATTTTGAAATCTCGGAAGGCTTGTTCGCACTTCGTTGTCCTTTTCAACTCGTCTGACCTCTTTGGTGTGAGGTGGACGTTTAACTCGTCCGACCTCTTTGGTGTGAGGTGGACCTTCAACTTGTCCGACCTCTTTGTTGTGAGGTGGACCTTCAACTCGCCCGACATCTTTGATGTGAGGTGGACCTTCAACTCGTCCGAACTCTTTGGTGTGAGGCGGACCTTCAACTCGTCTGACTTCTTTATTGTGAGGTGGACCTTCAACTCGTCCGACCTCTTTAGTGTGAGGTGGATCTTCAACTTGTCCGACCTCTTTGGTGTGAGGTGGACCTTTAACTCGTCCGACCTCTTTGATGTGAGGTGGACCTTCAACTCGTCCGACCTCTTAGTTGTGAGGTGGACCTTCAACTCGTCCGACTTCTTTGTTGTGATGTGGACCTTCAACTCATCCGACCTCTTTGGTGTGAGGTGGACCTTCCACTCGTCCGACCTCTTTGGTGTGAGGTGGATCTTTAACTTGTCCAACCTCTTTGGTGTGAGGTGGATCTTCAACTCGTCCGACCTCTTTGGTGTGAGGTGGACCTTTAACTCATCCGACCTCTTTGGTGTGAGGTGGATCTTCAACTCGTCCGACCTCTTTGGTGTGAGGTGGATCTTCAACTCGTCTGACCTCTTTGGTGTGAGGTAGACCTTTAACTCATCCGACCTCTTTGGTGTGAGGTGGACCTTAACTTGCCCGACCTCTTCGGTGTGAGGTGGACCTTAACTTGTCCGACCTCTTTGATGTGAGGTGGACCTTCAACTTGCCCGACCTCTTTGGTGTGAGGTGGATCTTCAACTCGTCCGACCTCTTTGGTGTGAGGTGGACCTTTAACTCGTCCGACCTCTTTGATGTGAGGTGGACCTTCAACTCGTCCGACCTCTTTGTTGTGAGGTGGACCTTCAACTCGTTCGACTTCTTTGTTGTGAAGTGGACCTTCAACTCATCCGACCTCTTTGCTGTGAGGTGGACCTTCCACTCGTCCGACCTCTTTGGTGTGAGGTGGATCTTTAACTCGTCTGACCTCTTTGGTTTTTGATTGTGCGAGGTGGTGGGATATTTTCCGTGTTGCATATTTCTCGGTAAACCTCCACAAAAGACACCCGAAGAGGGGTGTAATTGCGGTATTTTCTAGGCTTCCCGGGTTGATCTTCTTTTTTCTTGGACTCTTTATCCTTGTCCTGTGGTGGGTTAGGAGAATTCGGTTTCTGAGCTCTCTCCTAGTCAAGAGTTCTCCTCTATGTTGATGTGTTTCTTTGCCTGTTCCTGTACCTCGTTTAGAGATGTTGGGTGCTTCTTGGATATTGAGTGCCTAAAAGGTCCTCCTCATAGGCCATTGATGAGACCCATGATATCTGCTTTTGTTGGCAGACTTTGTATGTCCAGGCACGCTTTGTTGAATCTTTCCATGTAGTTGTGAAAACTTTCCCGATCTCCTTTCTTGATCCCTAGCAATCTTGGAGCGTGTTCGGCTTTATCCTTCTGGATGGAGAATAACGGATTGCATCTGAGGCCTCTGTGAGATACATCCTGCTTCTGGAATTTCTAAGATGATAGATTGGATCTGATGTGCCGTCGTACGGGGTCATATCGGGAGCTTTGAAGTCCTTTGGGACATTAGCTTTCGTGATCTCTTTGGTGAATGGGTCTTGATCTTTGTGGGGGCTGTCTTCGTGACCGGATTGAGTTGTTTTGGCCTTGAGATCTGCTTCGAGTTTTAGGAGCTTGTCCTCTAACGTCGTCTTGTTTCTCTTCCGAAGATCTCTTTCGGCTTCCCGTTGATGTTCAGCTTCTTGTTCCAGTTGTTTAAGGCGATTCTGTTGCTCACGGATAGCTTTCAAAATTTCTGTGTTTGGGGGTTGCTTATTTCCCCCATTTTGAGGTGTGTCTTTGGAGGTGGCGTCCGTGTCTTTGTTTGGCGTTCGGTCCACCAAACTAGAGTTGTGATCGTTGTCATGGTTGTCCGCCATGGTGATGGGATGACTTCCAGGTTTCCCGGTAACAGCGCCAATGTTCCGAGGGTTACCTGAAACTGGAGGTCGATCTCGGTTGAGATCCTCTGTACGGATCGGTACCGACGTGTCCGGCTGGTAGGAGACGACCGGAGCTGTCGTGTCTGACTTGTTGGACTGGTTGTACTGCTGATCCTTCGTCACCGGAGGGTGGGGGGTACCTGCAAGAGACTCCGATGCTTAAGTTAGCATGGGTATTAAACAGGTGTTATGTAGAATCAGAGTATGAGTTATACCTGGGTGCTCCAGTGTATTTATAGTAGTGAGAAGTGACCTTCTTAGATAAGATAAGTTAGTTATCTTATCTTATCTTATCTTATCTTTGGGCGAGGTCAGCTTATCTTCAACGAAATCGCCCTTCTCTTTGGAGGCTTGAGTCGCCTTTGGATTGAGCTGTGTTCCTTCTATTTGGGCCCTTATTGGGCCTCTGTAGCGTTTTGGTCGAGCTCTTTGTTAAGAGGTCGGTCATTGGCCGAGCTCTTTGAGAAGAGGTTGGATAGTCTGACCTGAAGAGGTCGGTCGGCTTGTCGCTAAACATCCCGGGTCGGACATCTTGACCTAGGGTATGAACAGTTGGGTATAGTGACTTTAATCTTACCAACACTTGATTTGGGAATGCATGTGGTATAATCAGTGACCATACTTCATCTCTTCTCATGAGCAATTGACCAAGGAATTGGCTATTGATCAAGATTTGAGAGATTGAATTACCAAGGAATTTGAATTCGATCACTTAAGATTGCCAAGGAGATCAATGAATGCATTGATTGAGGAAGAGATGAAAATGAACTTGATCCGGAGAATGCAACATCTCCTAAGCCCAATGAATCCCCATTTCTGATCTTACACATTCTCTTTAATTTCTGCAATTTACTTTCATGAGCATCTTCCCCATTCCCATTTACAATTCTGAAATTTACTTTCCGTCATTTACTTTCAGCTCTTTACTTGCAGCATTTACATTTTCTGCTATTTACTTTCCTGCCATTTAATTTCCTGCAACTCTCAAACCAAATTCTGCTTCACTCAACTAGAACATTCCTCTAATTAAAGTTACTTGACCAATTAATCCCTGTGGGATTCGACCTCACTCTATTGTGAGTTTTTACTTGACGACAATTTGGTATACTTGCCGAAGGAAAATTGTTGAGAGACAAGTTTCCATGCTATCAGTCACCATGGCAGACAATCATGACAACGATCACAACTCAGATCTGGAAGATAGAACGCCGCACAAGAACACGGACACCACAACAAAAGATACTCCTCAACCTAACAAAAACGACAATTCACCAACTATGGAAGCCATGGAGGCACTCCAGGATCGCTTGAAGCAACTCGAAAAAGGGGCGGAGCATCAACGGGAAGCTGAGAAAAACCTACAAAGGGAAATAAGACGACACCGGGAATTGGAGGACAAACTCGTAAAAATCGAAGCCGATCTCAAGGCCAAAGATAATCAATCCTCTCATAAGGATAGCTCCTGCAAGGATCAAGATCCATTCACCAAGGAAATCATGAAGACCAAAATCCCGAAGGACTTTAAGCTCCCAGATATGACTTTGTACGATGGCACTACAGATCGCAACCATCACCTCAGCAATTTCAGAAGTAGAATGTACCTCACCGACGCCTCAAATGCAGTTCGCTGCAAAGCCTTTCCAACAACTCTAACAAAGACAGCGATTAGATGGTTCGACAATCTACCTCTTAGGTCCATCTCGAGCTTCGACGACTTAGCCAAAAAGTTCCTGGCCAGATTCTCCATCCAAAAAGATAAGGCGAAATACGCCCCTAGTCTATTAGGAATCAAGCAAGGATATCGGGAAAGTCTTCGCAACTACATGAAAAGATTCAACAAAATATGCCTAGACATACAAAGCCTACCAACAGAGATGATGAGCGGATATTTTATACACTTTTTTGGGTTAATTTCATATAGATTTTAGTATGTTTTAGTTGGTTTTTAGTTTATTTTCATTAGTTTCTAGGAAAAAATCCACATTTCTGGATTCTACTATGAGTTTGTGTGTTTTTCTATAATTTCAGGTATTTTCTGGCTGAAATTGAGGGAGCTGAACAAAAATCTGATTCAGGCTGAAAAAGGACTGCTGATGCTGTTGGATTCTGATCTCCCTGCACTCAAAATGGATTTTCTGGAGCTACAGGACTCCAAATTGCGTTGGAAAGTAGACATCCAGGGCTTTCCAGCAATATATAATAGTCCATACTTTGCTCAAGGATAGACGACGTAAACTGGCGTTCAACGCCAGCTCTCTGCCCAATTCTGGCGTCCAGCGCTAGAAACAAGTTGCAAGTTAGAGTTCAACGCCAGAAAAGGATCCAAAGCTGGCGTTGAACGTCCAAAACAGCCCCAGGCACGTGAGAAGCTTTAGTCTCAGCCCCAGCACACACCAAGTGGGCCCCAGAAGTGGATTTCTGCACTATCTGTTATAGTTTACTCATTTTCTGTAAACCTAGGTTACTAGTTTAGTATTTAAACAACTTTTAGAGATTTATTTTCCATCTCATGACATTTTTTAGATCAAAACTTTATACTCTTTGACGGCATGAGTCTCTAAACTCCATTTTTGGGGGGTGAGGAGCTCTGCTGTGTCTCGATGAATTAATGCAAGTATTTCTATTTTCCATTCAAACATGCGTGTTCCTATCTAAGATATCCATTCGCGCCTAACTATGGAGAAGGTGATGATCAGTGACACTCATCACCTTCCTCAATCCATGAACGTGTGTCTGACAATCACTTCCGTTCTACATCAGATTGAATAAATATCTCTTAGATTCCCTAATCAGAATCATGAGAATCTGGAAAGTCTAAACCTTGTCTGTGGTATTCCGAGTAGGATTCTGGGATTGGATGGCTGTGACGAACTTCAAACTCGCGAGTGCTGGGCGTAGTGACAGACGCAAAAGGATAGTAAATCCTATTCCGGTACGATTGAGAACCTGCAGATGATTAGCCGTGCGGTGACAGCGCACCTGGACCCTTTTCACTGGAAGGATGGATGGTAGCCATTGATAACGGTGATCCACCTACACACAGCTTGCCATAGGAGGACGTGCGTGCATGAATCAGAGGACAGAGGAAAGCAGAGATTCTGAAGACAAAGTATCTCCAAAACTCCAACATATTATCCATTACTGCATAACAAGTAACCTTTAATCCATGCTCTCTTGTTTATTCGCAACTCAACTGATAAATATAATTGACTTCCTGACTAAGAATTGCAAGATAACCATAGATTGCTTCAAACCAACAATCTCTGTGGGATTCGACCCTTACTCACGTAAGGTATTACTTGGACGACCCAGTGCACTTGCTGGTTAGTGGTACGAGTGTGAAAAGTGTGATTCACAATTCGTGCACCAAGTTTTTGGCGCCGTTGCCGGGGATTGTTCGTGTTTGAACAACTGACGGTTTATTTTGTTGCTTAGATTAGGAAAATTTTTCTTTTTGGTTTAGAGTCTCTTATTATTGTTCTTGGTTAAAATTTTATACTTCTTCAAAACAAGTGTTACATTTACTGCCCAATTGGCTAGAGCGTTGGTCTAAGTCCATGGCAGTTTGGTATACTCTTTTTAAAAATCTTTTTCAAAAATAATAATTTCTCTATTAAATTTTGTGCCAAACTTTAAGTTTGGTGTTTTCTTGTTGATTTCCCTTTTGGTTTTAGAAAATTTTAGTTTAGTTTTCTAAAACTTTTAAGTTTGGTGTTCCTTAGTGTTTTCCCTCCAAACTTTTCAAAAACAAGGAGCATCAGATCTAAAAATCCTAAATCTTGTGCCATCTTATTATTTTTCTCTCTCCTCTTTAAATTCAAAAATATATTTTCTCTCTATTTTAAAGCAAATTTTCGAAATTTACCTTTAAAAATTCAAATTTTTTTTTAAAATTTAAAACCTTTTTCAAAAATCATCATATCCTTTTTAAAACTTCCTAACCACTTTCTCTCTCCTCATTTTTTCGAAAATTTTCAACCATTTTTGTTTATTTTATTTTAATTTATTTCATTTTCGAATTAAATAAATAAATAAAAATAATTTTTTTTTATTTGACATTATCTCTCTTTCTCCATTATGGATCTAAGCAGAAATGAATAGCCCAGGAGGACTCTGGGGTCATATGCTAACCCCTCTACTGCTTCATATGGGAGTAGTATCTGCATACCCTCCATTGAAGTCAGTAGCTTTGAGTTGAGTCCTCAGCTCATTATCATGGTGCAGCAAAGTTGCCAGTATTCTGGTCTTCCACAGGAAGAACCTACAGAGTTTCTGGCATAATTTTTACAAATTGCTGACACAGTACATGATAAGGAAATAGATCAGGATGTCTACAGACTATTACTGTTTCCATTTGCTGTAAAAGATCAAGCTAAGAGGTGGTTAAATAACCAACCTAAGGCCAGCATAAGGACATGGAAACAGCTGACAGAAAAATTCCTGAATCAATACTTTCCCTCAAAACGGATGACACAGCTAAGGCTGGACATCCAAGGCTTTAAACAAGGAGATAAGGAATCTCTTTATGATGCCTGGGAGAGATACAGAGAGATGCTACGAAAATGCCCCTCTGAAATGTTTTCAGCGTGGGTTCAGTTAGACATCTTCTATTATGGGCTTGCAGAAGGAGCTCAGATGTCTCTAGATTACTCAGCTGGTGGATCTATCCACATGAGAAAGACAATTGAAGAGGCTCAAGAGCTCATTGATACAGTTGCCAGGAATCAGCATCTGTACCTAAGCAATGACCCTTCCATGAAAGAAGAGGGTAAAACAGTAACTGCTGAACTCAGCCCTGTAAAACAAGCTGCTGAATTCAATCAGCAATTGGACTTTCTAACAAAGCAGTTAGCCGAATTCAAGGATAAACTACAAGAGACAAGGATGGCTAATATAAATATGGAAGAACAATTGAAGCAAACAAAGCAGCAGCTGTCAAGACAAATAACAGAAGAATGCCAAGCAGTTCAATTAAGAAGTGGGAAAACATTAAATACCCCACCTCAAGGCAGCAAAGAGCCAAGGAATGAGCAAACCACCCAAAATTTACCTGAGGACAGTAAGAGCCCAGGGAAAAGTAATTCTGGCATTAAAATGCCAGTAATCTGGTGGAAGGCTGGCGTTGAACGCCCAGACCATGCCCAAGACTGGCGTTCAACGCCAGTAACAAGCAAGGACTGGCGTTCAACGCCAGAAACAAGCAAGGATCTGGCGTTGAACGCCCAAAATGGGCAGGATCTGGCATTGAACGCCCAAAATAGGCACAGTTCTGGCGTTCAGACACCAGGAACAGACAAGGAGTTGGCGTCTAACGTCACTCCAGCTTCTAACTCTGGCACTCAATTGCCAGTGAGGGATCAGACACACACAAGTGCTGATGACAACCCCTCTAAAAAGGCTTCTTCAACCACTTCTATAGGCAATAAACCTACAGCAACTAAGGTTGAGGAATATAAAGCCAAGATACCTTATCCTCAAAAACTCCGGAAAGAGGAGCAGGATAAGTAATTTGCTCGCTTTGCAGATTATCTCAGGACTCTTGAAATAAAGATTCCATTTGCAGAGGCACTTGAGCAAATACCTTCTTATGCCAAGTTCATGAAAGAGATCCTGAGTCATAAAAAGGATTGGAGAGAAATAGAAAGAGTTCTCCTCACTGAAGAATGCAGTGCAGTCATTCTAAAAAGCTTTCCTGAAAAGCTTAAAAACCCTGGGAGTTTTCTGATACCATGCATATTAGAAGGTAATTGCACCAAGATAGCTTTATGCGATCTTGGGGCAAGCATCAACCTAATACCTGCATCCACTATCAGAAAGCTTGGCTTAACTGAAGAAGTTAAACCAACCCGGATATGTCTCCAACTTGCTGATGGCTCCATTAAATACCCATCAGGCGTGATTGAAGACATGATTGTCAGAGTTGGGCCATTCGCATTTCCCACTGACTTTATAGTGCTGGAACTGGAGGAGCACAAGAGTGCTACTCTCATTCTAGGAAGACCCTTCCTAGCAACTGGACGAACCCTCATTGATGTCCAACAAGGGGAAATAACCTTGAGAGTCAATGATGATGAGTTTAAGTTGAATGCTGTCAAAGTCATGCAGCATCCAGACACATCAAAAGACTGCATGAAAGTTGATCTTATTGACTCTTTAGTAGAAGAGATCAACATGGCTGAGAGTCTCGAATCAGAGTTGGAAGACATCTTTAAAGATGTTCAGCCTGATTTGGAGGATTCAGAGGAGATGAAAGAGCCTCTGAAATTTCCTCTGGAAGAGGAAAAACCTTCTAAACCCGAGCTCAAACCATTACCACCATCCCTGAAATATGTATTTCTGGGAGAAGGTGACACTTTTCCAGTGATCATAAGCTCTGCTTTAAATCCACAGGAAGAGGAAGAACTTATTCAAGTGCTAAGGACACACAAAACAGCTCTTGGGTGGTCCATAGGTGACCTTAAGGGCATAAGCCCAGCTAGATACATGCACAAAATCTTATTGGAAGATAATGCTAAACCAGTGGTTCAACCACAGAGGCGGCTAAATCCAGCCATGAAGGAAGTGGTGCAGAAAGAGGTCACCAAATTACTAGAAGTTGAGATTATTTATCCTATTTCTGATAGCCCATGGGTGAGCCCTGTCCAAGTCGTCCCAAAAAAGGGAGGCATGACAGTGATTCATAATGAAAAAAATGAACTGGTTCCTACAAGAACAGTTACAGGGTGGCGCATGTGTATTGACTATAGAAGGCTCAATACAGCCACCAGAAAGGATCATTTTCCTTTACCATTCATAGACCAGATGCTAGAAAGACTGGCAGGTCATGATTATTACTGCTTTTTGGATGGCTACTCAGGCTATAACCAGATTGCAGTAGATCCCCAGGATCAAGAGAAAATAGCATTCACATGTCCATCTGGAGTGTTTGCTTATAGAAGGATGCCATTTGGGCTGTGTAATGCGCCTGCAACCATCCAGAGATGCATACTCTCTATTTTCTCTGATATGGTGGAAAATTTTCTGGAAGTCTTCATGGATGACTTCTCAGTATATGGAGACTCATTCAGCTCCTGTCTTGATCACCTGAAACTTGTCCTGAGGAGATGCCAAGAGACCAACCTAGTCTTAAATTGGGAAAAATGTCACTTCATGGTGACTGAAGGGATTGTCCTTAGGCATAAAATCTCAAACAAGGGAATAGAGGTGGATCTAGCAAAAATAGAGGTAATTGAAAAATTACCACCACCTACCAATGTTAAGGCAATAAGAAGCTTTCTGGGGCATGCAGGATTCTATAGGAGGTTTATAAAGGATTTTTCAAAAATCGCAAAACCTCTAAGCAATCTGCTAGCTGCTGACATGCCATTTGTGTTTGACACAGAGTGTCTGCAAGCGTTTGAAACGCTGAAAGCTAAGCTGGTCACAGCACCAGTTATTTTTGCACCAGACTGGACATTACCATTTGAGCTAATGTGTGATGCCAGTGATCACGCCATTGGTACAGTATTGGGACAGAGGCATGACAAGCTTCTGCATGTCATTTATTATGCTAGTCGCATTTTAAATGATGCCCAGAAAAATTACACAACCACGGAAAAAGAATTACTTGCAGTGGTTTATGCCATTGACAAGTTCAGATCATACTTAGTAGGATCAAAAGTGATTGTGTATACTGACCATGCTGCTCTTAAATATCTACTCACAAAGCAGGATTCAAAACCCAGGCTCATCAGATGGGTGTTGCTTCTGCAAGAGTTTGATATAGAAATAAGAGACAGAAAAGGGACAGAGAACCAAGTGGCTGATCATCTGTCCCGGATAGAGCCAGTAGAAGGGACGTCCCTCCCCTCTCTTGAGATCTCTGAGACTTTTCCGGATGAGCATTTATTTGCCATCCAGGAAACACCATGGTTTGCCGATATTGTAAACTATAAAGCTGCAAGGTTCATACCCAAGGAGTACAACAGGCAACAAAAGAAAAAATTAATCACTGATGCAAAGTACTAGTTGTGGGATGAACCCTATCTCTTTAAGAGATGTGCAGATGGAATAATCCGTAGGTGTGTTCCTAGAGAAGAAGCGCAGAAGATCCTATGGAATTGCCATGGATCTCAATATGGAGGCTATTTCGGGGGTGAGCGAACAGCCACCAAGGTCCTCCAATGTGGCTTCTATTGGCCCACACTCTATAGAGATTCCCGAGAGTTTGTACGTAACTATGACAGTTGCCAAAGAGCTGGTAATCTACCCCATGGTTACGCCATGCCTCAACAAGAAATCTTGGAGATTGAGTTGTTTGACGTATGGGGAATTGACTTCATGGGACCTTTCCCACCATCATTCTCAAACACTTATATTCTGGTGGTAGTTGACTATGTATCAAAATGGGTTGAGGCCATTGCCACACCCACCAATGATACTAAAACAGTGCTGAAGTTCCTCCAGAAACATATCTTTAGCAGGTTTGGTGTCCCTAGAGTACTGATCAGTGATGGGGGCACTCACTTCTGCAACAAACAGCTTTACTCTGCCATGGTTTGGTATGGGATTCGCCACAAGGTAGCTACTCCATATCATCCACAAACTAATGGGCAAGCTGAAGTCTCTAACAGAGAATTAAAGAGAATCCTAGAACGGACAGTAAGTACCCGTAGAAAGGATTAGGCACGGAGCTTAGATGATGCTCTGTGGGCTTACAGAACAGCATTCAAGACTCCTATAGGGACCTCTCCATACCAACTTGTGTATGGTAAGGCATGTCACCTGCCCGTGGAACTGGAACATAAAGCCTACTAGGCAACCAGATTCCTAAACTTTGATGCCAAATTAGCAGGAGAAAAAAGATTGCTCCAGCTAAATGAGCTAGAGTAATTCAGGTTCACTGCTTTCGAAAATGCCAAGCTTTATAAAGAGAAATAAAAAAAGTGGCATGATAGAAAGCTGTCATCTAGAATCTTTGAACCAGGACAGAAGGTTTTGCTGTTTAACTCTAGACTCACGCTATTCTCTGGGAAACTGAAATCCCGGTGGAAGGGACCATATGTGATTACAAGTGTATCACCATATGGTTATGTGGAGCTTCAAGATATTGATTCTGATAAGAAGTTCATTGTCAATGGACAGAGAATCAAGCACTATCTTGAAGGCAACGTTGAGCAAGAGTGCTCAAGGCTAAAGCTAGAATAAAAGCTCAGTAAGGTCCAGCTAAAGACAATAAAGAAGCGCTTGCTGGGAGGCAACCCACCCATGGGGCATCAATCCTCTAAGCATTTTGCCCTATTTTTATTTTTATTTGTTTATATAAAGTTCTTTACTAACAAGGTAAAAAATCAATTGCATAAGTTCACAGGGTTACAAAAGGAATCTGCACACAAAACAGAGAAAAAGAGCTCACTGGCAAGAAAACGCCAGTAAGGATAGCTATCTGGCGTTCAACGCCAGAAAAGGGCAACAACTGGGTGTTGAACGCCCAGGAGAGCAGCATTTGGGCGTTGAACGCTCAAAACAGGCAGCGTTTGGGCATTCAAATGCCAGGATGAAGGGAAGGAGGTAAATTCGTTTCTTCTTCATATTTTTCATTCTAATTTTAATTTCCATGTTTCAAATCATGATTTCTTGCATACACATGTTAAGAACCCTGATTTCTAAAATCCTTAATTTCTAAAAATCCTACTTTAAAAATATCAAATGTATCTTAATCCATAAGCACAAATCCTCTTTTTCAATCCAATTCAACTCTTTTCCAAAAATATTTTCAACTCATCAATATCTTTTTCAAATCTCCACATTATCTTTTTCAAAATTTAGATTTATCTTTTTCAAAAATTTTTTCATATCTTTTCAATTTTAAACTATATCCTCTCTTATCATATCTTCTATCTTATCTTTTCCAAATCAATCTTTTTTATCATATCTTTTCTAAATTTTCGAACCCACCCCCTCCTTTTAAATATGGGTTCGGCCTCCCCCCCCTCCATCAACAATTGCACCTAGCTCTCCTTCTATCCCTCTCCTTTCTTTTCTTTTGCTTGAGGACAAGCAAACCTCTAAGTTTGGTGTGTTTATCCATGATCACTAAGATCATGGCTCCTAAGGGAAAACAACCCACTTCAAGAGGCAAGAAAGAGAGTGTTCCAAAACCACTTTGGAATCAACGGAAGTTCTTATCTAAAGAACATTTAAACCATTATTACAAAATAATGGGTCTAAGATCAGTGATCCCGGAAGTTAGATTCGATCTGAAAGAAGACGAATATCCGGAGATCCAGGAGCAAATTCGAATCAGGAACTGGGAGGTCCTAGCTAATCCTGAGACGAAAGTGGGAAGGAATATGGTCCAGGAGTTCTATGCTAACATGTGGCAGACAGACAAGCAAAAACTATCTGGAACTGCTTTCTATGAATATCGGACCGTGGTCAGAGGAAAGATTGTTCATACTAACCTTGACAAGATCAGGGAGATCTTAAAGCTACCTCAGCTGAAAGATGATCCAGACTCTTTCAACAGGAGAATGATAAGAACAGACAAGGACCTGGATAAGATTCTAGAGGATATATGTATCCCTGGAGCCAGGTGGACCACCAGCACGAAGGGTGTCCCAAATCAACTCAAAAGAGAAGATCTCAAACCAGTCGCCAGAGGATGGCTGGACTTCATTGGGCATTCTCTGCTGCCCACCAGCAACCATTCTGAAGTCACTGTTAAAAGAGCAGTGATGATCCATTGCATCATGATGGGAAAAGAAGTGGAAGTTCATCAACTGATTTCAACTGAATTCTACAAAATTGCTAATAAAAATTCTAAAGAGGCCAGGTTGGCTTACCCAAGCCTGATTTCTCTGCTCTACAAGGACGCTGGAGTAAGGATGGGAATAACTGAGTATATCTCAATTGAGAAACCAATCACCAAAGCATCAATGGAAAAACAACAAGCACAGGATTACCCCATCAAGAAGAAAACACAGGAATTCCTCCCAGAAATCCCTCAATCTGAATATTGGGAGTATCTTGAAACATCAGTTACCAAGATGCAAGAAGCTATGGAACAAATAATAAAGGAACAGAAGGAACAAAGTCAAATTCTTTGATATTTGATTAAAGAACAGGAAGAGCAAGGGCGTGACTTGAGGGAATTGAAGCGCCAGAAGTTATCTCTTGAAGGACCAATCACCCCACAGATCCGAGGAACATCTACTTCCCAGAACAAAGGTTGTTAAATTCTAATTTCTGCTTTAACTCTGTGATAGTTGTCGTTATAAGAGTTTACCTTAGGAGTCATATAGTAGTAATTAGTGTCTATTTTGATTTTACCTCCAATTAAGTTATAGTCTATTTTTCTCATCATCAGCAAACTTGAATAAAATAGTAGATCTTTTGAATAAGAGGCAATAAAATTTGAGTTTTTAATAAGAAAAATTCTAATTAGTAACATGTGGTGGCAATGCTTTCTGTCTTCTGAATGAATGCTTGAACAGTGCATATGTCTTTTGAATTTGTTGTTTAAGACTGTTAAATATATTGGCTCTTGAAAGAATGATGAACATGAGACATGTTATTGATAATCTGAAAAATCATAAAAATGATTCTTGAAGCAAGAAAAAGCAGCAAAGAACAAAGCTTGCAGAAAAAAAAAAGAGAGAGAGAGAAAGAGAAAGCAAGCAGAAAAAGCCAAAGCTCTTAAAACCAAAAGGCAAGGGTAATAGAAAGGATCCCAAGGCTTTGAGCATCAGTGGATAGGAGGGCCCAAGGGAATAAAATCCTGGCCTAAGCGGCTAAACCATGCTGTCCCTAGCCATGTGCTTGTGGCGTGAAGGTGTCAAGTGAAAACTTGAGACTGAGCGGTTAAAGTCAAGGTCCAAAGCAAAAAGAAGAGTGTGCTTAAGAACCCTGGACACCTCTAATTGGGGACTTTAGCAAAGCTGAGTCACAATCTAAAAGGGTTCACCCAATTATGTGTCTGTGGCATTTATGTATCCAGTGGTAATACTGGAAAACAAAGTGCTTAGGGCCACGGCCAAGACTCATAAAGTAGCTGTGTTCAAGAATCATCATACTGAAATAGGAGAATCAATAACATTATCTGAATTCTAAGTTCCTATAGATGCCAATTACTCTGAGCTTCAATGGATAAAGTGAGATGCCAAAACTGTTCAGAAGTAAAAAGCTACTAGTCCCGCTCATCTAATTAGAATCTGAGCTTCACTCAAAAACTCTGAGATATTATTGCTTCTTGACTTATTAGTCTTCTATTTTATTTGTCTAGTTGCTTGAGGACAAGCAACAGTTCAAGTTTGGTGTTGTGATGAGCGGAAATTTTATACGCTTTTTGGGGTTAATTTCATATAGATTTTAGTATGTTTTAGTTGGTTTTTGGTTTATTTTCATTAGTTTCTAAGCAAAATCCACATTTCTGGATTGTACTATGAGTTTGTGTGTTTTTCTGTAATTTCAGGTATTTTCTGGCAGAAATTGAGGGAGCTGAGCAAAAATCTGATTTAGGCTGAAAAAGGACTGCTGATGTTGTTGGATTCTGACCTCCTTGCACTCAAAATGGATTTTCTGGAGCTACAGAACTCCAAATGGCGTGCTTCCAATTGCGTTGGAAAGTAGACATCCAGGGCTTTCCAGCAATAAATAATAGTCCATACTTTGCTCAAGGATAGACGACGTAAACTGACGTTCAACGCCAGCTCTCTGCCCAATTCTGGCGTCCAACGCCAGAAACAAGTTGCAAGTTGGAGTTCAACGCCAGAAAAGGATCCAAAGCTGGCGTTGAACGCCCAAAACAGCCCCAGGCATGTGAGAAGCTTTAGTCTCAGCCCCAGCACACATCAAGTGGGCCCCAGAAGTTTATTTCTGCACTATCTGTTATAGTTTACTCATTTTCTGTAAACCTAGGTTACTAGTTTAGTATTTAAACAACTTTTAGAGATTTATTTTCCATCTCATGACATGTTTTAGATCAAAACTTTATACTCTTTGACGGCATGAGTCTCTAAACTCCATTGTTAGGGGTGAGGAGCTCTGCTGTGTCTCGATAAATTAATGCAAGTATTTCTGTTTTCCATTCAAACATGCGTGTTCCTATCTAAGATATCCATTCGCGCCTAACTATGGAGAAGGTGATGATCAGTGACACTCATCACCTTCCACAATCCATGAACGTGTGTCTGACAATCACTTCCGTTCTACATCAGATTGAATGAATATCTCTTAGATTTCCTAATCAGAATCTCCGTGGTATAAGCTAGATTGATGGCGGCATTCATGAGAATCCAGAAAGTCTAAACATTGTTTGTGGTATTCCGAGTAGGATTCTGGGATTAGATGGCTGTGACGAACTTCAAACTCGCGAGTGTTGGGCGTAGTGACAGACGCAAAAGGATAGTAAATCCTATTCCGGTACGACTAAGAACCTGCAGATGATTAGCCGTGCGGTGAAAGCGCACCTGGACCCTTTTCACTAGAAGGATGGATGGTAGCCATTGACAACAGTGATCCACCTACACACAGCTTGCCATAGGAGGACGTGCGTGCATGAATCAGAGGACAGAGGAAAGCAGAGATTCTAAAGACAAAGCATCTCCAAAACTCCAACATATTATCCATTACTGCATAACAAGTAACCTTTAATCCATGCTCTCTTGTTTATTCGTAACTCAACTGATAAATATAATTGACTTCCTGACTAAGAATTGCAAGATAACCATAGATTGCTTCAAACCAACAATCTCCGTGGGATTCGACCCTTACTCACGTAAGGTATTACTTGGACGACCCAGTGCACTTGCTGGTTAGTGGTACGAGTGTGAAAAGTGTGATTCACAATTCGTGCACCAAGAGGCCGCCATCATGGGCCTCATCAATGGCCTACGAGAAGGAACTTTTAGCCAATCTATATCAAAAAAACACCCCACATCTCTGAACGAAGTACAAGAATGAGCGGAGAAATACATCAACATGGAGAAAAATTCTCGACTAGGAGAAACCTCAAAATCCGGATTCCCCTATCCCCCCTGGGACAAGGATAAAGAATCCAAAAGGAAGGAAGATCGACATTGGGAAAAAATAAAAAAATACCACAATTACACCCCGCTTCGGGTGTCCCTTGTGAACGTCTCCAAAGAAGTCTGTCACATAGAAAAAATACCCCCAGCTCGACCACTCAAAAGCAAAAAAGGAGGAGGAAATCGGACCGAATATTGTGAATACCATTGAATTCGTGGGCATTCCACCAACGAATGTTTTGACTTAAAAAATGTCATAGAAAAATTAGTAAGAGAAGGAAAATTAGAACGGTATCTGGCCACCCGGGACGACGAGCAAAGAAAAAGAAGAAGGGACGAGGATGTCGGACGAACCGAGCAATCACCTCGTACGCCAGAAAGGCATGTACACGGAGGGTTTGCAGGAGGAGGAATCTCTAAATCATCTCGCAAAAGATATCTCAAAGAAGTATATCATGTCGAGGGGAAGGAGAAAGCACTCGACATCCCCGCCATTACCTTCACTAAAGAAGACGCATCCGATGTCATCTCAGGACACGACGATTGATAAACCACTATTTTATGGATTATCTTGTGCTCAATTGAGTGGATTTTATCAACCCTTTACCCACTTATTCATAATATTTGCATGGTTTTATATTTCCTTCTTGATTTTGTTCTATGATTGAAAACATGCTTCTTTGATCTTATATTTGCTTATTATTAATCCTCTCTTATTACCATTAGATGCCTTGATATGTGTGTTAAGTGATTTCAGAGATTACAGGGCAGGAATGGCTCAGAGGATGGAAAGGAAGCATGCAAAAGTGGAAGGAATACAAGAAGTTGGAGAAATTGCTAAGCCGTCCAGCCTGACCTCTTCGCACTCAAACGGCTATAACTTTTGCCACAAAGGTTCAAACGACGTGGTTTCAGTTGCGTTGGAAAGCTAACGTCCAGGGCTTCGATTTGATATATAATATGCTATGGTTTCCCTAACGCTAGGTGACGCGACCATGTGCTCCATGCGGCCGCGTCGTAGTGACAGAAATCCAGCGTTATTGAATTCAAGACCAGCGAATTCTGGGCTGTTTCTGACCCAGTTCTCGGCCCAAAAAACACAGATTAGAGGCTATAAAGTGGGGGAATGCATCCATTCATAAGAAGGCTCTCATAATTTACAATTTTAGGAGTAGATGTAGTTTTTAGAGAGAGAGGTTCTCTCCTCTATCTTAGGATTAGGATTTAGGACTTCTCTTAGTTTTAGGAGTGACTCTCAATCCCAGGTTCAATATTTCTTTTATTTATTTCTCCAATTTAATTTATGAATGTCCATGTCAGATTTAATTTCTTTTGTGAATGCAATTCGAGGTATTTTCAGATTTAATTTTGCTTTGCTTCATTTATAAATGTTTTTAATTTAATTTAGATTTTTCTTCCTTTTGGCTTTGGTTAAAGTAATTGGTGACGCTTGAGCTGTCAAATAAAATAGTGCTTGAAATTGGCAGATTCTGATTGAACTAGGATTGCTCTAAATCTAGTCTCTCCACAGGAGTTGACTAGGACTTGAGAATCAAGCCAATCAGCCCACTTAACCTTCCTTTGTTTCGTAAAGGCTGGCCAAGTGGGATTAAAATCCAATTCTCATCACAATTGATAAGGATAGGACTTCCAGTTCTTATACTTTGCCAAGAGTTTATTTTATAGTTATTTATTTATCTTATTCTTCTTATGCAACGTACTGCTTCCTTACTTTCTAAAACCCCTAATTTACAAGACTCATAACCAATAATAAGAACATAGCTCCCTGCAATTCCTTGAGAAGACGACCCGAGGTTTAAATACTCGGTTATCAATTTTAAGGGGTTTGTTACTTGTGACAACCAAAACATTTGTACGAAGGGATTTCTGTCGGTTTAGAGACTATATCTACAACGCGACTGTTTTTATGAAATTCTTTACTGGCAAAAATCCTAATGTCAAAATGGCGCCGTTGCCGGGGAATTGCAAACGTGTGCCTTATTATTGGTTATTGTAAATATTTTTTGCTTTTTGTTTGTTTATTTGTTTTTATTTTTGTTTTTATTTTTGCTTTTTCATAAATTAAGAGGTTATTGGTTTTTATTTAGTTATTAAAAAAAATTTTTTTTCAAAAATTTGTTCTTAATGTTCATCTTGATCTTCAAGTTGTTCTTCGCGTTTATCTTGACCTTCAAGCTGTTCTTAGTTATTTTCTTCGTTTTGATCTAAAAATTTGAAATTTAGTGTCATTTTATTGTTTTTCTCTTTCCTCATTAAATTCAAAAATATTTTGAATTAATTTTTTTCGAAAAAAAATTTCAGATTTTTATTTTTAAAATTTTTATCTTATCTTATCTTATTTCAAAAATCAAATTTCAAAATTTAAATTTAAAAATTTTCAAAATTTAAATTTAAAAATTTTCAAATTTCAAATTTCAAATTTCAAAAATTTAAAATTCAAAATTTAAATAACCTTTTAATTTAAATTTATTTTTATTTTCATTTTTTATTTTTATTTTGCTACTATGAACTCTCACCCCTTTGGCTATGAGTCTGGTTACAATTATGTTGCAGGAAGAAGAAATTACAATGAGAACAGATATCAAGGTTGGAACAATCAAAGATGGGAGGAGCCACAAGGATTTGATCAACCCTCATGGCAACAACCACCTCCAGTGGACTATCAACAACCACCACCACATGCCTATGAACCCTTTCCTCAACATGACTTTGGACCACCATACTCACAAGCCCCTTTCCACCATTCACCTCCATATGACCCTAACCCACATCCACCATACCAACCACCTTATGAACTAAATGAACCATACATAGATCCACCCCAAACCTCCATGGAGAAAGCACTTGCCAATCTAAACTCTACTATACAAGCTCTCGTCGCCCAAATTAGACCACCAAATACCTTCAACAATCAACCCTCAAGCTCTAATGCACTTCCTTTTCAACCACAGAATGATCTCTCCATCCCATCACCACCATCCATGGAAGAGCACCCACATCCATCAATCCAAGAGCAATATGATCCCAATAATGCTATTGACATGGAACAAGAGAGAAGGGATCATCTTCGCGAATCCATACTTCATAAGCAGCTAGAGGAGGCCCTAAAGGTGAAGTTAGTAAATACCCTTGAAGATGAAAGAACAATTGAAAGGAGTTGTCATGGAAAGCAAATCATCAAGGATGAGTACGATTTTATATTAAAACTACTGGACAAAGGAGTAATTACTAAAGAGGAAAAAGTGGTTGAAGACTTGCGAGATGCTGAACCTCCATGGGAAAGTCAAGACACAGAGCCTCCTTCCAAGACGGTTGCATTTGATGTTGAGGAGGGTGTACAACCTCCAAGGTATACCCTGGTTGAAGACTTGGAAGAGGTTGAAATTGAAGAAGCTTACAAGGAGGTGGAAGTTGTCAGAGAAGAGCACAAGGGAGTGGAGCTTGCAATTTCATTAGAAATACCTCCCCCTAAGTTACCATCATCCTTCACAACATTCAAGTGGGTAAAATTCATATCCCTTAGCTTTCTAATTCCACTTGAATATGGGCTACTGGAGACGGATGGTCAAATTAGAGCTCTTTGTGGCATAGAGAGTAAGAGGAAGATGGTTAGTGGTTGGAGTTGTCCAACAAGGCTCAACATGGTTGCATACTCAAAGTTTAAATGCAAAGGTTGGTGTAAAGCTCAACTGAATGGGTCTAGGAAGCTGTTTGGTAGCTGCAGTGAGAACTCAAATTACTTATCACCCAGTTGGAAAAATACAGATCCCGACAAGGATGGGTGTAAAAGCAAGATTTGGGATCCTGGAATTTGCTCTGACACTTGTTACCCCGGGAGCCTAAGAATCTGTTTGAAACTTCTTAAGGGCTTTACATGCTTAGTTTGGGACCCCGGAGGTTACTGGAGATACAAACATTGGTGGAGATTCCTGGATGAATTCAAGCACAAGCCACCATAACAGGGAGCTCACCAAATGTCCAACTTAAGGACTTTAACTAAAAGTGCTGGGTGGGAGACAACCCACCATGGTATGATCGTTCCTTTTTTATTTTTATTTGTTTTCGAGTTTTATTTTATTTTATTATATTATATTGAACCTGGAGTTTTGCATCACATTCATATTAACACTGCATTCTGCATTTTTTTCAGATTATTAAAAAAAAAGGATTTTCGAAGGCGACGTGACAGCGTCACCGACGCGTCCGTGTCGTATGTGCGTTCGGAAGAAAATGAGGTTGAACAGAGAGTCACGCGAAAGCGTGGCTGGAGGCGCGCCATTAGCACAAATTGACTCCACGCGACCGCGTCGCTGACGCGTCCGCGTCATATGAGAAACATGCCTCCCACGCGACCGCGTCACCCACGCGGCCACGTGACATGAAAATCGACGTCAACCGGGTGCATGGCAGAAAGTTGAGCTGGAGTTGGGCTGGATCCGTGCTAGCAGCACAAGCCCTGCCACGCGAACGCGTCACTCACGCGTCCGCGTCACTCACGCATCCGCGTCATATTGGAAATAAGGCCACCCGCGCGATCGCGTCGACCACGCGACCGCGTCACCCTGGATTTTGGCAATACCAAGTTTCGAACAGAGAGTTGTGCGACCGCGAGGCTGCACTCGCGCCACTACCATAAATCAAGCACGCGATTGCGTGCCCACGCGTCCGCGTCACCTGACCTTATTGCGCACCACGCGACCGCATCACCCACGCGACCGCGTCGCCAGCGTCACACAACCTATCCAGATTAGTGCCAATTTTCTTCTCTTTTCTTCTCTAATCCTAATTTCTTTTATCTTTTCTTCTTTCTTCTTTCTTTCTTACTTTATTTCTTTCCCTTCTCATTCTTCTTATCTTTTATTTTATTTTATTTATTTGCATACTTTCATTCATTGCATATTTTTATTTTTCTAAATTTATTATTTTACCATTGGTGTTCAAATGTTCTTATTCAACTATTACATCTTTTCTGGTGTTTTCTTGGTGCTTAATGACTTGTTTAATTCTGATTGAGTAATATTATTTAAATCAATGCCAATCTTTTATATCTGTATTACTTTTGCATTGACATGAATTTATATTATATCTCCTTCCCCACTCTCTTCCCCATTGTTGTACATTTTGTACCACTAGCATGCCATGGCTTCTATTGTTTTCTCACTTGCATGTTGTAGCTACCATGTAATTGAGACCCTTATCATTTGGCATTAACCCACCCATACTGTATTTATTTTCCTATCTTTATTTCTGGGTTACTCCTCTTCCCTTTTTCTTTCAGGATGGCCACCCGGAAGAGAACCGGAAGACGTTTACATGAGGAGACATGCAAGTCAATCTGCACAATCTATAGAGAAAAGCATCAGTTGAAGCCACCCGTCCACTTGCACATCTTAGCATGCACCGAGGACGGTGCAATCTTTAAGTGTGGGGAGGTCGATACCGATCTCCATGGGTTAGTTATTTCCTGACTCAACACCAAAATTTTTATTTTATTTGTTTGTTCATTGTTGCATTTGCATGTTTGATTGCATATTTGTTTAATTTTGTGCATATTTTACCACTTGGTTGAAGTAATATTTTCTTTTTCAAGAAACCTTTTAGAGCATTTCACTAATTTGAATAAAATTTAATGTTACACTTGCTTGAAGAGATATTATACTGGAACATGGTTTAGAGCTCGAACACACAAAACCTGTGAGATTTTGAGCCTATTTGACTTGGTTGCATTTTTCAACCAATATTTTATTTTTGATGTGTATTTTTCTCTCTAAAATTGTGATCTTTGTCTTGCTTAATTCTATATTTCTATGGTTTGATGTATACATGCACTTATATGATTGAGGTATTTGTTTCACTGAGCTTACATACCCATATGGCCTTACCTTTCATTATCCTTTGCAAATCAATTTGAGCCTATTTTACCCCTTTTATTCTTTATTTTAGCTCATCATTAACTCTAAGCGAAAAACAATAATGCCTTAATTTGAATCCTTGGTAAGCTTAGACTAGTGAGATGCTTATGATTTAAGTGTGGGAAAATTGAATTAGTTTGAAAATTGAGTATGTTAGAATTTTCTAAAAATGTGAAAAAAAAATGTTTAGGACATGATTCATGCATCCAATAATTTAATCATATGCATTGATAAAAATAAAAGAAAAAAATATATATTAAAAAAAAAGAAGTGAAAAAAAAGAAAAAAAAAGAACAAATAAGAAAAAGGGGACAAAATGCCCCAAAGTAAGTGGTGAAAGCAATGCATATGTACTGTACTTAAAATTAGGATGCATGAATACGTGGAAACATGGTTAATGGATAGTTAGGGGTGGTATTATGATTACATGGATTGTCTAAAAGTTAGGTGAAAAGTTTAAGTTAATTCAAGATTCAAATTTTAGTCCACTTGGCCAAATACAATCCTACCTTGACCCTAACCCCATTACAACCCTTAAAAGACCTCTTGATTTGTGTATTTATGTATTAAATTTATGTTGATTGTTAGATGAAGAGCAAGCCTTAGAAATCAAGGTTAGTAGATAATTGAGAGAATCGAACCTAAAACACTTGAGTGATTAGAGTGTATACACTACCAGTGAGGGTTCGATGCTCAATCCCTTGTTCCCTGCTTTCATGAGCTATTTTCTTCTTGCAAGTCTATTTGTACTTCATTTTCATTATTTGAATTAGTGAAATCTAGTTCATATTTTCTCTTGAAAGATTTTTTTACTTTTAACTAAGTAGATGGAAATATTCTGCATGTAGTTACATTCATAGGTTGCATTTCATACATTCTTCATTCTTTATAGCTTCTCTTGAGCTTAGCATGAGGACATGCTAATGTTTAAGTGTGGGGAGGTTGATAAACCACTATTTTATGGTTTATCTTGTGCTCAATTGAATGGATTTATCAACCCTTTACCCACTTATTCATAATATTTGCATGGTTTTATATTTCCTTCTTGATTTTGTGCTATGATTGAAAACATGCTTCTTTGATCTTATATTTGCTTATTATTAATCCTCTCTTATTACCATTAGATGCCTTGATATGTGTGTTAAGTGATTTCAGAGATTACAGGGCAGGAATGGCTCAGAGGATGGAAAGGAAGCATGCAAAAATGGAAGGAATACAAGAAGTTGGAGAAATTGCTAAGCTGTCCAGCTTGACCTCTTTGCACTCAAACGGCTATAACTTTAGCTACAAAGGTCCAAACGACGCGGTTTCAGTTGCGTTGGAAAGCTAACGTCCGGGGATTTGATTTGATATATAATATGCTATGGTTTTTCTGACGCTAGGTGACGTGACCGCGTGCTCCATGCGGCCGTGTCGCAGTGATGGAAATCCAGCGTGATTGAATTCGAGACCGGCGAATTTTGGGCTGTTTCTGACCCAGTTCTCGGCCCAGAAAACATAGATTAGAGGCTATAAAGTGGGAGAATGTATCCATTCATAAGAAGGCTCTCATAATTCACAATTTTAGGAGTAGATGTAGTTTTCAGAGAGAGAGGTTCTCTCCTCTCTTTTAGGATTAAGATTTAGGACTTCTCTTAGTTTTAGGAGTGACTCTCAATCCCAGGTTTAATATTTCTTTTATTTATTTCTCCAATTTAATATTATGAATGTCCATGTCAGATTTAAGTTCTTTTGTGAATGCAATTCGAGGTATTTTCAGATTTAATTTTGCTTTGCTTCATTTATAAATGTTTTTAATTTAATTTAGATTTTTCTTCCTTTGGGCTTTGGTTAAAGTAATTGGTGACACTTGAGCTGTCAAATAAAACAGTGCTTGAAATTGGCAGATTCTGATTGAACTAGGATTGCTCTAAATCTAGTCTCTCCACAGGAGTTGACTAGGACTTGAGAATCAAGCCAATCAGCCCACTTAACCTTCCTTTGTTTAGTAAAGGCTGACCAAGTGGGATTAAAATCCAATTCTCATCACAATTGATAAGGATAGGACTTCCAGTTCTTATGCATTGCCAAGAGTTTATTTTATAGTTATTTATTTATCTTATTCTTCTTATGCAACATACTGCTTCCTTACTTTCTAAAACCCCTAATTTACAAGACTCATAACCAATAATAAGAACATACCTCCCTGCAATTCCTTGAGAAGACGACCCGAGGTTTAAATACTCGGTTATCAATTTTAAGGGGTTTGTTACTTGTGACAACCAAAACGTTTGTATGAAAGGACTTTTGAAGGTTTAGAAAGTATACTTGCAACGAGGATTTATCCGCAAATTTCTAGACCACGCAAAAGTTCTCTCATCAACGATCCCATGGTCATCACCATTATACTGGCAAATGCAAATCTCCACCACACACTGATAGACCAAGGGAGCTCCGCCGACATCTTGCTCAAAACTGCCTTCAACAAGCTCGGCCTAGAAGAATAAGAACTTAGAGCATATCCGAACAGTCTGTTCGGACTGGGAGACACCCCAGTGCAACCACTCGGATACATCTCATTACATACAACCTTCGGGAAGGGAAACCAATCCAGAATGCTCAAAATAGACTACATCGTGGTCGACGTAAGCTCTGCCTACAATGCCCTAATAGGTCGGACAACATTGAATTAGCTCGGTGCAATAGTCTCGACTCCACATCTGTGCATGAAATTCCCAACTACAGAAGGGATAGCTACAATAAAAGCAGACCAGAAGATGGCATACCGCTGTTACAATGAAAGTCTAAATCTCAGAGGCAGAGGAGAAGAATTCCACACAATTGAACTCGGTGAAGTATAGAGGCGGGAAGAGCTCCGCCCACAACCCGAAGGTGAAATAGAAAAAATCCAGATCGAAGATATCCCGGACTAAACAACCATAAAAGAATCACTCGTACAGTTCTTATGAGATAATGTTGACCTCTTTGCATGGAAAGCAGCAGACATGCCGGGTATAAACCCTAAATTAATGTGCCACAAGTTGGCGGTCTACCCGGGATCTCGGCTAGTACAACAAAGGCGAAGAAAACTCGGGCCAGAACGATCCCGAGCTGTGGAAGAGCAGGTACAAGCTCTACTAGAGGTAGGATTCATAAAGAGAAGTTAAGTATCCATTATGGCTAGCTAACGTCATCTTGGTGAAAAAATCAAATGGGAAATGGCGAATGTGCACCGATTACACCGATCTCAACAAAGCCTGCCCTAAAGATCCTTATCCACTCCCAAGTATCGATGCTCTGGTAGATGCCTCCTCCGGATATAAATACCTCTCGTTTATGGATGCATACTCGGAATACAACCAAATCCCAATGTATCCACCCGACCAAGAAAAAAATTCATTCTTAACCCCAAAAGCAAACTACTGCTACATTGTCATGCCTTTTGGTCTCAAAAATGCGGGAGCTACTTATCAGAGATTAATGAACAAAATCTTTACCGATCAAATCGGAAAAATCATGGAAGTCTATGTGGACGACATGTTAATAAAGACACAAAGTGAGGAGATGCTATTGTCCGACCTGACTCAGGTGTTCGACACTATAAGAAAGCATGGCATGCGACTCAATCCTGCAAAATGCACCTTCACAGTAGAAGCTGCAAATTCTTGGGTTTTATGCTCACGCAAAGAGGAATAGAGGCAAATCCGGATAATGCCGGGCCATACTCGACATGAAGAGCCCGACTTCTGTCAAAGAAGTACAACAACTCAATGGAAGACTGGCAGCCTTGTCCAGATTTCTAGCCGGATCGGCAATAAGATCTCTCCCCTTCTACGCTACTCTAAGGAAAGGAAAAAAGTTTGAATGGACAAAGGAGTGCGAGCAATCCTTCCAAGATTTCAAAAGATTCCTGGGACAACCACATATCCTAACTCGGCTATGGAAAGGAGAACCACTCACATTATACCTCGCAGTAGGAAGTCGGGCAGTAGCGTCAGCACTAGTTCGAGAAGACGACAGTGGGCAACAACCCGTATACTTCATCAGTAAAGAATTACAAGGATCCGAGCTAAACTACCAAAAAATAGAAAAATTTGCATACGCCCTCATACTAACATCTCGACGACTTCGTCAATATTTCCAAGCCCACATCATTAGGGTTCGGACTAACCAACCTATAAAAGGGATTTTGCAGAAAACAGATCTAGCGGGTAGGATTTTGTAATGGGCAGTCGAGTTGTCTGAATTTGATCTTCAATACGAAGCTCAGACAGCCATTAAGTCACAATACCTGACCGACTTCATCGCAGAATTTACGGACACCCTGGAACCCCCCACAGAATGGAGTATCTACGTGGATGGTTCCTCAAATAAAACTGGAAGCGGCACAGGCGTGATAATCGAAAGCGATCAAGGAACCCAAATCAAACTCTCCCTCAAATTTGGGTTCCCTGCCTTAAACAACCAAGCAGAATATGAGGCACTACTAGTTGGTTTGAAGCTGGCTAGAGAGGTTGGAGCACAAAAGCTTATCATCTTCAGTGATTCATGATGACAAGTCATCTTAACCTAGTTTTACTAGTCTTTTTCTTTGTTTTTATTTGGTTTTATGCACTTTCTTGCATTCTAAGTAAGTAATTTGGAATGGAAATGCATGGTTTCTTTGAATCAAACAACCCCCATTTAATTGATGCTAAATCATGAGGATTAAGCTAAATTTAATTGATTTTTAAAGATTTATAAACCTTGTGAATTTGGTGATACTTTGATTGGTTGTTTTGATTAATTGTAGGTGAAGAAAAGAAGAAAAAAAGAAAGCGTGGCTTCAGAAACGTGGCCCAAGGAAGAAAAGAGTGTGGCAAAGAAAAGTGAAAAGCGTGGCACATGGAAGGAGGGAAGCCACAATGCTCTCCCCAAGAGCTCAGTGCTCTCCAAAGGAGCACAACAATGAACCAAGGAGGCAATGCTTCAATGCTCTGCTCCCCTTGTGAGCTGAGCACAATTTGAGAAACAAGAAACAAGGAAAGCAAGAACAATGCTCAGCTCTCCAAGGGAGCATTATCGGGCTTCCACCAAAAATAAATAAAAGGAAATAAGTTGCCAATGCTTGCTCCAAGGTTTGAACCCATGACCCAAGGGAAGGAGGGGAGCGCTCCTTGCAAGGAAAATAAGCCAAAATTGGCCAAAATGCTCCAAGCAAGTCTCGAACACAGAGTCTTCACTAAGAAAGCAAGGAAGCTACGCTCTTAGCACCACTTGAGCGCTACCATGATGATGTCCAAGACTTGGCACGCGAAATATTTCAAGGGACCGAGGCAAGGCCCAACACAAGCCACAATGCTCCGCTCCCCACATGAGCGGAGCATTCCCTTGATGCTTCTCCCAGCCAAGGCACGCTACAAGACTCCCCACTCAAAGCTTCAATGCTCTGCTCACCACTTGAGCTGAGCATCCTCATGGGAGCAATTTCTCCATGGGCTAAAAATTTAATCAAAAATCCAATTAAATTCAAATCTTCACCAAATTAAAAAGCCCACCCAAATTCTAAAATCCAAGAATAGAAAGTGTATAAATAGGAGTTAGTTTGATTTAATTAGAAAACTTTTTGACCTTTAGATTTTACTTTGATTTTTCTTTGAACTTTCATTTTTATTTTGAGCTTTTACTTTTGAATTTAGATCTTAGAGAATTGGGAAGGGGAATTGATCTCTCTTCTTCCTTGTTCTTGCTTGAGCACTCTTTACTTTTCTTGCTTTGGATCTTGGGTGAAGAATTGAAGAACTTCTATTTCAATCTCACCTTGAGATCTCTTGTTTACTTTCTCTGCATAATTGAATTTCAATTTCTGTTTACTTTACTGCTTCATCTTCTACTCTCTCTGCAATTTGCTTTTCTTTACTTCTTTTGCAATTGTTCTTGTTGGATCAAGGAAGGATTTGAGATCTAGACTTGTTATCTAGTCTCTTACACCCCTGAGATCTTCAACCATCTTTAAAATTGCTGCAAATTAAGCACCAGTCACTTTCTATTTTTAAACTCTTCAAGCATTTTCACTTTTCTGTTTGAGATCCACTTCAATTCAATTCATCCTTTACTTTCCTGTTTAATGCAATTAGTTTGTTCTTGTTTAAATTCTGCAATCCCAGCTCCCAATTCCTTTTATAATTCAAGCAATTTATATTTCTTGCACTTTAAGTTTCAGCCATTTACATTTCTTGCAATCTAAGTTTCTGCAATTTACATTACTTGCACTTTAAGATTCTGCTTCTTTACTTTCCTGCTCTTTAATTTACTGTATTTTACCCCTCTCCCTTTACATTTCAAGCAATTTAGTTTCTGCCAATTGCAAGCAACTCAACCAACACTTGATTCGCTTGACTAAATCAACCACTAAACTAAAATTTCCCAATCCTTCAATCCCTGTGGGATCGACCTCACTCATGTGGTACACTTGCCGGTGAGTTTCGTGTTGGATCGCTTTCCACACATCAATTCACAAGTAGTCACTTCACAAATAGCAGGGAGCTCTGACGATCGGGTTTTTTCTATCGGTAAAGAAATATAAAAATATGATTGCGTTGTAAGTATAGCTTCTAAACCAACAGAAAATCCTTTCGTACAAACGTTTTGGTTGTCACAAGTAACAAACCCCTTTAAAATTGATAACTGAAGTATTTAAACCTCGGGTCGTCTTCTCAAGGAATTACAGGGAGGTATGTTCTTATTATTGGTTATGAGTTTTGTAAATTGGGGGTTTTGAAAGTAAGGAGCAATTAATTTAAATGACAAGTAAAATAAATGCATAACTATAAAATAAACTCTTGGCAAAGTATGAAAATTCGGAAGTCCTATCCTAGTTACTCCTATGAGAATGGAAGTTAATCCCACTTAGTTAACCCTTATAAAAGCAACAGAAAGTCAAGTGAACTAATTAGTTAGATTCCCAAGTCCTAGCCAACTCCTAAGGAAAGACTAGAGTTAGTGGAATACCAGTCAATCTAGCTGACATAACAATCAATCACGGATAGTTGATAACTCAAGAGCTTCCAGTTAATCAATTAAAGCCAAGAATAAAAAAACTAAATAAGAATCATAAATCTGAAATACCTCAAATTATTAATTAAGAAAATCAATCTAAACTTAAAGAGTACATAAGCCAATTTGGATAAAAAGAGAATAAACAAGAAAAATAGAATAAACTAGTAAGCTAGAACAAATAAAAGTAGATTAGAAGTTAAATTAAAGGAATATTGAACCTGTGATGAAGAAAAAATAATCCTAAATCCTAAAACTAAATCCTAAGAGAGAGGAGAGAACCTCTCTCTCTCTAAAAACTACATCTAAATTATGAAAAGTGAATTATTGTAGGCCCTTACAATGAATGGATGCATTCTCCCACTTTATAACCTCTAGTCTGTGTTTTCTGGCCTAAAAACTGGGTCAAAACAGCCCAGAAATTGTCCCCAGCGATAAGAAGAATGAGAAGGGGAAGAAGGGAAGAAGAAGTAAGTAAGAAAGGAGAAAGAAAGAAGAAAAGATAGAAGAAATTAGGATTTAGAAAAGAAAAGATAAAATAATTGGCGCTGATCTGGATAAGTTTGTGCGACGCATGTGACGCGGTCGCGTGGTTCACGCGTTCGCGTGGTGCGCGATAAGGTCAGGTGACGCGGACGCGTGGGTCAGGCGATCGCATGGCCTGATTTGTGCAATTGGCGCAAGTGCAGCCTTACGTTCGCGCAACTCTCTATTTTAAATGCATTTTGCCAAAAATATGGGTGACGCGTTCGCGTGGGTGACGCAATCGTGTGAGTGGCCATTTTTGAAAAACGATGCGAACGCGTAGGACACGCGTTCGCGTGGTAAGGCTTGTGCTTCTAGCACCGTTCCAGCCACGTTCCAGCCCAACATTCTGCCATACACCCCTTTTTACGTCGATTTTTAGAGCACGCGTTCGCGTGGGTGACGCGGACGCATGGGAGGCATTTTTCCCATATGAGGCATACGCGTCAGCAACGCGGTCGCGTGGAGCAATTTGTGCTAAAGGCACGCCTCCAGCCACGCTTTCGCGTGACTCTCTGTTCACTTTTCTTTTCTTCCAAACGCACTGGTGACGTGGAAGCGTCAGCGATGCTGCCGCATCACGTGCTTGTTTTTTTTTTATGCAATTATGCAGTATGCAATATGCAGTGCTAATGTAGATGCTACGAAAACATCCAGGTTCAGTGAAAATAAAATAAAATAAAAATAAACAACACGAAATAAAATTGAAAAAGAACGATCATACCATGGTGGGTTGTCTCCCACCTAGCACTTTTAGTTAAAGTCCTTAAGTTGGACATGTGCTGAGCTCCTTGTCATGGCGGCTTGTGCTTGAACTCGTCTTGAAATTTTCACCAATGCTTGGACTTCCAATAAACTTTATCAATACTAAGTAAATTCCTCAAGCTTTGATGGGGTTCTTCACAAGCTTTGAGCTCCCAAAGTGGATCCTCATATATTCCTGGATCCCAAATCTTGTTTCTACACCCGTCTTCAAGTTGATTATCATGATTCTATCCGGGTGGTAGGCAATCTGAGTTCTCACTAAAGCAGCCAAACAGCTTCCTAGACCCATTCAATTGATCTCTACACCAACCTTTGCGTTTAAACTTAAAGCTTCCAACCATAATGAACCTTGCAGGATAATTCTTACCACTGACCATCTTCCTCTTACTCTTAATGCCACAAAGAGCTCTAAGCTGACCATCCGTCTCTAGTAGCCCATATTCAAGTGGGAAAGTAAAGGTTAAGGATAAGAATTTTACCCACTTGAACATTGTGTTGGACGGTAATGGCCTTGGGAGAGGTGTTTCTAATGAACTTGCGAGCTCCACTCCCTTGTGCTCTTCTCTGATAACTTCCACCTCCTTGTAAGCTTCTTCAATTTCAACCTCTTCCTCTTGGTAGCTTTCTTCCAATTCAATCTCTTCTTCATTGTTCACCAAGGGCAAGGGAGGTTGTGCCTCTTCTTCTTTAATTTGCATGTCAAGTCCAATGGGAGAGGATTCAATTGTAGATAAGAATTCATCAGTGATTGAATCCATCTCTTGATCATCCCCTTCAAAGTCTTCCATCATGATTTGCCTTGGAGGTTGTACACCCTCCTTAAAATCAATTTCAAACTCCTTAGAAGGGGGCTCTATAACTTGAGGTTCCCATGGAGGTTTTGCATCTCCTAAGTCTTCAATCAATTCTTCTGCTTCGATAATTACAGCTTCCTCCACTTGTTCTAGTACAAAGTCATGCTCCGTACTGTCCACTGGAGTTTCTAGTATCTCCTTCATACTGCGTTCTTCATTAGATTGCCCACATGAAGCCATGGGGGTTCCTTGAGTGTCTGAACGTCGGGAAGGTAGTCTATTTATCGCTTGATTCAATTGGTGAATGGTTGCATGAAATATTTCCACTGTTTTCTTGAGACGATCCTTTGATTCTTGTTGTGCTCGGTTATCATAAGTAGGGTCATAGTGCTCTTAGATTGATGTATATGGAGATGGTGAATATTGAGATGGTGGTTCTGGGCATGGTTCATATGGTGGTTGGTGTGGTGGATAAGGATTAGGGTTATATGGTGGTGTTTGGTGGTAAGGGGCTTGTGAGTATGGTGGTTCAAAATTACGTGGAGGAGGAGGTTCATAGATATTTTGTGGTGGGTATTGATTGCCACGAAGAGGTCCACCATAACCATTGTCTTGGTGCGTATCATAGAATGGTTGTTGATAGTGCCTTGGAGGTGGTTGTTGCCAAGAGGGTTGATCAAATCCTTGTGGCTCCTCCCATCTTTGATTGTCCCATCCATGGCCCAAGCTTTCATTGTAATCTCCTCTTCCTGTAACATGATTGTAACCAAACTCATAGCCAAAGGGGTGACAATTCATAATAGCTCATAAAAATTAAAAACGAAAACAAAAACAAATTTAAATTAAAAGGTTATTGAAATTTAAATTTTGAATTTTGAATTTTAAATTTTGAAATTTGAATTTTGAATTTTAAATTTTGAAATTTGAATTTTGAATTTTAAATTTTGAAATTTGAATTTTGAAGTTGAAATTTGAAATTTGAATTTTTGAACTTTAAAATTTGAAATTTCAATTTTGTAAAAGTCAACAATATAAGATAAAGTTTTGAAAAAAAAGATTTAAATTTTCAAAAGGTTTGATTTTTTAAAATTTAAAATTTAAAATTTAAAATTTGGATTTTGAATTTTGGAATTTAAATATTGAAATTTGAAATTTGATTTTGAAATAAGATAAGATAAGATTTTGAAAAATATATAATTTTTTAAAAAGATTTGAATTTTGAAATTTAAAACTAAGATAAGATAAGATAAAAATTTTAAAATCAAAATCTGAAATTTTTTTTTTATGGAAATTTTGAAAATTCAATAAAAATAAAGAGAAAAGAAATTTTTGAATTAAATGAGGAATGAGAAAAACAATAAAATGATACCAAACTTAAAATTTTTAGATCAAAACAAAGAAAATAACTTAGAACAACTTGAAGGTCAAGATGAACACGAAGAACAAATTTTTGAAAAAAATTTTTTTAATAACTAAATAAAAACCAATAACCTCTTAATTTATGAAAAAGCAAAAATAAAAACAAAAATAAAAACAAATAAATAAGTAAAAAGCAAATATTTACAATAACCAATAATAAGGCACACGTTTGCAATTCCCCAGCAATGGTGCCATTTTGACGATCTGGTTTTTTCTATCGGTAAAGAAATATAAAAATATGATCGCGTTGTAAGTATAGCTTCTAAACCAACAGAAAATCCTTTCGTACAAACGTTTTGCTTGTCACAAGTAACAATCCCCTTTAAATTTGATAACCGAAGTATTTAAACCTTGGGTCGTCTTCTCAAGGAATTGCAGGGAGGTATGTTCTTATTATTGGTTATGAGTTTTGTAAATTGGGGGTTTTGAAAGTAAGGAGCAATTAATTTAAATGACAAGTAAAATAAATGCATAACTATAAAAAAAACTCTTGGCAAAGTATGAAAATTCGGAAGTCCTATCCTAGTTACTCCTGTGAGAATGGAAGTTAATCCCACTTAGTTAACCCTTATGAAAGCAAGGGAAAGTCAAGTGAACTAATTAGTTAGATTCCCAAGTCCTAGCCAACTCTTAAGGAAAGACTAGAGTTAGTGGAATACCAGTCAATTTAGCCAACATAACAACCAATCACGGATAGTTTATAACTCAAGAGCTTCTAGTTAATCAATTAAAGCCAATAATAAAAAAAACTAAATAAGAATCATAAATCTGAAATACCTCAAATTATTAATTAAGAAAATAAATCTAAACATAAAAAGTTCATAAGCCAATTTGGCTAAAAAGAGAATCAACAAGAAAAATAGAATAAACTAGTAAGCTAGAACAAATAAAAGTAGAATAGAAGTTAAATTAAAGGAACATTGAACCTGTGATGAAGAAGAAATAATCCTAAATCCTAAAACTAAATCCTAAGAGAGAGGAGAGAACCTCTCTCTCTAAAAACTACATCTAAATTATGAAAAGTAAGTTATTGTAGGCCCTTACAATGAATGGATGCATTCCCCCACTTTATAGCCTCTAATCTGTGTTTTCTGGGCTAAAAAATAGGTCAAAAACAGCCCAGAAATCGCTGGGGACCCATGCAAACAAAGTGACACGGAGGCGTCGTCCACGCGTTCGCGTCGCCTGGCGTCGAGGCAGCTATAGCAAATTATATATCGTTGGGAAACCCCGGACGTTAGCTTTCCAACGCAACTAGAACCATCTCATTTAGACCTCTGTATCTCAAGTTATGACCGTTTGAGTGCGAAGAGGTCAGGCTGGACAGCTTAGCAATTTCCTCAATTTCTTGTATTCCTTCCACTTTTGCATGCTTCCTTTCCATCCTCTGAGCCATTCCTGCCCTGTAATTTCTGAAAACACTTAACACACATATCAAGGCATCTAATGGTAATGAGAGAGGATTAATATTAGCAAATATAAGGCCAAAGAAGCATGTTTTCAATCATTGCACAAAATTAGGAAGGAGAACGTAAACTCATGCAAATCATATGAATAAGTGGGTAAAGAGTTGATAAAAGCCACTCAATTAAGCACAAGATAAACCATAAAATAGTGGTTTATCAAGCTACCAAGCCAGAGATCCCACCATGAAGAAATATTTGGACAAAACCAGGGAACAACTCAGACAGATAGGAGAATATGAAGTCCGTCACATACCCTGAGAATAGAATGCCCGAGCTGACGCACTCTCAAAACTAGCCAGCACCAAACCATGGGGCAACAATACAAGCCTCATCCAAGAAATGCTGCATTCTCCGTCAATCTCGGAAGAAGAAAAAATCCTAACCATAACAGGTCAGGATCAAGAATGGATGACCCCTATAATTAAATACCTCAAAACAGAAACACTCTCCACAGGTGAAAAAGAGGCAAAGAGGTTAAAACGGGAGGCACAACACTACACTATCATAAATAATACTCTATACAAAAGAGGGATTTCAATACCATTGTTAAAATGTGTGCTGACTTCCAACACAAAGGAAGTTCTAGAAGAAATACACAGTGGCATTTGTGGCAATCATCTCGGAGCACAAGCACTTACTAAAAAGTGCTCTGGGCAGGATTTTACTGGCCAACCCTACAAAAAGGGGCCACAGAGTTCGTAAAGACATGTCCACCCTATCAAAAACATGCCAACTTTCATATCGCCCCCCAGAGGAGCTCATCAGTGTGACCTCACCTTGGCCATTCGCAAAATAGGGACTCGACCTTCTCGGACCTTTCCCTCAGAGATCGGGGCAAGTTAAATTCCTCATAGTAGGGGTAGACTATTTCACAAAATGGATCGAGGCAGAACCCCTAGCTAATGCCACTGCTCAAAGAAGTCAAAAATTCCTATATAGGAACATTGTCACAAGGTTCGGGGTTCCATACTCCATCACCACAGACAATGGCACCCAATTCACAGATACAGGCTTCAGAAAGCTAATGGCCGACTTGAACATAAAACACCAGTTCACTTCCGTAGAACATCCCCAAGCCAATGGACAAGCCGAGGTTGCCAACAAGGTCATATTGGCTGGACTAAAACAGAGATTACAGGACGCAAAGGGAGCTTGGGCTGAAGAGCTCCCACAAGTCCTATGGGCATATCGAACAACACCGCATTCCACCACAAAGGAATCACCCTTCCGATTAGCATATGAAACAGAGGCAATGATCCCAGTAGAGATCGAAGAAGGATCGCCTAGAGTGATCCACTATAATGAAGAATCCAACTCCCAGCTTCAAAGGGAAGAACTCGATCTACTCCCGAAAATTCAAGAAAAAGCTCGGATCAGGGAAGAAGCACTAAAGCGTCGAATGGCTTCCAGATATAATCAAAAGGTGGTGCCACGAGGTTTCGCCAAAAATGACCTCATTCTAATCCGAAACGATATCGGAACAACTTGACCTGGAGAAGGAAAGCTGGTAGCAAACTGGAAAGGACCCTACCGAATTATAGAAGTGCTTGGGAAGGGCTACTACAGACTGTCCGAACTCGTTGGACGAGAGCTTCCTAGGTCATGGCACGCCTGCAACCTAAGAAGGTACTATAGCTAGGGATGGTAAAGGATCTTAGCATAAGATGCACTCTTTTTCCTGAAAAGGTTTTTTAATGAGGCACCAAGCCGAGATCCACAAATTATCTGACTTAAAAGGAGAAAAACTCCGCATGTACATATTTCCATTTTCTTTTAAATAAAATATATTAGATGTTCTATAAGTTTTCAAGATGCATTAATCTGAGACATTCATCGTCCGATTATAAACCAACAGATCGGCAGAAAGTGAAAAACAAATTCACTGCATGATCACGATAAAGACCAACAGAGATGAAAACCAAATTCATCTAAAGGTCGACCAAACAAGGATTGAACCCAACTTCTACAAATCGGCAAAGATGAAAACAGAATAATGCAAGAAGTTATCGAAAGCGATCCGGAGAAAGGACCTGACGAGGTCTTGATAAGATGGATTGCTAAATAATAACTTAAAGACTGGCCGACGTTAAGAAGTCAGACCAGTCGACCAAAGTTATAAGTAAACCCTGGAAAGAGGTCTGGCCAACCCTATAAAAGAGGATTACTATAACTTAGAAGGGCACGACATGATGAAGTCGGCCCAAAACATAAAGTTATAAAAAGTAATCCCTGAAATAGACCTGAACATGGTCCAAGAAAGAGGATTACAAAAATAACTTAGAAGGGCCCAACATGACGAAGTCGGCCCAAAACATAAAAGCTATAAAAAGTAATCCCTGAAAAAGACCTGAACAAGGTCCAAGAAAGAAGATTACAAAAATAACTTAGAAGGGCGCGACATGACGAAGTCGGCCCAAAACATAAAGTTATATAAGTATTCCCTGAAGGAGACCTGAACAAGGTCCAAGAAAGAGGATTACAAAAATAACTTAGAAGGGCCCGACATGACGAAGTCGGCCCAAAACATAAAGTTATATAAGTATTCCCTTAAAGAGACCTGAACAAGGTCCAAGAAAGAGGATTACAAAAATAACTTAGAAGGGCCCGGCATGACGAAGTCGGCCCAAAACATAAAGTTATATAAGTATTCCCTGAAAAAGACCTAAACAAGGTCCAAGAAAGAGGATTACAAAATAACCTAGAAGGACCCGACATGACGAAGTCGTCCCATATAAAATGCTAAAGTTAATACCTGGCAGAGACCTCGTAAAAGGTCCAAACAAAACAGGATTACTAGAAATAACTTCAGAAGCCTCAAAGGAATCAAAGCCATAAGTACAAAAGCAATCCAAAAAGGTCGAGCAACAAGGCTCCAGCACTACCAAAACCTAAAGAATGTACCAAGATAGATAAAGACCGACATGATATTATAAGCATGAAGTTATAATAAAAACAAGTTCAAAGAGGCTACCCAAATCAGCCCCAAGAACTTGAAAGCTATTTTTTGTTTTCCAAAATAAAGTTGCCAAACAAGGAACTGAAAAAAAAAAGTGTCAACGGTTAGCAACATTACAAAAAGAAAGTTTTTAAAGCCCACAGGCCAGGCTATCTACACAAAACATTTTACATAATCATGGAAGATCCGAAGGCTTCACGGCAGCACAAGGTGAAGGAGGGCGAGTCTGAAGGGGCACTGCATCCACGGTCCCGTCATCTCGATTTAATATCTGACAGTCAGGCTTTGGTTCGGGATTACTAACCCCAGCGAGAGGAGCTGAAGAAGTCAGCACAATAGTGGCTTTGGTAACCAGCACAGAAGGAGGTTCAACATCATCGTCATCAGGATCATCAGGGATAATCTTGCCGTCCTTTACAACGTTGTCCAGGCTAAAGAGAGTAAGGTCAAGCTCAGGGGCAAGAACTCGAACCTGCTCCTTCAGGTTCTCATAAGCAGCGTTCACGCTACCCACAAGGTGACCCTGGAGCTCGGCATAATCAGCCCGGGCATGCTCCAACTCCTCCTTGAGACGCATCACTTCCCTGTTGGACGTGACATAGCTCTCCTTGTGCCTCAATGATGTGTCTTCAGCCAACCTCACAGAAGCCGCCAAGGCAATAGAGCTAGCCTTTTCACCCTCCAACTCTTTCTGTACCTTTGCCAACTTCGCCTCCAGCTCCTCCTTCAAACCCTTAATCCGATCAAACTCTGACTTAGCCTCCTCCATAAAAGATTTTGTAGCATGAACTGGGATATCCTGAGCAGTTCAAAAAAGAGCCGCACCCATATGTGCCATCTTCACACTGCTCCTAGTGATGAAATCTAGATGCTGAATAATGGACACAACATTCATCGGAAGTCGACCAAAAGGGGCGATCTGATTGTCAACAAACCCCACAGCATCAAAATCAGGGGCATCGAGGTCAAAAGGCTCAACAGACTTTTGTTTCTTCAAAGGGGGACCCGTAGTTTGAGAGGAGGCAACAGCAGAGGATTGGGGTGGATCAACGAAATGAATCGAAGGGGTAGGGATTATCCTCTTTGGACCGGAAGCAGCTGAGACTGGTATCTTAGGGGAAAACTGAGAAGACCCCTCCCCAACAGCCTTGGACGACGCAAGCTGAGCTGCGATGGCCTTCTTGGCCTTCTTGAATGCCTTCATTTTATCCGAAGTCTTTGCCATCTCTGAAAATTCACAAAAACCAACAAGGCCGAGTTATATACAAAAGACAAAGTAAATAAAGCAAAGAACCAAAGAAAGGAAATCGATCACTACCCAGCTCGGCTCGGAGAAGTGAGGGGTCCGCTAAGAATTTCTTGGTATCAAGATAGGGAGGCTCCCCCCAATTCTCCTCCAACACAGTCACAAAGGCCTGCTCGACCTCGTCCAACATCTCCCATGAATACCTCGACATAACAACATTCTTTTGCCACTCTAAAGGAAAAGTGGGCTCATCATTCTCATCCAGAAAAAAGGGGCGAGCTCCTTTCAACAGCTCGGACCTTGAAGAAATAGTTCTTAAAATCACAGAACGACTCGTCATACATAGAAAAAACTTTCTTCCCTTGCGAAGCTCGGAAAGAAACCCAGGCAGCCTTTTTCTTCACTACCCCAGGTTTTGTCAAGACAAACAAATAAAAGAAAAGGGATTGCGAAGCAGGGACATCAAGTTCATGACACAGCAATTGAAAGATCTTTAAAAAGCCCCAAGAATTGGGGTGAAGTTAGGACGGAGCTACATTGCAAGACCACAACAGATTGGTCTCAAAAGGATTAAAAGGAATGGTGATATTCATCTGGCCAAATAAGAAATCGTATGCATAGAAAAAAGGACGGTTTCCAGCAACTCGAGTAGAGAAACAAACTATCTCTTCAGAAGTGGGGGGTACAAGCTCATAATTCTTTTCCTCACTACCACTACTACAAACCTTATAAAATTGCCTAAGCTGCTGACAAAATTCGGAATCAACCAGAAACACACAAAAGAACCATCGAATCTACCCAATCAGCCAGGCCCTCATGGACTTGGGAAGATGTCTCAACAATGTTCTTGCTAGAAGACATGAGGTCAACTAGTCCTACAGCAAGAAAAGAAGAAAATAGATTACTAGCCCAAACATCTCGGACAAAGTCAAAAACAACCTATAGCAGAACACGACTCAAGCATGCAAACAGATAAAAAGGAAAACCCCAAGACAAGGTCCATGGGCATCCTTTGGAGGCAGTGACAGAGTAAAGACTCAGGAAAAATCTACAAGGCTAACATCTTGACAAAAACCCTCGATGAAGAAAAAAACCCCATCCAGATAAACAACAACACGAAGAGAAAGACAAAGCAAATATAAGAAAGAATGTTATCTGCTACAAAGTCTACTAGTAAAGAAAGTTACAAAAGGCGCAGTCTTTTTTACCAAAAGATTATCAAACAGTTCATCGACCCAAAATTCCAAAATATGAAGGCGACAGTTGCAAACAACAAATTAAGCATAACAACGCATAGAGGTTCAGACTTTCTAGCATGCATTTCAAATGAAAATCAGAGTTTTATCAAAAAACCGAAGGCAAAAAGTAAAGAAGCAGAAAGTAGAAACCAAACCTGGAAAAATAGGAGAAAACCCTGAAGAAAGGTTGAGAGCAGAAGCGATAGGGAGAAGAGCCACCCCTCGAACAGAAAGCCTCACAAAAGTAGGAAACAGAAGGAAAAATCCAGAGTCACCCCTCTTCCACAAGAAGCAATAACCAAGTAATGTCGCAGGGAGAAACTATAAACTCCAGGCGAAAATAGAAAGGGAGAAAGAACAGGGAGGTTACGGAGAAGGGAAACCATTTTTCCTGAGTGTGAAATTCAAAAATAAAGAGGTTAAGAGAAACGGGACAATTAAAAACCAATTAATGAAGGTATTAAAGCCTCGCATATTCCCAAAGATAAGAGCACTAATGCAAAAGCGCGCGCCTTTTAAAGAAGCGAAAGAAAATGTTCCGTATTCAAAAAAGAAAAGCTCTACAAAGATGAAGTCGACAAAATACTTGAGTTCGGCTTCACCAGAAAAGGATCGAAGTCCTAAAATTAAGACTCGACCTCTGAAAAGAAAGACCGAGCTCGAACAGGGGCACTGTTCATACCCTGGGTCGAGCTATCCGACCCGGGATGATTAGCAACAAAGCGACCGACCTCTTCAGGTCAGATCATTCGACCTCTTCTCAAAGAGCTCGGCCAAATCGATAGGAAAGCCCAAAAGGGGCCCAACTCAAGGAACACGACCCAGACCATAAGGCGGCCCAAGCTTATAGGGATAAGGGCGGTTCCCTTGAAGATAAGCTGACCTCACCCAAAGGATAAAATATAGATAAGATAACTAACTTATCTTATCTAAAAAGGTCAGTCTACACCATTATAAATACACTAGAGCACCCAGGTATAACTCATACTCTGATTCTACATAAAAACCTGCTAATACCCTTGCTAACTTAAGCATCAGAGTCCCTTGCAGGTACCCCCACCCTCCGGTGATGAAGGATCAGCAATGCAGCTAGTCCCTCAAGTCGGACACGACAGCTCCGGCCGCCACCCACCAGCCGAACAAGTTATCTCCGACCAGCACAGAAGATCTCGTCCAAGATCGACCCACAGTTTCAGGTAACCCCCAGAACAAGTTCCAATAAAAGAAATGCTTGAACAAGAAGTAGAATAGTTCTTTTTCAGCAAGAAGTGAAATAAGAGTAAGTGGTGGTATGTATGTTTGATTGTGTAGTAGCTCACTTATAATGAATAAAGGATAGATTGTTCTCCTTTTTAAGTGAAAACTAGCATGCTGTCTATGAATCTTAGTAAATAAAAGTCCTTGGTTGAAAGAGAAACAAACAAAAAGAAAGAAAAAGAAAAGCCAAAAGTGGCAGCAAAAACAAAAAGAAGCAAAGAATAAGGCTAGACACCAATAGCTTGGACCTTAGGACATATGCCTGTGGTGTCTTTGTATTAGGATCTGCTTGGATGATTAGGTTCTATGGAGTGCTTTAACACTTGGTAACTTGGGTTAACTAACCCGGGATTATCAACCAAAAGTCCATTATCAAGAGTAACCCAAAGAGGTGCTGGGCATCAATGTCTTAAGAAGAATTATGAGCCATGTGTCTGTAGAGAATATGTGTTGAGTACAAAGAAACTACTACAACACATGACACTGAGCTAAAGCTTAATTAAAAAGAAAATAAAGAAAAGCAATTTACCAATGATGAGTGAATAATAAGAGGTCATAGCAATATGTTAATTGATGCTTGAAGGAGACATTCTATTCCTAAATATCAATAAGAGGTGGGTTGCATTTTCTGCATAAAAATCCATTAACTAATAATAATGACGTGCTGATATGAACATCCTCTTTTGTTTCATTATTTCTTCTTAATAATTCAGTACTTGCTTAGGGACAAGCAAGATTTAAGTTTGGTGTTGTGATGCCAGGGCATCTTAGGCTAGTTTCACTAGCCTTTTTCTTTATTTTTAATAGGTTTTATGCACTTTCTTGAGTTATAAGTAAGAAAATTGGGTAGAAATTCATGTATGCTGAGATTCATTCAATCATGATTAATTTGATGCATTTTCATGAGAATTATGCTATAATTACTTGTATGGTAAGAATGATGAGAATTCTCATGAATTTAGCAAGGCTTTGATGCATGTGTTGGTTGATGATAGGTGAAAGAAAGCATGAAGGAAGGTTGAAGAAGGAGCCTGGAGAAGATGAAGAAGAAGCAACGTTAGAAGAGAAGCAGAGCAAGTCTCAGCACAGTTGGCTGATGCTCACATTGGAGGATGCGTTGGACCTCCAACTTTATCCCCAACGTGGTGATGAAAAGATTCAATTCTGGAGCTAAATAAATTTTGAGCGACGCGTACGCGTCTCTGATGCGTATGCGTGAAAACGCAGAATATCTATATCCGCGCGCAAGCGTGAGTCACGCGTACGCGTGGAATAGCAAAATTGACCATCCACGCGTACGCGTCACAAAGTGAATGTTGGAGGTCCAACGTTGCCTCAAACACTGCCTCCAACATCCGCGATGCCAAGCCCAGAATTGGGAGTTGAGAATTTCAAATCGATGCGTATGCGTCAATGACGCGTACGCGTGGATGGGAAAAAGGGCAATGCACGAGTAAGCGTGGTGTACGCGTACGTGTGAATAAGCAAAATCTCAGAATTCACACTTAAGCGTGATGCACTCGTACACGTGGGTAAGCACAACGTTGGCCTCTCCAACGTTGAGTCAAACGCCAATGACAGCAAAGTATCTAGTTTTTCTAGTTTTCTTCTTAAATGGCATTTGAGTCAGCGTTGGCCATGAAACATTGACTCCAACGTGAAGCATCAGAATTCACAATTCAAATAGATCTCTTCTCAACAGCAAGGGAAACCAATTGGAGCAAATTCAACCCAATTCCATCAAGGCCAAAAGCCCAATTTAGATATTGAATATCAATGGAAGAAAGTGTATAAATAGCTTAGAATTTAAGTTAGGAGGACCCCTTTTTACGTTTTACTTCACTTTTCAATTTTCTGTTCAATTAGAATTTTAGAATGTCTCTTTCAATTGTAATTTCCATTTTGAGAGCTATGAACAACTAAACCCCTTTCATTGGGTTAGGGAGCTCTGTGTAATTCAATGGATTAATATTAGTTTTCATTCATCTTCTTCTTTCTTTTCTCTTGATTTTGCTAGAAAGCTTTCAGTCTTCATTCAATTGGATAGTTATCTTGGGAAACAAGCTATTCATAATTGGATCTCCTTGGAACCTTGGAAAAAGAATGAAGAGATCATGCTAGAAATGCTTTCCCACATTGGATTAGATTGGGGTTTGGATGGATATAGTGACATGTAATCCTACCAACACATTGATCTATGAATTTGTGTGGTATAATCAGTGACCAAACTTCATCTCTTCTCATGAGCACTTAAATCAAGGAATTGGACAATTATTCATGCTTAGAGAGATTGGTGAGCCAAGGAATTGGGATCCAATCACTTAAGATTGTCAACGAGATCAATGAATGCATTGATTGTGGAAGAGTTGAAAATGAATTTGATCCGGAGAATTATACCTCTCTTGAACCCAATGATTCCCCATATATGATCTACCCATAATTTCATGCTAATTCCCCTTTCCCAATTAATTTTCTGCAATTTAATTTCTGCCATTTAATTTTTTACAATTTAAGTTTCCCGCCAATTTTACTTTCTGCAATTCTCAACCAAATCTGATTTCACTCAACTAGCACAATTCACCAATTAACATTGATCAATCTACCAATTCCTGTGGGTTTCGACCTCACTCTATAGTGAGTTTTTACTTGTCGACAATCCGGTGCACTTGCCGGAAGGAAATTTGTTGAAAGACGGTTTCCGAGTGAATCATGTGTCCGCACACGCTTATGCACCCCCTCTGGTCGCAGCGATTGCATGCTGTGTGTGTTTGTAACCCTTCTAATTTTTTCTCTCTGTGCGTCCGCACAGGTCTCTATGCGCGCGCACAACTCGTTTTGGGCGTTAACAGGGCAACCTGCCCAGTTGAGCAGCAATTTTCTTCTCTTCTCTTTCCTCACTGCTGCTGTTCTATCCACCTCGGCCCCCAGTTCCAGGCAACCCTGCAGTCGGCCACCGCCGCCATCAAGCCGCCACCACTTCTCTCTCTCTCATAGCCCTCTCTCTCTTACTTCTCTTTTCTTTTCTTTCTTTCTTTCCTTTCTCTTTTCTTTCCTTCACCACCAGTGAGTTTTTCCTCTCCGACATTTTTCCGGTGAACCCAACCGCCATAAGTCGCAGTGGCTATAACGAGTGTCATTGTTTCCTTCCCCATTCTTATTTGTTTCAACCCTCAATTTTCAGGTTCTTATTTTTCCTATGCCTTTTTGTTGATTTTTGCAATTATTTTGAGTTTCTTTTCATGTTACTTAGATTAAATTTAGTGCTTTTTTTTGTCTCTTTGTATTGCAAGTGTTGATATTTGATAATGGGATGATTATGATAGAATTTGAGCATTAATTGTGATAAGCTTACACATTGCATACCACATGTTTGATGAAATTCCTCTATGAACACTTTGTTTGATTCATATGACTTGGCCATCATATGTGTTCAATTTATCTCTTGTTAGGCATATTGTATGAATTGTGCAGCTTCAATTATGACTTTTGATGGTAGTTAAGTGAATTCACCAATGGATTTCCTTGTTTGTTGATATGCAATTTTGGTTACAAATGCATTGTATTGTGTGAAACTCAATTGTCGTTGTTCATCTCGGAATTTGGATTCGGTAATCACTTTACAACTGTTTAACTTTAGATGATGTATTAATCAAACATCTTTTGGCCTTAACTTAGAACATTGCACATGTGGTTACCACTTCTTGAGGATAAACAATTGACACTTCACTTTGAGTGAATGGTTATTGTTGTTGTACACTCTTTTGCTAATGAAATTTCTTGCCAACAACCTCAATGACCATTACATTCAAAGCATGTTAATGAATCAATTAGTGCGAGCTTGAAGTTGCTTTTATCTCCATGCTTTAGCCTTGCAACTTAAGCACTTATTTGGGAAGCAGTGAGCTTTGTCCAGTAAACAGTGTGGCTGCCGTGGTATCCAGCCGGTGTGTGTGTTCCAACCGCATGCATCATTGCAATATACACACTGTGTTTTTTCTAAACCACACTATTTTAAAAGCTTCTTTTAACCTTGTTAGTTCTTCCTCAGTGGTTTTATATTATTTGTTGCCCTATGATCTCGAAAATCTTTTATTTTATTTTTAGGATGCGAAAGAAGGGTAAGGCACCGGTTACTTTACTGGTTGAGCAAACTACTGCTCGCTCTCCTGATATTTGGTGGAATCGACAAGGTGATAAACCGAATACCTTGGTTAACCGAAGAGCCAACTCTCAATACGAGGCTATTGAGAAGCGCACAATCCATTGGAAGCGGCCATTGAAGGTTTCAAGCCAATACAAGGCGACTATTCATCAAAGGATTGCCTCGCTTCAGTGGGGATTTCTCGAGCGAGAACCCAATGAAGTTAATGAGACTATGGTGCGGGAATTCTATGCGAACTACCAAGCTTGGGAACCGAAGTCAGTATTCCTCCAAGGAAGGATGTTGGATACATCCAATCAAGCTCTAGAAGCTATTTTGAACATCCCCCACATCCCGCTTGAGAAGGATGATTATTTCAAGATAAAAGTGGATGTGTTCAAAGGAAGAGTATCTCTGACTCCCATTCTTGAGAGAATAGGCTGTCCGGGTGCATCTTGGGTGTATAGCAAAGGGAGAAATTATGTTCCCAGTTGTTTGCATACTCTGATTTGAATGCCAAAGCTCGTATAGGGCATCAGATTGTGGCGGACTACATCATCCCGAGCACCCACACTACCCATCTTAGATTCAGAACTGCTTTGCTACTTTGGGCTATTATGGAAGGGAAGCATAAAGCCATTGTACCTTTCTTGCGCAAATTGATTTGGAAATTGGTTGAGATGAAAAATATCAACATTCTATTTCCGTCGATAGTGATGCGCTTAGCAAACGCAGCGGGGGTAGAGAGGCAACCAATGGACATCATGTTCGAGTTTCCAAGAGGCAACAAGTTCATTCTGAGGGGAGAATTGGATGAATCATTAGAGAAGACACCCTCGAAGAGGAAGGCACCCGTAGCACCATTGGTGTGCGAAATCATGATCTAGATGTGAAATTGTTGTTCAAAATTGATTCCCTGGCAATGGCTCCAAAAACGTGTGCACAATACCATGGTCCAAACATAACTTCACAACTTCGCGCAACTAACCAGCAAGTGCACTGGGTCGTCCAAGTAATACATTACCTAAGTAAGGGTCGAATCCCACGGAGATTGTTGGTATGAAGCAAGCTATGGTCATCTTGTAAATCTCAGTCAGGTGGATATTAAATGGTTATGGAGTTTTCGAATAATAATAATTAAACAGAAAATAAAGATAGAGATACTTATGTAATTCATTGGTGTGAATTTCAGATAAGCGTATAGAGATGCTTTCGTTCCTCTGAACCTCTGCTTTCCTGCTGTCTTCATCCAATCAATCCTACTCCTTTCTATGGCAAGCTGTATGTTAGGCATCACAGTTGTCAATGGCTACATCCTGTCCTCTCGGTGAAAATGGTCCAATGCGTTGTCACTGCATGGCTAATCATCTGTCGGTTCTCGATCATACTGGAATAGGATCCATTGATCCTTTTGCGTCTGTCACTACGCCCAGCACTCGCGAGTTTGAAGCTAGTCACAGTCATTCAATCCCTGAATCCTACTCGGAATACCACAGACAAGATTTAGACTTTCCGGATTCTCAAGAATGGCCGTCCATGGGTTCTAACTTATACCACGAAGATACTAATAACTCGGACTCGGTCTCCTGTATTAGATATCCAAGAGATATACCTTCTAGCTTGTTTGCATGTAGAACGGAAGTGTTTGTCAGGCACGCGTTCATAAGTGAGAATGATGATGAGCGTCACATAATCATCATATTCATCATGTTCTTAGGTTCGAATGAACATCTTAGAAGCGGAATAAGCTTGAATTGAATAGAAAAACAATAGTACTTTGCATTAATCTTTGAGGAACAGCAGAGCTCCACACCTTAATCTATGGTGTGTAGAAACTCTAACGTTGAAAATACATAAGTAATGAAGGTCCAGGCATGGCCAAATGGCCAGCCCCCAAACGTGATCTAAAGATGAAACTAAAGATGAAAATACAGTAGTAAAAAGTCCTATTTATACTAAACTAGTTACTAGGGTTTACAGAGATAAGTAAATGATGCAAAAATCCACTTCCGGGGCTCACTTGGTGTGTGCTTGGGCTGAGCATGAAACTTTTACGTAGAGAGGTCATTCTTGGAGTTGAACGCCAGTTTGTAACCTGTTTCTGGCGTTTAACTCCACTTTGCAACCTGTTTCTGGCATTTGACTCTAGAATGCAGCATGGAACCGGCGTTCAATGCCAGTTTACATCATCTATCATTAATCAAAGTATTGACTATTATCTATTGCTGGAAAGCCCTGGATGTCTACTTTGCAACGCATTTGGGAGCGCACCATTTGGAGTTCTGTAGCTCCAGAAAATCCACTTTGAGTGTAGGGAGGTCAGAATCCAACAGCATCTGCAGTCCTTCTTCAACCTCTAAATATGATTTTTGCTCAAGTCCTTCAATTTCAGCCAGAAAATACCAGAAATCACAGAGAAACACAAAAACTCATAGTAAAGTCCAGAAATATGAATTTTAATTAAAAACTAATAAAAATATACTAAAAACTAACTAAATCATTGTGAAAACTATGTAAAAATAATGCCAAAAAGCGTATAAATTATCCGCTCATCACAACACCAAACTTAAATTGTTGGTTGTCCCTAAGCAATTGAAAATCAAATAGGATAAAAAGAAGAGAATATACTATAAATTCCAAAACCTCAATGAAACTTAGCTCCAATCAGATGAGCGGGACTTGTAGCTTTTTGCCTCTTGAATAGTTTTGGCATCTCACTTTATCCATTGAGGTTCAGAATGATTGGCATCTATAGGAACTTAGAATTCAGATACTGTTATTGATTCTCCTAGTTCAGTATGTTGATTCTTGAATACAGCTACTTTATGAGTCTTGGCCGTGGCCCTAAGCATTTTGTTTTCCAGTATTACCACCGGATACATAAATGCCACAGACACATAATTGGGTGAACCTTTTCAGATTGTGACTCAGCTTTGCTAGAGTCCCCAATTAGAGGTGTCCAGGGTTGTTAAGCACACTTTTTCTTTTGCTTTGGACCTCAACTTTAACCGCTCAGTCTCAAGTTTTCACTTGACACCTTCACGCCACAAGCACATGGTTAGGGACCGCTTGGTTTAGCCGCTTAGGGCAGGATTTTATTCCTTTAGGCCCTCCTATCCACTGATGCTCAAAGCCTTGGATCCTTTTTATTTACCCTTGCCTTTTGGTTTTAAGGGCTATTAGCTTTTTGCTCTTGCCTTTTGGTTTAAGAGCTTTTGGCTTTTTCTGCTTGCTTTCTCTTTTTTTTTTCGCTATTTTTCTTTTTCCTCTCATTTTTTTCGCAAGCTTTTGTATTCACTACTTTTTCTTGCTTCAAGAATCATTTTTATGATTTTTCAGATTATCAAATAACATGTCTCCTTTTTCATCATTCTTTCAAGAGCCAACATATTTAACATTCTTAAACATCAAATTCAAAAGACATATGCACTGTTCAAGCATGCATTCAGAAAACAAAAAGTATTGTCACCACATCAAAATAATTAAACTAGTTTCAAGGATGAATTCGAAACCATGTATTTCTTGTTCTTTTGTAATTAAAATAGTTTTCATTTAAGAGAGGTGATGGATTCATATTCATAACTTTAAGGCATAGACACTTAGACACTAATGATCATGTAGTAAAGACACAAACATAGATAAACATTTAACATAAAAAATGAAAAACAAAAAATTTAAGAACACGGAATGAGTCCACCTTAGTGATGGTGGAGTTTTCTTCTTGAAGAACCAATGATGTCTTTGAGCTCTTCTATGTCTCTTCCTTGTCTTTATTGCTCCTCCCTCATTGCTCTTTGATCTTCTCTAATTTCATGGAGGATGATGGAGTGCTCTTGATGTTCCACCCTTAGTTATCCCATGTTGGAACTTAATTCTCCTAGGGAGGTGTTGATTTGCTCCCAAATGTTTTATGGAAGAAAGTACATCCCTTGAGGCGTCTCAGGGATTTCATGATGAGGGAATTCCTCATGCTCTTGTTGAGGTCCTTGAGTGGGCTCTCTTGATGTGCAGTCAAATGCTCTATTCTATGGAACCTTGAGATGAATCTCTCCATCTCCTATGACTCAGAGGTGGAAGCAATTGCCTTCCCTTTCCTCTTTTTTGAGGTTTCTCTAGCCTTAGGTGCCATTAATGGTTATGCAAAAACAAAAAGCTATGCTTTTACCACACCAAACTTAGAATATTGCTCGCCCTCGAGCAAAAGAAGAAAGAAAAGAAGTAGAAGAAGAGAAAATATGGAGGAGAGTGAGGGGGTGGGTTCAGCCAAGGTATATAAGGTAGGGTTGTGTTGTGAAAATGAAGGATGGATACAGGGGTTTATATAGTGAGGAGGGAGGGAGTAGGTTCGGCCATATTGGGTGGGTTTGGGTGGGAAAGTGATTTTGAATTTTGAAGGTAGGTAGGGTTTATGGGGAAGAGTGGATGGATGTGAGTGGTGGTAGGTGGTAATAGGGAAGAGAGATTCAGGTGATTGGTGAAGGATTTTGGGGAAGGGTGTTTATTGGGAAGAGAGGATGAATGAGAAGAGGGGAGAGTATGAGTGGAGGTAGGTGGGGATCCTGTGGGGTCCACAGATGCTGAGGTGATCCTGTGGGGTCCACAGATCCTGAGGTGTCAAGGATTTACATCCCTGCACCAATTAGGCGTGTAAAACACCTTTGCATGCATTTCTGGCGTTTAAACGCCGAAGTGATGCTTGTTCTGGGCGTTCAACGCCCATATGTAGCATATTTCTGGTGTTGAACGCCAGCTCCATGCTTGTTTCTGGTGTTCAGCGCCAGCTCTTCTCAGGGTGTATTCCTGGCATTTGAATGCCAGGATGTTGCTTGTTTCTGGCGTTCAACGCCAGATGCTCTTTACTAGCGTTTAAACGCCAGTAAGTCCTTCCTCCAGGTTGTGATTTTTCTTTTGCTGTTTTTGATTCTATTTTTAATTTTTGGATTTATTTTGTGACTTCACATGATCATGAACCTAATAAAACATGAAAGAACGATAAGAATAAAAATAGAGTTAAATAAATAAAAATTGGGTTACCTCCCAACAAGCGCTTCTTTAATGTCAAAAGCTTGACAGTGGGCTCTCACGGAGCCACACAGGTGATCAAGTCAATTTTATAGATTCCCAACACCAAACTTAGAGTTTGGATGTGGGGATTCAACACCAAACTTAGAGTTTGGCTGGGGCCTCCCAACACCAAACTTAGAGTTTGATTGTGGGGGCTTTGTTTGACTCTGTATTGAGAGAAGCTTTTCATGCTTCCTCTCCATTGTCACAGAAGGATAGCCTTGGGCCTTAAACACAAGGCAGTCTCCATTCAATTGAAGGACAAATTCTCCTTTGTTAACATCTATCACAGCTCCTGCTGTGGCTAGGAAAGGTCTTCCAAGGATGATGCATTCATCCTCATCCTTCCCCTTGTCTAGGATTATAAAATCAGCAGGGATGTAAAGGCCTTTAACCTTTACTAGCACGTCCTCTACTTGTCCATAAGCCTGTTTCATGGATTTGTCTGCCATCTCTAATGAGAAATTGGTAGCCTATACCTCAAGGATTCCCAGTTTCTCCATTACAGAGAGTGGCATGAGGTTTATCCCTGACCCAAGGTCACACAGAGCCTTCTCAAAGGTCATGGTGCCTATGGTACAAGGTATTAGGAACTTTCCAGGGTCCTGTTTCTTCTGAGGCAATGTCAGTTGATCCAGATCACTCAGTTCATTGATGAGCAAGGGAAGTTCATCTTCCCAAGTCTCATTACCAAATAATTTGGCATTCAGCTTCATGATTGCACCAAGGTACCTGGCAACTTGCTCTTCAGTAACATCCTCATTCTCTTCAGAAGAAGAATACTCATCAGAGCTCATGAAGGGTATAAGGAGGTTCAAATGAATCACTATGGTCTCTAGATGAGCCTCAGATTCCTTTGGTTTCTCAGAGAGGAACTCCTTCTTGCTTGAGAGACGTCCCATGAGGTTATCCTCAGTGGGGTTTACGTCCTCTCTGTCCTCTATGCATTCGGCAATGGCCTTGCACTCTCTTTTTGGGGTTCTCTTCAGTGTTGCTTGGGAGAGTACTAGGAGGTGTTTTAGTGATTTTCTTACTCAGCTGGCCCACTTGTGCCTCCAAATTTCTTATGGAGGACCTTGTTTCACTCATGAAACTTAGAGTGGCCTTGGACAGATCAGAGACTAAGTTTGCTAAATTAGAGGTATTTTGTTCAGAGTTCTCTGTCTGTTGCTAAGAAGATGATGGAAAAGGTTTACTATTGTTAAACCTGTTTCTTCCACCATTATTAAAAGCTTGTTGAGGCTTTTGTTGATCCTTCCATGAGAGATTTGGGTGATTTCTCCATGAGGGATTATAGGTGTTTCCATAGGTTTCACCCATGTAATTCACCTCTGCTATTGCAGGGTTCTCAGGATCATAAGCTTCTTCTTCAGAAGATGCCTCTTTAGTACTGTTGGATGATTCTTGCATTCCATTCAGACTCTGAGAAATCATATTGACTTGCTGAGTTATTTTGTTCTGAGCCAATATGGCATTCAGAGTATCAATTTCAAGAACTCCCTTCTTCTGAGGCGTCCCATTACTTACAAGATTCCTCTCAGAAGTGTACATGAATTGGTTATTAGCAACCATGTCAATGAGTTCTTGAGCTTCTGCAGGTGTTTTCTTTAGGTGAATGGATCCACCTGCAGAATGGTCTAGTGACATCTTGGAGAACTCAGATAGACCATAATAGAATATATCCAGAATGGTCCATTCTGAAAGCATGTCAGGAGGACACCTTTTGGTCATCTGCTTGTATCTTTCCCAAGCTTCATAGAGGGATTCACCATCTTTTTGCTTGAAGGTCTGAACATCTACTCTAAGTTTGCTCAGCTTTTGAGGAGGAAAGAACTTAGCCAAGAAGGCCATGACCAGCTTATCCCAAGAGTTCAGGCTATCTTTAGTTTGTGAGTCCAACCATGTTCTAGCTCTGTCTCTTACAGAAAAAGGGAAAAGCATGAGCCTGTAGACTTCAGGATCTACTCCATTAGTCTTAACAGTCTCACAGATCTGTAGGAATTCAGTTAAAAACTGATAGGGATCTTCTGATGGAAGTCCATGGAATTTGCAGTTCTATTGCATTAGAGCAACTAATTGAGGTTTCAGCTCAAAATTGTTTGCTCCAATGGTAGGGATTGAGATGCTTCTTCCATCAAACTTGGAAGTAGGTGTAGTATAATCACCAAGCATCCTCCTTGCATTATTATTATTTTTGGCTGCCATTTCCTCTTCCTTTTTGAAAATTCCTATAAGGTTGTCTCTGGATTGTTGTATTTTAGCTTTTCTTAGTTTCCTTTTTAGAGTCCTTTCAGGTTCAGGGTCTGCTTCAACAAGAATGTTCTTGTCCTTGCTCTTACTCATATGAAAAAGAAGGGAACAGAAAATAATAATAGGGATCCTTTTTACCATAGTATAGAGGTTCCCTTGTTGTTAGTAGAAGAAGAAAGGGAATAAGGGTGAAGAAGAATGGATAATCCAAACACAAGGGTGAGGATAGGAGCATAGATATGAGATGAAAAGAAGTGTTAGTTGATGAATAAATAAATAGAAGGGGATGAGAGAGAGGGAATTTCGAAAATAAAAATAAAAATAAAAATAAAATTAAAAATTAAAGTTAAAAATTCAAGAATTGAAATTGAAATTAAATTAAAATTAAAACAATTAGTTAATTAAAAAGGAAATTTTTGAAAAAGAGGGAAGTATTTTCGAAAATTAGATAGGATTAGTTAGGTAGTTTTGAAAAAGATATGATTGAAATAGAAAGATAGGATTTGTTTGAAAAGGATTTGAAAATTAAATTTTGAAAAGATAAGAAGTTAGAAAAGATTTTGAACTCAATTTTTTGAAAAAGATTAGATTTAAAAAGATATGATAGAAATTTATTTTGAAAATAGATATGATTAAAAAGATATGATTGAAAAGATATGATTGAAAAGATATTTGAAATTTTAAAATCAAAATTAATGACCTGTCTCACAAGTAATCACAAGATATGATTCTAGAACTTAAAGTTTGAATCTTTCTTAACAAGCAAGTAACAAACTTGAAATTTTTGAATCAAAACATTAATTGTTGATAATATTTTCGAAAATTATGAGATAAAAATAAGAAAAATATTTTTGAAAAATATTTTTAAAATTTTTGAAAATAAATAAGAAAAATGAAAAAGATTTGATTTTTCAAAAAGATTTTGAAAAAGATAGGATTTTTAAATTGAAAATTTGATTTGACTCATAAGAAACAACTAAATTTTAAAAAGTTTTGAAAAAGTCAATTCAAATTTTCGAAAATTTATGAGTGAAAAAGGGAAAGATATTTTTTTTTATTTTTGAATTTTTAATGAGGAAAGAGAAAAACATGAAAAATAACACATAACATAAAAATTATGAATCAAAACACACAATGCATGCAAGAACACTATGAATGTCAAGATGAACACCAAGAACACTTTGAAGATCATGATGAACATCAAGAACTTATTTTTGAAAATTTTGAAGAAAAGAAAAACATGCAAGACACCAACTTAAAAATTGTTTATTTTTAGACACTATGAATGCAAGAATGTACATGAAAAACAAGAAAAGATGCAAAACATGAAAATGCAAAGATCAAACAAGAAGACTTACCAAGAACAACTTGAAAATCATGAAGAACACATGAACACAATTTCGAAAAAATGCAAGAAGAATAAAAACATGCAATTGACACCAAACTTAAAATCTGACTCAAGACTCAAACAAGAAAAACATAAAACTTTTTTGATTTTTATGATTTTCTAATTTTTTTGGTATTTTTCGAAAATTATTTAGAAAAAGCAAAAATAAGGATTTCAAAATTTTTAATAAGAATTCTAGGAATCTTGCACTTGTTAGTCTAAAGCTCCAATCCAGGACTTAGACATGGCTTACTAGCCAGCCAAGCTTCAGCATGCTATTACATGCATTGAAGTGATTAGTTGAATCCTCAGTCCAAAAGAATTTAGACATGGCTTTATAGCCAGCCAGGCTTCAACATTTTTCATGAAACACTAGAATTCATTCTTAAAAATTCTGAAGAAAAATATATTTTTGAAAATAAAATTTTTTTTTGAAATTTTTCGAAAATTAAAAGAATAAAAAAAAAGCTTAAAGTTAAAATAAAATTACCTAATCTGAGTAACAAGATGAACCGTCAGTTGTCCAAACTCGAACAATCCCCGGCAACGGCGCCAAAAACTTGGTGTGCGAAATCGTGATCTAGATGTGAAATTGTTGTTTGAAATTGATTCCCTGGTAATGGCTCCAAAAACGTGTGCACAATACCATGGTCCAAACATAACTTCACAACTTTGCGCAACTAACCAGCAAGTGCACTGGGTCGTCCAAGTAATACCTTACGTGAGTAAGGGTCGAATCCCACGGAAATTGTTGGTATGAAGCAAGCTATGGTCATCTTGTAAATCTCAGTCAGGCGGATATTAAATGGTTATGGAGTTTTCGAATAATAATAATAATAATTAAACAGAAAATAAAGATAGAGATACTTATGTAATTCATTGGTGAGAATTTCAGATAAGCGTACAGAGATGCTTTCGTTCCTCTGAACCACTGCTTTCCTGCTGTCTTCATCCAATCAATCCTACTCCTTTCTATGGCAAGCTGTATGTTATGCATCACCGTTATCAATGGCTACATCCTGTCCTCTCAGTGAAAATGGTCCAATGCGCTGTCACTGCATGGCTAATCATCTGTCGGTTCTCGATCAGACTGGAATAGGATCCATTGATCCTTTTGCGTCTGTCACTACGCCCAGCACTCGCGAGTTTGAAGCTCGTCACAGTCATTCAATCCCTGAATCCTACTCGGAATACCACAGACAAGGTTTAGACTTTCCGGATTCTCAAGAATGGCCGTCCATGGGTTCTAACTTATACCACGAAGATACTAATAACTCGGACTCGGTCCCCTGTATTAGATATCCAAGAGATATCCCTTCTAGCTTGTTTGCATGTAGAACGGAAGTGTTTGTCAGGCACGCGTTCATAAGTGAGAATGATGATGAGTGTCACATAATCATCATATTCATCATGTTCTTAGGTGCGAATGAACATCTTAGAAGCGGAATAAGCTTGAATTGAATAGAAAAACAATAGTACTTTGCATTAATCTTTGAGGAACAGCAGAGCTCCACACCTTAATCTATGGTGTGTAGAAACTCTACTGTTGAAAATACATAAGTGATGAAGGTCCAGGCATGGCCGAATGGTCAGCCCCCAAACGTGATCTAAAGATGAAAATACAATAGTAAAAAGTTCTATTTATACTAAACTAGTTACTAGGGTTTACAGAGATAAGTAAATGATGCAGAAATCTACTTCCGGGGCCCACTTGGTGTGTGCCTGGGCTGAGCATGAAACTTTTACGTGGAGAGGTCATTCATGGAGATGAATTCCAGTTTGTAACCTGTTTCTGGCGTTTAACTCCACTTTGCAACCTGTTTCTGGCGTTTGACTCCAGAATGCAGCGTGGAACTGGCGTTCAACGCCAGTTTACGTCATCTATCCTTAATTAAAGTATGAACTATTATATATTGCTGGAAAGCCCTGGATGTCTATTTTCCAACGCACTTGGGAGCGCACCATTTGGAGTTCTGTAGCTCCAGAAAATCTACTTTGAGTGCAGGGAGGTCAGAATCCAACAACATCTGCAGTCCTTCTTCAACCTCTGAATATGATTTTTTCTCAAGTCCCTCAATTTCAGCCAGAAAATACCTGAAATCACAGAAAAACATACAAACTCATAGTAAAGTCCAGAAATGTAAATTTTAATTAAAAACTAATAAAAATATATGAAAAACTAACTAAATCATACTGAAAACTATGTAAAAACAATGCCAAAAAGTGTATAAATTATCCGCTCATCAACCATCATCAAGTCAACCAACCTCATCGACTCCTTTACCGGTTCTTTGGTCTCTTCCGGATTTATTCCGAGACATCTTGCATGATATCCACCGCATGGAGCAATTGGAGCACAAGCATTTTGAATGGATAGCAGCAAAGCTAGAAGGAAGAGATCCTGGCCCAACCCCTGAGGCTTCATCCGAGCTAGTTGGGGAGGAATATGATATTGGTGACCAACCCATTCCCAATACCACCGGCTGAAGTGGCCCCAAAGTTCTCATTGTCCCGGATACGAAGCAAGCACAGAGGACTGTGCAAGAACTAAGTGTGGGGGAGGATCAACTTCGTGGGGGTAAAAATTTCTTGTCTCAAAACACTTTGCAATACTCTTTTAGTTCTTTTTACTCAATTTTAGTAGCTTTATCTTTATTGCATCTTATTTGGTTTGTTTGTATATATCCTTTAGTGTTCATAGTCATATGGTAGTTAATGTTTGCATGTTGCATGATAGAATGAATAAGTTTGGTGAAACACCAAGGAATTGCCATGAAATCTTTCTTAGGGCATACCATCGGTTGAATTGAAGAAAAATTTTGTGTTTTCCAACTTACTTGAAGTTTTCTGTTTGTAGAACATAGAAAAGAGCTGGAATAACATACCTTGTAAGATTTGAGCCTTGATAGATGGTTGCATTTTTCAACCATAATGTTTGTTCTAGTGTGATTTTACTCCTTTTTTATTGTGATCATTGATTTGCATGATTCTTTATATCCTGTCTTTGTTGTTTGGATGCATTTAGCATGATTGAGGCCATCTTTAATGTTGAACTCACCAACCTATATGGCCAACCCTTGTACTCACCATTGTGAACCCCTGTTGAGCCTGTAATTTGTAACAACCCTAATTTTCGAGTACGCGAGATCATTTCTGAATACACGGATTTCTCCAAACTATCAGTAAAGGGAATACCTCTTCTGTATCATCAAGCATCTCAATCCTCATTGTCATTATATTATCTTTAACTCAGGACCTTAGTTGAGACAAGCTCGATAACGCGGTCACGAAGAACCTAGTTTTTGAACCGAATCGGTTAGGGGTTTTGATTTGGTTCTTCGTAAATAGTCTCAGTTTGACAAACCGGACTCGATTTATGAGAGGAGAGAGATAATAGTATAATAATATCATTATATTAGTATTAGAAAATGCTTGAATGATATTATAAGGTTACCTGGTCTGTTTTAGTTAAAAACAGAAAATCGGTTTAACCGGGTTTACGGTTTACTAGTGCAGCTTAGCACCAACACTCTCTGATGACTTTAGCAATGCTAAGGCCTCATTATACATGTTTTATTCTCATAATAAATATGTTACTAGTGTTATTTATACTAGTAGCTCAGAAAATAATTTTTAGAGATGTTTTTACAAGTGTTCCGATACACCTAGTTTTAGTAGTTATACACCTGAGATATTTTAATATTATTTTAACCCACCTCCAAGCCAACCAATCACAAATCACCCTACACCCCCAAAACCCCCAAGGCTGCCTCATTTGCTCATTGTGGCCAAAAATCATCAAGAGAAAAAGGAGAGAAAGTTCTTGGTTCATAAATCTTCAAAGCTTGATTTCTTCTGAACCAAAACTCAAATCAAAACTCCGATTTCACCAAAATGATCCTCTCTTCTTCCTCTACATAACCATGTGACTTATCAAGGCTGGAAATAAGGTGAGATGGCTGTCTCCCACCCTCTTCAATTCGGTTTTCAAGGAAAACCAAGCAAAACATGTGTTTTCTTGATGTTCTTCCTTAGGAATCATGCTTAACTTGACTTGAGGGCCAAGAAACATTAATTTCTAGCAGGTCTAAGGTGAGATATCCCTTCCTAACGTGCTGAGGGAGATTTGGTTAGTTGAGGGTTTTTGGATTTAAAGTTGTTCTTGATGTGTTTTTAGGAGGAAAAAGTGCTTTAAGAACACTTCAAAGAGTAACCGGATTTGGAGCAGCAAAATCAAGGTAGGGTGTCACGAAATTAATCTTGATTATTTGTGTTTGATTTGTGTGAATGTTGTATAAATTGGCTGTGCTAAAAATTGGTTGCATATATGATTGATTCTTGGTGAAAATTTGGTGAAATTTTGATGAAATTTGATGAAATTCAAGCTTTAAAGTTCATGTTCTTGGGCAGCTGAAAAAACGAAAACCTAAGCTTAAATTGAGGTTCAATTTTTGTTAAAATCATGTAGAAAAGATGGGGTTTTAGTGGCTGCTAATTTATTAAGAATTATAGTAAAAATCGGTTGCTGAAAAGACTGAAAAACGGGTAAAAACAGAGAAAGAATCTGAAGAATTTATGAAGAACATGAAGAACACTTTGAGTGTGGTGAAGAACATTGAAGAACACCTTTTAGATCTTAGAAAGGGCAAGGAAGTAAATATTTTGGTGTTTGAGGGGTTATTTTGTAATTTCTGAAAGTTAGGGTGGTTAAAGTAGAAATATTAAAAGTTACGGGTAGTAAAAAGTGAATGTTTAAAGGTTAAAAGTTAAAAGGGGTAATTTTTGAAAAATTAATGATAAAATAATAAATAATAATAAAATATTAAACAATAATATTTAATTAAAAATAATATTTTAATAAAATAATAAAATAATGCAGAAAAGGCAGTTTTCTGTAAAAGCTTTAGAAAGACAACTTTAAACTCAGAATCTCATAATTACCTTCATAAAACACTTAGGGAGTGGTAAAAACATTTTAGTGAGGCAACGATAAATAAAAGATAAAAAGTTGAAGAAAAGATAAAAATCGAAGAAAAAGTCTGTAAAGTTTTAATGACAGAAAAACAGACAGAAATTAGTGAACGAACTAGGGCAACATAGTTAGTCATTGAGTTGCGGCTAGGGTTAGGTATAATATGAAAAGTTAAACTGTTTCAGTATAGACTTAATGAACCTATACTTGGGACAGGCTAACTATTCATATCGAAATTTACATAAGCTTTAAATACATATGTTATGAAGAGAAATCAAAGCAGAGTAAAGAAACACAGAGAATAGAGTAACCAGAGAAAAGTAAAGAGATACAGAGAAAAGAGTAATCAGAGCAGAGTAAAAAGACAAAGAGAAAAGAGTAATGTGATAAAGAGAAATGGTTTGAGTTACGATGTTGTAAAAGTAAAAGCTGTAAAGTTTGTATAGCATGATTGAACAGAGAAAGAAAGAGGTACTGCATAAGAATGTGAAAGTGATGATGATAATGAGAATGATTATGTGATGATCTGCTGCGTGAAGGCAGTCAGATAGATGGTGGTACGACCACTGAGAGTGCTTTCCTAGGATACTTAGCTAAAATGATATTCTGTAAGTCAGAGGACTCTTATAGAGGTATCGAGAACACACGACTAGCATATACTCCTGTAAGTCAAAGGACTCTTACAGTGGGAGTGTGTGTGTATGCTCCTGTAAGTCAAAGGACTCTTACAGTGAGAGCGTGTGTATGCTCCTGTAAGTCAAAGGACTCTTATAGAGAGTGTGTTGGGCAGATATAAGTTAACTAGCTCCGCCATGCAAGTCAAAGGACTCTTGCAGTGGGTTGCTAGTGCCGCCCTACAAGTCAAAGGACTCTTGCAGTGGTTTGCCTCACAAGTCAAAGGACTCTTGCGAGGGGCATTGCCAACAGGGAAGCCTTACCTGGTCAGAGGACTCCGGGTAACGTCGGGAGCGGGTATGTAACCGATAAATGAGCTCATTACCTGCGCTAGGGCTAGACATGCATCATATTTGGTTGCGCATTTCCTCTGTTATGATTGTTGTTTGAATGTATGCCTTCTTTGTTTTCATTCTATTCTCTGTGTCTGTGTTTTGTTTTCTTGTATTCTTTTGTTTGTGTTTTACTTTCTGTTTTCTTTATTTTTTCTATTTATCTGTTTCTTCTGTCTACTGCTTCTCGGTATTCTGCTATTTATCTGCTAAACAACACGGAATTAATGAACGTAACTAATAACCCTGGCCCTACTAAGAACTCCCCAGTTCTTACCCCTTCTCTCTCCCTTCCCCCTTCAGATGGAAGCATGAGTACCCTTCCGTAGTTCGCTGACGATCGTTCACAAAAAGGATTCCACTCTAAATAGTCTTTTGAGTCTAGAGTGAACTCCGTTACCTGTTTATATGTAGATACTATGAGGCCAGCCAACGTCTGCACCCCGCTTTTCTACAAACTTTAGCCTAAGTCCTCCGTACGATGTTGCTGTTATGTGGCCACTCGATGAAGTACTTGAGAGATGCTCTTTGATGACATATGATCGTGCAGAGGAGTAGCAGATGATGTTCTACCTTTTGGTGACGTTCCACCTGACTTGAGTTTTGAAGACTTAGATCGTACTTTCCCTCAGTTTAGTAGTTTAGAGGGACTAAGTGAGTAGAGAGTCTAGGCTAGCCTGGGCGCCAGCTTAGGGACTTCTTGAACAGGTCAGGGCCTGGGATGTTGTATGTATGTATATGTATATAGTTATTATCTAGCTATATCTAGGGGTGTTCTAACTAACAGTCTATATTCTAATAAAGGCTGGATCACCGAATGTTGCTAGCTACTTGTGATGTATTTATGTGTGGTTGATTATAATTGTTTTATCTGTTATTATTTGTGAATTGATTATAAATGATTCTGTTTATTAATTCAAACGTTTTCAAAAAAAAAGTACCTCGCTAACTAACTATGCTTTTAACAACGAATCAGGCTCATATAATAAATAATAGATAATAATTAGGATGACAAATTGGTAGCACTCAGTTTCTGGTATGTCCTAGGCGTACTGAAAATTGGGTCATTACAATTTGTTATCAGAGCAGTTCGTTCCCAGTAGAGCCTGGGGAGTAGACTGACTATGCTTCATTACATACTCTGTTGTGTGTCTCATGCTTATAGGATATCTTAATGATATGTATTGCATGATCATTTCTATGCTTTCATTTTGGGAAATGTTCACACTTAACTTGAAGTATTGAGACTGATCACCTTAATAATGATTATTTGGTGTGAACAGGGCTATATTGAGACCACAGAGATGGAGTGCGCGGAAAGAAACCCCTAGTGATAACCGAGAGAGAGATCAGGAAACGTTTATGGCTACGATGAACACTGTAGCTGATGCAGTGCGTGAGGCTGCAATGGCTGCTGCTAGGGCTGTTGAGCGTCTTGGAGTGAGAAATGGAAATGAAAACGAAAATGGAGAGGATAATGGGAACAATGAGGTTGATCCAGCGCATCCTGATAAACCCACGACCCTTGCTACTTTTCTGAAAGTGAATCCACCTAAGTTCAAAGGTACACTCGTTGCGACTGATGCCGACAACTGGTTCCGAGGTATTGAGCGATCACTGCGAGCACAACATGTTCTGGAAGGCCAACATGTAGAGTTTGCTACCTATATGCTCGAAGGAGAGGCTGAGTATTGGTGGCAGGGGATACAGTGACTGCTGCAATAAAATGAAGGTGACATTCCTTGGGATACCTTTAGGGATGAATTCTATAAGAAGTATTTTCCGAGAGCGGCACGTGACGCTAAGGAGATAGAGCTTATGCAACTAAAGCAAGAGGATATGACTATTGCTGAGTACGCCCGTAAGTTCGATGACTTGTGCCGTTTCTCCAAGATTTGTCAAGGGAACCCGGCCGACTTTGAGGAATGGAAGTGTCTGAAGTTTGAAGGAGGACTCCGAGAAGAACTGATGAATTCTGTTGTTCCGCTAGAGATACGAAATTTTGCTGAACTGGTGAATAAAAGTAAACTAGTGGAAGAATGTTCGAAGAAGGCGGCGATAGCTCGAGCAGATCGTAGGGAGTCCTCATGAAGAGACCTTATTCAGAATTTAGCCCCTCAAGGTCGCAACTTTAAAGCCAATGATCAATATCGGCGCCAAAATAGGAATCAACGGAATGGTGATTTTCTTGCTCGCAACAACAACAACAACCATAACTATAATCTGGGATAGGAACGAGGAGGTCAATCTCTGGGTATTTCGATATGCTCAAGGTGTGGGAAAGATCATGGTAATAGACCTTGTCAGTATGGAACAAACAATTGTTATACTTACGGAGAACCTGGACATATGGCCAGGACTTGCCCAAATAGGTTTGTTCAAGATCCAGCCAGAACCCAACTATTAGGATGAATATCTACCATGACTATTGATGATGCTCTGTACTCAGACTCCGTGATCCAAGGTTAGTGTTATGTCAAGATTTGCTCTTTAAATGTACTATATAATAAGGGTATAATATATTCCTTCCCTTCATTAACTATTGCGCATAATTTTGGAATTCGAAGATAAGGTAAGGGACGATTATCCGAGCCTGTTTACAGGTAAAGGAAATTTTGCCTCAAAATTTCCTTTTAGGAGGGTAGAATGTAACAACCCTAATTTTCGAGTACGCGAGATCATTTCTGAATACACGGATTTCTCCGAAAGATCAGTAAAGGGAATACCTCTTCTGTTTCATCAAGCATCTCAATCCTCATTGTCATTATATTATCTTTAACTCAGGACCTTAGTTGAGACAAGCTCGATAACGCGGTCACGAAGAACCTAGTTTTTGAACCGTATCGGTTAGGGGTTTTGATTCGGTTTTTCGTAAATAGTCTCAGTTTGACAAACCGGACTCGATTTATGAGAGGAGAGAGATAATAGTATAATAATATCATTATATTAGTATTAGAAAATGCTTGAATGATATTATAAGGTTACCTGGTCTGTTTTAGTTAAAAACAGAAAATCGGTTTAACCGGGTTTACGGTTTACTGGTACAGCTTAGCACCAGCACTCTCTGATGACTTTAGCAATGCTAAGGCCTCATTATACATGTTTTATTCTCATAATAAATATTTTACTAGTGTCATTTATGCTAGTAGCTCAGAAAATAATTTTTAGAGATGTTTTTACAAGTGTTCCGATACACCTAGTTTTAGTAGTTATACACCTGAGATATTTTAATATTATTTTAACCCACCTCCAAGCCAACCAATCACAACTCATCCTACACCCCCAAAACCCCCAAGGCTACCTCATTTGCTCATTGTGGCCGAAAATCATCAAGAGAAAAAGGAGAGAAAGTTCTTGGTTCATAAATCTTCAAAGCTTGATTTCTTCTGAACCAAAACTCAAATCAAAACTACGATTTCACCAAAATGATCCTCTCTTATTCTCTACATAACCATGTGACTTATCAAGGCTGGAAATAAGATGAGATGGCTGTCTCCCTCCATCTTCAATTCGGTTTTCAAGGAAAACCATGCAAAACATGTGTTTTCTTGATGTTCTTCCTTAGGAATCATGCTTAACTTGACTTGAGGGCCAAGAAACGTTAATTTCCAGCAAGTCTAAGGTGAGATATCCCTTCCTAACGTGCTGAGGGAGATTTGGTTAGTTGAGGGTTTTTGGATTTAAAGTTATTCTTGATGTGTTTTAGGAGGAAAAAGTGCTTTAAGAACACTTCAAAGAGTAACCGGATTTGGAGCAGCAAATCAAGGTAGGGTGTCACGAAATTAATCTTGATTATTTGTGTTTGATTTGTGTGAATGTTGTATAAATTGTCTGTGCTAAAAATTGGTTGCATATATGATTGATTCTTGGTGAAAATTTGGTGAAATTTTGATGAAATTTGATGAAATTCAAGCTTTAAAGTTCATGTTCTTGGGCAGCTGGAAAAACGAAACCGTAAGCTTAAATTGAGGTTCAATTTATGTTAAAATCATGTAGAAAAGATGGGGTTTTAGTGGCTGCTAATTTATTAAGAATTATAGTAAAAATCGGTTGTTGGAAAGACTGAAAAACGGGTAAAAACAGAGAAAGAATCTGAAGAATTTATGAAGAACATGAAGAATACTTTGAGTGTGGTGAAGAACATTGAAGAATACCTTTTAGATCTTAGAAAGGGCAAGGAAGTAAATATTTTGGTGTTTGAGGGGTTATTTTGTAATTTCTGAAAGTTAGGGTGGTTAAAGTAGAAATATTAAAAGTTACGGGTGGTAAAAAGTGAATTTTTAAAGGTTAAAAGTTAAAAAGGGGTAATTTTCGAAAAATTAATGATAAAATAATAAATAATAATAAAATATTAAATAATAATATTTAATTTAAAATAATATTTTAATAAAAATAATAAAATAATGCGAAAAAGGCAGTTTTCTGTAAAAGCTTTAGAAAGACAACTTTAAACTCAGAATCTCATAACTACCTTCATAAAAAACTTAGGGAGTGGTAAAAACATTTTAGTGAGGCAAAGATAAATAAAAGATAAAAAGTTGAAGAAAAGATAAAAATCGAAGAAAAAGTCTGTAAAGTTTTAATGACAAAAAAACAGACAGAAATTAGTGAACGAACTAGGGCAACATAGTTAGTCATTGAGTTGCGGCTAGGGTTAGGTATAATATGAAAAGTTAAACTGTTTCAGTATAGACTTAATGAACCTATACTTGGGACAGGCTAACTATTCATAACGAAATTTACATAAGCTTTAAATACATATGTTATGAAGAGAAATCAAAGCAGAGTAAAGAAACACAGAGAACAGAGTAACCAGAGAAAAGTAAAGAGATACAGAGAAAAGAGTAATCAGAGCAGAGTAAAAAGACAAAGAGAAAAGAGTAATGTGATAAAGAAAAATGGTTTGAGTTACGATGTTGTAAAAGTAAAAGCTGTAAAGTTTGTATAGCATGATTGAACAAAGAAAAAAAGAGGTACTGCATAAGAATGTGAAAGTGATGATGATAATGAGAATGATTATGTGATGATCTACAGCGTGAAGGCAGTCAGATAGATGGTGGTACGACCACTGAGAGTACTTTCCTGGGATACTTAGCTATAATGCTATTCTGTAAGTCAGAGGTCTCTTACAGAGGTATCGAGAACACACGACTAGCATATACTCCTGTAAGTCAAAGGACTCTTACAGTGGGAGTGTGTGTGTATGCTCCTGTAAGTCAAAGGACTCTTACAGTGAGAGCGTGTGTATGCTCCTGTAAGTCAAAGGACTCTTACAGAGAGTGTGTTGGGCAGATATAAGTTAACTAGCTCCGCCATGCAAGTCAAAGGACTCTTGCAGTGGGTTGCTAGTGCCGCCCTACAAGTCAATGGACTCTTGCGAGGGGCATTGCCAACAGGGAAGCCTTACCTGGTCAGAGGACTCCAGGTAACGTCGGGAGCAGGTATGTAACCGTAAAATGAGCTCATTACCTGCGCTAGGGCTAGACATGCATCATATTTGGTTGCGCATTTCCTCTGTTATGATTGTTGTCTGAATGTATGCCTTCTTTGTTTTGATTCTATTCTCTATGTCTGTGTTTTGTTTTCTTGTATTCTTTTGTTTGTGTTTTGCTTTCTGTTTTCTTTATTTTCTCTATTTATCTGTTTCTTCTGTCTACTGGTTCTCGGTATTCTGCTATTTATCTGCTAAACAACACGGAATTAATGAACGTAACTAATAACTCTGGTGATGGGGAACAGAAGCTGGTGAATTAAAAATTTATTAAAATGGTTACGTTGCAGGTATAGTTCTTAACTCACCGAGAATCTGCTTATCATTTTAGAAATATGTCACAGAGAGTTTAAATTAAAATTACTGGGAGTTTTACGTCCCAGGTCGTCTCCCAACGAGTTGCGGAAAAGTGTGCTGTTTTATTAATCAGATGTTCCAAGAAGTTGAGCTAAGTAAATTGGAATTTAAATTGAGGATTTTTAAATAATATAAATAAAAGCCTTGACTGGGAATTGATTGGTTAGAATCTCTATCATTGAAGGTGTGATTGTAAGATTAATTTATAATTAATGGTTGTTCTGTTTGGTTATCCTTTACTAGGTAAGGGAAAGTCAAACAAGTGGGAATGCCAGATCTTTTCACAAGTTGCAACCCACTTAGTTCAAAGGGATTGGCGTCGGTGACAGGATAGCAATCCAACATTTAACCCAATTACAAATTTTCTTTCAATCCTTCCAACTCAAGAGTACCTTTTAATTAACTCCCCATCATGTAAGGAAACTACTCATGCATTGTAAATAAAGTACCCATAGCGCATGAAAGGGAATTAAAAGAAGACATGATTATTGGAATTGAAATTGAATTAAAAAGAAATAATCCTTGCATTAAATAATCATAAAAGTATCTGAATGACAAAATTGAACATAACAAAGAACATGGAAGAATAGAACCATGTTAAGAGAACAAACTAGAATGATGAAGTCTTGATGAGGAAATAACTCTTCTCACTGTTCCGATGCTAAGACCAATTGAAAATTAAAATTCTAAAAACTAGAGAGAAAAACCTAAGACAGTGAAAAACTAGATCTAAAATTACTGAATGGATGTGTCCCTTGTTTCTGCATATTCTTTGACTCTAGTCTGCTGTTCCGGGCCGAAATAAGGTCCAAAATCGCCCCCATCGAATTCTGCAGATTATGCAGATCGCGCATATCACGCGATCGCGTCGTCCATGCGAACGCGTCGCTTGCGCTTTTTCCTCTCCACGCGTTCGCGTCGTCCACGCTACCGCATCGCTTGCGCTTTCCAATCCGCGCGGTCGCGCAAGCCATGCGGCGCGTCACTGTGAATTGCGCTCCTTCGCACGGTCGCGTGAGCCATGCGACCGCGTCACTTCTCGCTAGTTATCTCCTCAAATTCTTGTGTTCCTTCCATTTTTGCTAGCTTCCTTTCCAATCTCCAACTCATTCATGCCCTATAAAGTCTGAAACACTTAATACACAGATCACGGCGTCGAATAGAATAAAGGAGAATTAAAAATAAATAATTAAAGTCTCTAGGAAGCAATTTTCAAACATGTACTGAATTTAGGAAGGAAATCTAAATGCATGCTAAATTGATGAATAAGTGGGTAAGGATCATGACAAAACCACACAATTAAACACAATATAAACTATAAAATAGTGGTTTATCAACCTCCCCACACTTAAACATTAGCATGTCCTCATGCTAAATTGAAGGAGACAAGGAAATAAGTATGAACATGCAGAAACTCATGAAATGCAATGCAAACCTACATATATAAATAAATGCAACTATATGATTATTTTCCACTTGATCAAAAGTAAATAAGCCCTTCAAAACAGTTACAAATCAAATTCCACTAATTCTATCATTATACAATAAAACCGATAAAAGTGCAAGAAGATAGCTTATGAAAGCAGGAAACATGAAAATTCAAGCATTGAACCCTCACTGATAATGTATGTACGCTCTAATCTCTAGTGTATAGGGTAATCATTCTATTCTTCTCTAGTCATGTTTTCTAACTTTTGTTTTTCTCCTAACCAATCAACAACAGTTAATATACCAATGCAAACATCATGAGGTCTTTTCAGGGTTGTAATGGGGCCAAGGTGCAGGTAAGGATATACATATGGCTAAGTGAGCTTTATAAATTGAATCTTTAATTAACCTAAGCTCTCACCTAATATACATATATTCTATATACTTTTAAATTCATGCTTAGCTACCATAATTCCCTTTTTCAATCCATACTCATGTTTCAACTTTGTATTTTAATTCTATCATATGTGCATTGATCTTTGAATTCTGAATTTAACATTGGGGTAATTTTGTCCCCTTATTTCTTGATTTTTTTATTTTTTTTATTGAATACATAAAGCTTATCAATGCACATAGATTTTTCATTCTTATATTTTCACATGAGTAGGTATCCAAATTCCCTTTAAATTTTCATGACATTTTCCCTCAACAACTTTTGTTCCCATAATTTCCCATACTTAACTAGCACACACAATTCTATCTTAAGCTAACCAAAGATTCAATTTGGGATATATAATTGTTTTTTCGGCTTAAGGTTAGTAATGTGGTAAAATATCGAACAAATGGGAATTAAAGGCTCAAAGTGGTTAACAAAGGTAATTGAGAAGGGTAGGCTTGATTTGGATAAGTGAGTTTAAACAAATAATGGCTTCAATCATGTGCAAGCATGTAAATATAATAAATATTGGACATATAAGATAAAACAAAATATAGATTACAATCATAGAGAAGTAAACACACAAGAATAAAATGATTATCGTTAAATAATGTAACCATACATAAAGGCTCAAATCTTTCACAGGTTGTGTGTTCTTTAGCTCAAACATCATGTTCCAAATACAACTCAAGCAGATTTATCATAAAAATTTTGAAAAATTAGTGAAATTTTGTTCCAAAGATAGATTTTTAAAAGAAACTTATTGTCTTTTCAATCAAGTAGAACATGCATGCAACTATTCTAACCTTATGCAATTTATTCTATTCTATAAAAGAAAGAAAATCTAACTAAAATATCCTAATTATTGGTGCCAGAGAAGAGAATTTACCTCCGGAAGTCAGGTACTGACCGACCTCCCCACACTTAAGGCTTTGCACCGTCCTCGGTGCCATCTGTCAGGAATAGGGGTGGGCTGGTAGCAGTATCTCCATAGTCGGGACCATCATGGCTCCCGGTGCTGGTAAAAGAAGTGGAGCCCGGAGTGTCTGAGTCCTTGAATTTGCCCAGGATCAGCTCCTTGAGGTATGTGAATCGGCGCTTGTTATGGCGCTCTCTCATCTTAGCTTTCTGTTCATGCCGATCCTACTATTCAAATATCTGCTGGAGCAATTTCTCAGTGGTAGATGCTTGTGGTGTTGAAGAATGAATATCTTCAACTGCCTCAGTAGGCCGGCTTGTAGTGGCTGCTGAAAGTCTGAGGTATTTCCCGTTAGGGACATATTGATCATCCCGTGGAAGCATGGCTTTGGTGTCCCCAGCTCTGTAGGAGACTCTGGCTGCTGAGACAAGATCTGAGACCAGGGCAGGAAAAGGTAGGTTACCCGCGATTTGTACGTGTTCCATAGCATTCCGGATATGTCTTGAGAGATTCAGAGGTTGGTTGTAAGGATGCACCATAGTAGAACAGCCATGTCTGTAGTGAAGGAGGACTCATGAGTGCTTGAAAAGACGTAATGGGACATGATTTGTGCCCATACGCGGGCCTCCAAGGTAAGTGTGGAAGCCAAGATTCCCTTAGGGCGGGTACGGTGGTATCCGTAGATCCAACGGCTGCCAGGTAAAGCGATGACTCCGAGAACGGAGTCCCAGTCAAATTGGTATCTCTGGCGCTGAAGGGTGGCTTCTTGAAAAGCGTCCATTTCTGCTAGAATAGGGGGAAGACTCAGAGCTTGCTGAATGGCCTCTTCTGTGATGGGGACTTGCTTCTGCCGGACATAAACAGACTGCAGGGTCATTATGTAGAAGTTGGAGTAGAACTCAACTACCCAAGAGAGATTGACCTGCCTCGGCTGTCTCCGTAAGAAACCCCATTGTCTTCTCTCAATTTGCGGCTCAACAAAGGCGGCAATATTGGACGGGAGGATAAGAAGGTATTCATTGTTATAGTTCCTTTATGCTAGGATAGGGAACATCTGCTCACAGTAGCGATTGGGAAATCACGCAGTGTCCTTTGCTGGAAAGGCTTTCTCCTTGTCGTCCACCTTTATTATCCTCTTAACTCTTTTTGTTGAGGGCTTGACTGCGGTTGAAGAAGGCTCTGCCACTAATGCTCTTTTAGTTCCTCTTCTTGCTGGTGGTTTGGAAGTAGCTTTCTCTTTTCCTTTCTTGGTGGCCATTCTGAAAGAAGGAAAGAGAAAGGAAATTAAATTCAAAGAGATAAAGCAAGGAAGAGGGTATTGTAAGTGATAGTCAATGCACAATAAAGATAAATGGCATTAACACATGGTCCGGATTACATGTGAAAAGCTCATCAATGGAAATATAGCAAGTGCATGTAGGACAATGGAATGCAAGAGGTTTATTGACATGCAGGCAAAGGCATGAGTAGCATATATCAAACATTCAATATCCAGTTTAGATTACCATTTGTAACAAACTATCATGTTTGTATTGACAATTAAATCTAATTAATAAAATAATAAGGGAAAGTTGTGAAAAGCAAGCATTGAACAGTATAGCAACACAGAGAGGTGCATAATGCCACATGAGCTTTTTCACAAACATATAGCATGCATGGTGAATAGGGTATAGAAAATATGAAGATAAACATACAAGAAATTCTATAAATAGGAGAAAAATAATTGTCAAACAATTTGCAATAATCCACAGGCATATAATGGGGGATGATGACTCAAAAGGTCTCTAACACCATGTAAAAGGAAAAGAAGAAGAAGAAAAATAAAAGTTTGAAAAGAAAAAGAAAAGGAAAAGAAAATAATAATATATATATACATAATAGAATAAGAATGATAGAAAAGGGAAGAAGGAAGAAGAAGGTAAAACCTTGTTAATGGAGGAGAGAGAGAGAGAGTGAGAGGTGAGATAGAAAGGGGAAGGGGGAAAAGAAGAAAGAAGGAGGGAAAAGAAAAATTAGGATTTGGAGGAAAGAAAGATAAGATAATTTGGCAATTTAGGTTGAGCTGTACGGAGCATGTGATGCGGCCGCGTGGAGCACACGTTCGCATGGGTGCGCATCAGGTAAGATGACGCGATCGCGTCAGTCACACGGTCACGTGACCCGTGTTGCGCTGCTGGCGCGAGTGTAGCCTCGCTCCAGCACAACTCTCTGTTCAATTTATTTTAATAGCCAAAATTGGGTGACGCGATCGCGTGGGTCATGCGATCGCGTGAGTGTGCGTCTGAAAGTAATTGACGCAGCCGCGTTGGCGACGCGGTCGCGTGACAAGGATTGTGCTTCCAGCACCAATCCAGCACCACTCTCGCACAATATAGCATTGTGCACCCTTTTACGTCGAAAATGCAGGGCACGCAGCCGCGTGGGGCACGCGGTCGCGTGGGAGGCTATGATTCCCATGCGACGCGAACGCGTCAGGGACGCGGTCGCGTGGGTCAATTTGTGCCATTGGCACGACTCCAGCGCTCCTCCTGCGTAACGTTCTGTTCATTTTATTTTTCTTTACTCCCCCTGCCACGCGGACGCGTCGCTGGTGCAATCGCGTTGCGCGGCGAAATTTTTTTTTTTAAAGAAATAAAGATATGTAATTGAAAGAGCACGAAAGTACTAATAAAGAGAAGAGTTATTAAAGAAGAAAAACTAAGAGTGAAGAAAAGAACGATCATACCGCGGTGGGTTGTCTCCCACCAAGCACTTTGCTTTTACGTCCGTTAGTTGGACGCTCCAATAGCTCAATCTGCTGCGATGTGGGGATCTTCCATGCGGAAGATCTCAAGCTCCTTATTTTTCTGCACTTTCTCACCATGGTATAGCTTCAGGCGCTGTCCATTAACCTTAATAAGTTCAGAGCTTGAAGGATGGCTTAGGTGATAGACTCCGTACGGTTCAGCCTTCTCTACTCTGTATGGACCTTCCTATTTTGATCTCAACTTACCGGGCATGAGCCTCATTCAAGATTTGTAAAGGAGAACAAAATCTCCAGGTTGGAACTCTCTCTTCTTGATGTTTTGATCATGCACAACTTTCATCTTTTCCTTGTATATTCTGGAGTTCTCATAAGCTTCCAGGCGAAGGTTCTCCAGTTCCTGCAGTTGTAACTTTCTTTCAGCTCTAGCATTCTCAATTCCCATGTTACACTCCTTAACTGCCCAGAAGGCTCTGTGTTCTATTTTAACTGGGAGATGGCAAGCTTTTCCATAAACCAAGCGGAAGGGACTCATCCCAATGGGTGTCTTGTATGCTGTTCTGTATGCCCACAATGCATCTTGTAGTCTGGTGCTCCAGTCTTTTCTATGAGGTTTTACTATCTTTTGCAAGATACGCTTAATTTCTCTGTTTGACACCTCGACTTGCCCATTAGTTTGGGGATGGTAAGCTGTTGCAACTTTATGGATTATCCCATGCTTCTTCATCAAGCCTGTTAGTCTCCTGTTACAAAAATGGGTGCCTTGATCGCTCACGATCGCTCGTGGTGATCCAAAGCGGCATATAATATGGTTTCTCACAAAGGAAACAACAGTGTTAGCATCATCAGTGCGGGTAGGAATTTCTTCCACCCATTTAGAAACATAATCCACAGCTAACAATATATAAAAATATCCACTAGAATTTGGAAATGGACCCATGAAGTCAATGCCCCATACATCAAAAATTTCACAGAAAAGCATATATTGTTGAGGCATCTCATCCCTCCTGGATATGTTACCAAGTTTCTGGCATGGGTGACAAGATTTACAAAACTTAGCGGCATCTCGAAAAAGAGTAGGCCACCAGAATCCGCAGTCTAAGATATTTCTAGCTGTTCTTTGAGGGCCAAAGTGTCCTCCACTCTTAGATGAGTGACAGGCCTCTAAAATGGACTGGAATTCTGATTGAGGTACACAACGTCTAATTATCTGGTCAGCGCCACATCTCCATAAATATGGGTCATCCCATATATAATATTTAAACTCGCTTTTCAGCTTGTCTCTTTGATGTTTAGAAAAATGTGGAGGAAATGTGCGGCTAACTAAATAATTAGCAACAGGTGCATACCAAGGACTACCTCAGATACTGCTTGCAGGTTGTCAAAAGGAAAATTATCATCTATAGGAGTAGAATCATCCTTAATATGTTCAAGGCGACTCAAGTGGTCTGCTACTAAATTTTGATTACCACTCCTATCCTTTATTTCTAAATCAAATTCTCGTAACAGCAGTATCCAACGTATAAGTCTTGGTTTGGATTCCTTTTTAGCTAATAAATACTTTAGAGCTGCATGGTCCGAATAGACTACTACTCTAGTACCAAGTAAATAAGCTCGGAATTTATCCAGAGCGAAAACAATAGCAAGTAGCTCTTTCTCAGTAGTAGTATAGTTGGACTGGGCAGTGTCTAAAGTCTTAGATGCATAGGCAATAACAAAAGGGTCCTTACCTTCACGCTGAGCCAGAGCTGCTCCTACTGCATGGTTGGAAGCATCGTACATGATTTCAAATGGCTGGCTCCAGTCGGGTCCTCTCACAATTGGGGCTTGAGTTAGAGCAGTCTTCAGCCTATCAAATGCTTGTTTTCAATCTTCACTGAACTCGAACTCAATGTCCTTCTGCAGTAATCTGGATAAGGGAAGTGCCACCTTACTAAAGTCTTTAACAAATCTCTTGTAGAAACCTGCATGGCCAAGGAACGAACGGACTTCCCTTACAGAAGAGGGGTAAGGTAAACTAGAAATAACATTCACCTTTGCTGGGTCTACAGAAATGCCATTATTAGATACCACATGTCCTAATACAATTCCTTGCTTTACCATAAAGTGGCATTTTTCAAAATTCAGTACAAGGTTTGTATTAACACATCTATCTAATACTCTAGATAATCCATCTAAGCAAAGGTTAAAAGAATCACCATAAACGCTAAAATCGTCCATAAAAACTTCCATACAGTCCTCAATAAGATCAGAGAAAAGACTCATCATGCACCTTTGGAAGGTGGCTGGTGCATTGCACAAGCCAAAGGGCATTCTCTTATAAGCATAAGTCCCAAAAGGACATGTAAAAGTAGTCTTTTCCTGATCCTCAGGAGCTATGTGAATCTGGAAATAACATGTGTAACCATCTAGAAAGCAATAATGTGATTTACCTGACAGGCGATCCAGCATTTAATCAATGAATGGGAGTGGGTAGTGATCCTTACGGGTAGCTTGGTTGAGACGCCTGTAATCAATGCAGACTCTCCAAGAATTCTGAACTCTAGTTGCTATGAGCTCTCCATGCTCATTCTTCACTATAGTGACTCCAGATTTCTTGGGCACCACTTGTACTGGACTTACCCATTCACTGTGTAAAATGGGATATATGATACCTGCTTCCAATAGTCTGGTCACTTCCTTTTTGACAACTTCCAAGATGGTGGGATTCAATCTTCTTTGTGGTTGACGGAGCGGTCTTGCTCCGTCTTCTAAAAATATTCTGTGCTCGCATACTTGAGGGTTAATTTCCACTATGTGTGCCAAACTCCACCCAATTGCCTTCTTATGCTTCCTCAGTACATCAAGTAACTGCTCTTCTTGTTGAGAAGTCAGTTCCCTTGCAATAATAACCGGAAGCTTCTGCTCATCCTCAAGATAAGCATATTTGAGATGTGGAGGGAGAGGTTTCAATTCTAATTTTTGATCATGGGCAGGCTCTGGATTATCTGGGGCTTGTGAAAATGGCGAAGTGTCCTCATTGTCAGTTAAGAGGGTCCCCACACTAGGACCTTGTCCAGTGTGCCTCTCTTCAAACTCTTCTTTTTGGACTTCAGCCACACTTTCGTCTATGACATCACACTGGAAGATAGAACGATATTCTGGGGGGTTGTTAATGACTCCATTCAGATTGAAGATCACTATGCGGCCATCTATTTCAAAGGAGTATGTTCCTGAAAAAGCATCCAATTTGAATTTTGATGTCTTCAGGAATGGTCTTCCAAGTAGGATTGATGATGGCTTATCTGAATCATTATGGGGCATCTCCAAGATATAAAAATCAGTGGGAAATGTGAGCCCTTTAATGTTCACCAAAACATCTTCAGCAACTCCAGCCACTGTAATAATGCTTTTATCTACTAACACAAAATGAGCTGCCGACCTTTTTAAGGGAGGGAGCCTTAAAACATCATATATAGACAAAGGCATTATACTGACACATGCTCCTAAATCACACATGCAATCATAAATTACTACACCACCAATAGTACAACTAACTATGCAAGGACCTGGATCACTACATTTTTTAGGTAATCCTCCCATTAAAGCAGATATAGAACTACCTAAAGGAATAGTTTCTAATTCATTAATTTTGTCTTTATGGATACATAAGTCTTTTAGAAACTTTGCATATTTAGGTACCTGCTGAATAACATCAAAAAGGGGAACAGTTACCTCAACCTTTTTGAATATTTCTACCATTTTAGGATCAGGTTCCAGCTGCTTCCTGGGCTTCCTTGCAAGTTGTGAAAATGGAATGGGAGTAGTGTTTTCTGTGGTGCCTGCACCTTTTTGTGCTTCTTCCAGTGGTTGAGCTATCTCTTTTTCAGCTATGTCCTGTATGTCCTCTTCCTCTTCAACATCTTCAATTTCTACCACCTTTTCAGCTGAGGCGTATTCTGGTGAGCTTGGTTCCTCCTGATTCCTCTCCTGCAGTGTGGTTTCGAACCTCAGGGTGATGGCATTAATGCCTCCCTTTGGATTGGGTAATGGTTGAGAGGGAATTCCAGTGGTGCTTGAAGGTTGGTTACTGGAATTTTGTGCTGAATCAAGTTGTGTCATAAAAGCTTGTAGAGTAGAGGTGAAACCATTCAAACGGGCATTAATACTATTCACGATGGTATTTTCCATGGCCAGTTGTCTTTTCTCAAAAGCTAGTAAAAAATCTTCATTAGAAGATACAGAAGAATGAGTAAATTGAGAGGTTTACTGCTGATTGTTCGGTGGTCCTTGGTTTTGCCTCAGGTGAGGTGCTCGGTAAGGTTGATTTTGCTGCCTGTTGTTGTTATTATTCCACCTCTGATTTCCCTGGTTATCTCTGCCTCCCCTATTATTGTTGTCTCTCCAATTCTGGTTTGAATTGTCCTGCCATCCATGGTTATTATTTCCACTTTGATTGTACCCTTGGTTGGGGCGGTCATAGAAGTTGTGAGTGGATGCCACCATGTTGTCTTCTTGTTGGAGCTGTGGGCATTCATCAGTGTAATGGCTGTAATCAGCACAAATTCCACAAATTCTTTGTGGAACTAGTTGTTGGTTTTGCTGCGGTTGAGTTTGCTGAGCTTGTTGACTCAACTGCATTTGCTTCAGCAGGTTGGTCATCTCACAGATGCTTCGATTTAGAGCAGCAGTCTCTATGCCAGAAGATACTTCTGCAACGGCTTTTGAACGGCCTTGCTTCTGTCTGTGGTTCTGAGTAGATTCAGCTAAATCACTGATCAATTTCCAAGCTTCATCAGTGGTCTTGTACTTCTTCATAGACCCATTGCTGGCACTTTCCAATGTGGTCTTATCTTGGGGCCTCATACCTTGTGTGATATAGCTGAGTAGCACGATCTTGTCAATCCTGTTGTGGGGGCATGCTTCTAAAAGATTATTGAAGCACTCCCAGTATTCGAAGAGAGTCTCATTGTCATCCTGAACAATTGTAGAGATATTCTTCCTCAGTTTATCAGTAACTTCAGATGGAAAGAATTTCTCCAGAAACTCCTTTCTGAGTGTATCCCAGTTGGATACATTTGCTAGAGGTTGAGTGTAGTACTACTCTCTTACTTTTCCCTCAAGAGAGAACGGAAAAGCTTTCAGCAGGATTGAAGTTTCATCAATGCCATCACGCCTGACAGTAGAACAGGCTGCCTGGAAGTCTCTCAAGTGCTTGATAGGCTCTTGAGCAGGTAGGCCATGAAACTTGGGCATCAAATTTAGCAGTGCGGTCTTTATTTCAAAATCCATAGCTACCGCTGGATGATGCGCTTGAAACGGCTGCATTGTAAAATCAGGAGCTCCTTCCTCCTGAATGGTAACTCTTCTAGCTGCCATGTTTTCTGCACATAAAACAACCGAATCAGTAGAACGGGGGCTGGTTTCCTCCTCAGATTCACTTTCAGATCCGCCCTCAGAGCGGGCTAACCTACGCTGTTCTCGCCTTATTCGTGAAATAGTCCTTTCAATTTCAGGATCGAATATTAGCAAGCGCGGATCAGGAAGTGAACGCGTCATTTGACGGAAGAAACATGCAGCTCATAGTAGCAAAATTAAATAAAATGCAAATAAATAAATTCTAATTAATAAAATTAGCACTCTATTGCAACTCCCCGGCAACGGCGCCAAAAATTGATGGGAAGCAGAAGCTGGTGAATTAAAAATTTATTAAAATGGTTACGTTGCAGGTATAGTTCTTAACTCACCGAGAATCTGCTTATCAATTTAGAAATATGTCACAGAGAGTTTAAATTAAAATTACTGGGAGTTTTAAGTCCCAGGTCGTCTCCCAACGAGTTGCAGAAAAGTGTGCTGTTTTATTAATCAGATGTTCCAAGAAGTTGAACTAAGTAAATTGGAATTTAAATTGAGGATTTTTAAATAATATAAATAAAAGCCTTGACTGGGAATTGATTGGTTAGAATCTCTATCATTGAAGGTGTGATTGTAAGATTAATTTATAATTAATGGTTGTTCTGTTTGGTTATCCTTTACTAGGTAAGGGAAAGTCAAACAAGTGGGAATGCCAGATCTGTTCACAAGTTGCAACCCACTTAGTTCAAAGGGATTGGCGTCGGTGACAGGATAGCAATCCAACATTTAACCCAATTACAAATTTTCTTTCAATCCTTCCAACTCAAGAGTTCCTTTTAATCAACTCCCCATCAAGTAAGGAAACTACTCACGCATTGTAAATAAAGAATCCATAGCGCATGAAAGGGAATTAAAAGAAGACATGATTATTGGAATTGAAATTGAATTAAAAAGAAATAATCCTTGCATTAAATAATCATAAAAGTATCTGAATGACAAAATTGAACATAACAAAGAACATGGAAGAATAGAACCAAGTTAAGAGAACAAACTAGAATGATGAAGTCTTGATGAGGAAATAACTCTTCTCACTGTTCCAATGCTAAGACCAATTGAAAATTAAAATTCTAAAAACTAGAGAGAAAAACCTAAAAGAGTGAAAAACTAGATCTAAAATTACTGAATGAATGTGTCCCTTGTTTCTGCATATTCTCTGACTCTAGTCTGCTGTTCCGGGCCGAAAACTGGGCCGAAATAAGGTCCAAAATCGCCCCCATCGAATTCTGCAGATTATGCAGATCGCGTATGTCACGCGATTGCGTCGTCCATGCGGACGCGTCGCTTGCGCTTTTTCTAGCTTCCTTGTGTTCCTTCCATTTTTGCTAGCTTCCTTTCCAGTCTCCAACTCATTCATACCCTATAAAGTCTGAAACACTTAACACACAGATCACGGCGTCGAATGGAATAAAGGAGAATTAAAAATAAATAATTAAAGTCTCTAGGAAGCAATTTTCAAACATGTACTGAATTTAGGAAGAAAATCTAAATGCATGCTAAATTGATGAATAAGTGGGTAAGGATCATGACAAAACCACACAATTAAACACAATATAAACTATAAAATAGTGGTTTATCACCTGGCCCTACTAAGAACTCCCCAGTTCTTACCCCTTCTCTCTCCCTTCCCCCTTCAGATGGAAGCATGAGTACCCTTCCGTAGTTCGCTGACGATCATTCACAAAAAGGATTCCACTCTAAATAGTCTTCTGAGTCTAAAGTGAACTCCGTTACCTGTTTATATGTATATACTATGAGGCCAGCCAACGTCTGCAACTCGCTTTTCTACAAACTTTAGCCTAAGTCCTCCGTACGATGTTGCTGTTTTGTGGCCACTCGATGAAGTACTTGAGAGACGCTCTTTGATGACATATGATCGTGCAGAGGAGTAGCAGATGATGTTCTACCTTTTGGTGACGTTCCACCTGACTTGAGTTTTGAAGACTTAGATCGTACTTTCCCTCAATTTAGTAGTTTAGAGGGACTAAGTGAGTATAGAGTCTAAGCTAGCCTGGGCGCCAGCTTAGGGACTTCTTGAACAGGTCAGGGCCTGGGATGTTGTATGTATGTATATGTATATAGTTATTATCTAGCTATATTTAGGGGTGTTCTAACTAACAGTCTATATTCTAATAGAGGCTGGATCACCGAATGTTGCTAGCTACTTGTGATGTATTTATGTGTGGTTGATTATAATTGTTTTATCTGTTATTATTTGTGAATTGATTATAAATGATTCTGTTTATTAATTCAAATGTTTTCAAAAAAAAAGTACCTCGCTAACTAACTGTGCTTTTAACAACGAATCAGGCTCATATAATAAATAATAGATAATAATTAGGATGACAAATTGGTAGCACTCAGTTTCGGGTATGTCCTAGGCGTACTGAAAATTGGGTCGTTACATAATTCCCTTTTATTCTGATTTTAGCACATTATTTCCCCTTAAGCAAAAAACTATTACTGTCCTTGAATAGCTCTTTGATTAGCTTGGGTAGATTAGTGTGTATATTCTAAGTGTGGGGAAAATTGTTGGGAAGCATTGGTGACAGAGGCATGGAACTCATTGTGAAAAATTGGCAATTGAAAAATGCTCATGTGTTCTTTGTTTTAGGTCATATGCATCTCTTATTCTGACAAGGACAAGAAATAATTAAAAAAAAAAAAACTGTGCATAATAGAAAGTGAAATAAAAGGTTGAAATAAAGGATGCATATGTTCATGTTTTGAAAAGAAAATGCATGAGTAAGGTGAGATAGGAGGAATTTGGGTAGCAAGGTTGCATTGTTAATGAGTATATAGGTGATATAGGATTAGGTGGACACTTAAGCTAATCAAAGAACTATTTCTTTAAGTCCACTTAACCATATTTATCCTACATAAACCCTGGCCCTATTACAACCCTCCAAAGACCTCATGATATTTGTCTTTCATGCATCAAATACTAGTTGATTGTTAGATGAAGTGCAAATCTTTGAAAAGCATGATAAAAGGAGAATTGAGTGATTAAGCCCTAAACACTGAGCGAATTGAGTGAATACACATCCGGTGAGGGGTTCGATCGCTCAATTCTATGTTCTTGCATCTTATGTTGTATCTTCTTGCAAGTTGTTTGTTGATTAGTTTTGAAAAGTTCAATTCAATTCTTTGGATAGTGATTTTAGTGCATGAACTATTTGCATTTTTCCCAAAGCCTTCTTGTGATGGATTGGAATTTCATGGTTTGTTTTACCAACTCTTTCCATTGTACATATTGGTAGTAAACTTTAGGATAGTTGCATACATTTAGGTAGTAAATAAAATAAATCGTTTCCTTTCATCTATCTCCATTGAGTGTGTTTAGCATGAGGACATGCTAGTGTTTAAGTGTGGGGAAATTGATGAATCCGTATTTGATGATGATTTTTGGTTGAAATTGAATGGATTTCATCATATAAATTTGCACTTATTCCATTAAATAGCATGCATTTGAACTTTCTTCCTAATTCGTGCTTAATTCGATTAATTTTATTTCATTTACCTTCCATTCGATGCCTTGATGTTATTTGTGAGTGATTTCAGAGGTATAAGGCAGGAATGGCTTGGAGAAAATAGAAGAAGAGCATTCAAAGTGGAGGAAGCATGAAGAATCAAGGGAGAAGAGCTCAACCTAGTGTGCGTATGCACAGACCTACGTGCGTACGCATAGCCATCAAATCAGAGCCACGCTTGCACGTGTGCTGCACCGCGCATGTCGTACGTCCATTCAAGCATCGCCTAGTGTGCGTGTGCACAACCTCCTGTGCAAACGTACGGGTAGAGATTTTCGGCAGAGTGTGCGGACGCACATGTCTGTGCGTCCGCACAGGTGGACGCACATGCCTTCATTAAAATCTCATGTGACTCGTGATTTTGGTGGTTTGGAGGCCAATTTCTGAAGCCATTTAGCTCATAAGGAAGGGAAAATGAAGACAATACCATAGGATAACATTAGTGTAGCTTAGGAGTAGTAGTAGATATCTTTAGTATAGTTTTTCTTTAAGTTTTTCATCATCTCTACTAGGGTTTATACTAGGTTTTTTTCCTTCCAAGTGCCATTTCCATTTTGATCTTGGATTTTGCTAGTTTCCATTGTAAGTATCTCTTGTAATTACTCTTTATAGTTACATTGTTCTTACTCTTTCTTATAATTCAAGTTATAGTTCAATTTTACTTCTCTCTTGCAATTTCTATTTCTTGTTGATGAATTTGATGATTGATGATTATTACATGCTTTCTTGAGTCTTTATTGTTGATTGAGATCATTAGTTGCTTTTGGTTTCATTCTTTTTCTCATTTTTCCCATGTTTAAGGTTTTTGCCCACCAAGTGTTTGACAAAATGTCAATTATGATTTTGGGCTAGTTTTCTATCTCTTGGCTTGGGAAAAGTGAGCAATTAGATTCCTATAGTTGGAATGTCCAACATTTAGTGGCAATTTTGGATTGTTAATTGTTTTTGTTCCCACTAACGCTATGTTGTTGCTAAGGCAATTAGCAAGCAATTTAGGATTTGTGGGTTAAGAACACTTATGCTCATTTAACTCACTCTCTGATGTGAGGGTTGATCAAGTGAGATTGATCCATTCTAGTTGTCATAGTTGTGGTTCCAACAAGGAAAGGACCTTTAGCTCACTCCAAGCCAAGATACCTTTTATGCTTCAATTTCTTCATACACATTTACATTAATTCCTTTTACATTTTACTTGTCTATATTTTATAGTTGCTTCATTAATTCCTTTATTACGTTATTTATTATAATTTTGCATGTTCTTTTATTGCTTTATATGTTTATCCCTTTATTGAAAATCCCATGATCCTCACAACCAAGATTACACACTCATTGGTCTCAAGTGTCCTTGGGAGACGACCCGGGAATTGAAACTCCCAGAATTAAATTGGTTTTTTGAATTGTGACATATCCTTTGGATCAAACATTTGACTTGGAAATTAATCGTTGGTCTAGGCTATACTTTCAACGATAGGATTCTAATTTGTGAAAACCTAGATCAACGGTGAATCATACCCGTTCTGTCAGCTAGCTTTTTACCAATTAATTTGGTATGTTAGTTACGATTTTTGGGTTAATAACAATTATGCTTACTTTAATTACTCTTTGATGTTAAGGGTAGACTAAGTGAGATTAATTCATCATAATTATCATAGTTGTGGTTATGGCAAGGAAGAGATTCCATAACTCATCCCAAGTCAAGGTTTCATTTATGTTTTGAACTACTTTTCCATCACTTTATAGCATTACTTGTCCATATTACATACATAGATCTTTCATTCCTTTACTGCTTTATTAATTGCAATTTTTTCTTGTTCTTTTATTTCTTTATTTGTTTACTTGAATCATTGAAAAACCCTTGCTTCTCACAACCAAAATTGTATGTGCTCATCGGCATTAGTTTATAGGGAGAACGACTCGGGAGTTAAATACTCTCGGATTATATTTGTTTTGAATTATGACAATTGTCGGTTCGGAGATATACTTGCAACGAAGATCTATTTGGAGAAAATCCTATCCCATAATTTGGTCACTCGTCAAGGAGCCACAGCAGTCATGATGCTATCCTTCAACCCCCTCTGATACTTGATACATTTTCAGCTTTTGTAGGTCTCCGGGGCAGCCTGACACACCCTAGAAAACCTACAAAGCTCCTCAAATTTGCTAGTATCATCTGCCACAGACAAGGAACCTTTCTTCAGCTGCATAAGTTCCATCTCCTTCGCTTCCCTTGCAGACTTAGGAAAACACTTCCTAAAGAAGGCCGTTTGGAATATATCCCAAGGAACGTCGGCATTCTGAAGCTGTAGCAAACGGCACTCAGCTTGCCACCAATGCTGGGCCTCTCCCAGAAGCTGATATGCGGTGACTCCACATATTAGTTGTTTGGAACATGCTGCGCCTGTAAAGCATGCTCCATGGCTTGGAACCAGTTGTTCGCTTCCGTAGGGTTAGTCGATCCTCTGAAACTTGGCGGATGAACCTTGAGAAAAGTGACCAAGGTCAACGGAACACCTCCCATGTTATCGTCATTTCCCTCAGCATTCTCATTCGCGTTTCCTTCGCCATTTTCGTTTCCATTCCCAGCCAGTTGGCATAACCTCTACACAGCTTGCAGAGTCGCAGCAGCATTAGCCTCCATGGTGTTTGCAAGATTCACCATTTCCACCATGAATTCGGCATGGTTATCAGCTGGTTTCCCATTTCTACTCTCGGCTCGTGAACGGGTACGACCTCCTCCGTGAGTGGCCATTTGGGTTCCTGTCTACACCAAACAATTGATATCAAGGTGATCAATCTCAATATCAAAGGCCTAGTGATTCAATTATCCCAAACAGGCACTCACAAACAAGCATGCTATGAAATATCAAGTAGATAACCTAATAGCATCAAACAAAAAGACACGCAGAGTATACAATGAAGCACAATCGGTCCATCCCTCAGGCTCACAAGGACGAACCGCTCTGATACCACTAACTGTAACACTCTAATTAGCCTAAGCCTTACCTCGCATCATAAAGCGAAGGTTAATCAAAAGTTACGACAGTTCTAAAGCTCATACATATACTATATAGAAAGAATTAATATAATCTAGAAGCCCGATGAAGGATATAGCTCAAAAATAGGATTTGAAAAGCGTAAAATGTACTAACGGAGCTACTAACTTAAAGCACAAGATATAGGTATAGTGCTTGTTTGGGCGCCATTATTTTGATAAAAAAGATCTTTTTTCAATGAAAAAAGATCTTTTTGAAAAAATATCTTTTTTCAATGAAAAAAGATCTTTTTGAAAAAATATCTTTTTTTATTTTTTAGTGTGTTTGGCAAATTTCTAGTAGTAAAAGTAAAAGCACTAAAAAAAATATCTTTTTTGAGAAGCTGTAATTTACATCTTTTTTTAAAAGTTCTTTTTCTCTTAAAAAAATATATTTTTTATGTAATAAATAAACAAACAAGTACTTTTATATTGTTATGCCCAAACATAATTGATAGATAAAAAGATCTTTTTGCATGAGATACCCAAACATAAAATTACTTTTACTTTTCCAAAAGATCTTTTAAAAAAAGATAATTCGAAAAAATATCTTTTCTTAGAAGCTCACCCAAACAAGCTCATAATATAACAAAAGATAAGAATTTAATATCATAAGAATCTAGCCACGGCTCACAGAGTTTAAGCCGGCTAGCCATATATACAGACAAAACAGAATCTGAAGTTTAAAATAGCTTATTCAAGTTTTTCTCTCTCAGTACAAGCCTTTAGGCAAAAGCAAGATACAAAAGCGACAGATATGTAAACAAAATAATCAAAAAGACCCCAAAAAGTATCATGATCTTCCGCTTCTGTCACCATCCAAACAACTCACCAAGGTGGGTTGCGACCTGCATCTGAAAAACAATAACAGAATATGGTACGAGAACGAAAGGTTCTCAGTATGGTAACAGTGCCCAGTGATGTAAGATATAAGACCCCGGGATGCCAAAGACAATCCTAGACTTCAAATCCATCACAAGATTCAATCATAAGGCATAGCTAAAAACAGTAAAACATATATAAAACCTTAACATAACTTAAGCGGCAATCTAACATAAGGGATTTTCTAATCTAACACTCTTCCGCTGTTCCACAGCCTTCACCAACCTATCCTCCATGCGATCCCATCGTCACCGCCTTCCGGACCTCCTCAATCCCAGTAGAAAGCACAAGTAATATCAATGCAAGTAAAACACAAGTAGAAGCATATAAGGAAAGTAATTCAAGTAAGCAAGTAGACATGTTATACAATTTAGGCATACAATTACAAGTCGGCAAAGCAAACAAGCAATTAGAAGATGCACATGATGAATGCCTGTCCTATTGGCTGTGATATCACATTGTCAGTTCAACTGCCAACCCGACACATCTCCATGGAGATGTCGCCCTTCGGAGTCATCATTGGGAACCCCCGGGATATGGTGCTCGGATCACCATCCAGGATTTTGTGCCTGCACAGTCTATTGACCCGAAGGGATGCGAGCGGGATACTCTTTCCACATACCTCACATATCAACATAAGCGGGATTAACCACCGTCCCTGCCGGGCCCATAGCGTCTCAACAATCTCAGTATAAAATGATACATCAGTGGTTTTTCAGAAAACATTTTCAGTATATCATGGATCCATCATCTTTTTCTGAGTCCTTGACTCATCTCAACCACTGTCAAATTCAACATTTCCATTCAGAACTCATTAGTTCGTCACTTTCTCAATTCATACAGCTTTCGCCCTTCTCAGTCCCCCAAATCCATCCTCAATACACCAGAAACCTAGCCTCCGTTCTCTAACTTTTCAAAGAAATACCAAATAAATTCTCCTAAGACCTTTCCTATGTTTCAATGCCCGAAAATAAGCCCAAAAATCTTAAAATGGTGTCACAGAAGCTTACAAGCTTGCTGTGAAGGTGAAATAGTTGAAAACAAAGTTTAAGTTTGAAAAACAGGGCATGTGCGTACGCACAGGGGTGTGCGTGCGCACGCCCAGAGAAAACTTCAAAACATGTGCATACGCACAGGCACCAAAGTTTGCAATTCTGTTCGCTCGCACAAGGTGTGCTAGCAGCCTCAACAGACTGCCTTTCCCAACATGTGCGTGCGCACAGGTTGTAAAACTCCATTGGTTATGTCTGCGCACAAGCTGTGCTAGCGCTCTAAACAGGAAGCCTTCCCCATCATGTGAGTGCGCACAGGGCTGTGCGTACGCATAGGGCTGTGCGTACGCATAGGGCTGTGCCTGTGCACAGGTTTAAATTTTCACAGTGGTGTACATGCGCACAAGGCTGCGCGTGCGCACATACCAGAAATCACAAAATTCTGCAACTTTGCAGAATTTCAAATTTTGACACCAAACTTCCCACAATCATATCTTCCTCTACCAAAATCGGATTTCCACAAAACTTAAACCATTTTAAAGCTTTTTCAATCATCTATCATTTGGTATAAAAAGTATTGAATTTCAAGCAAGGTAGCTCAACATATGATTCATGGAAGTTCACTAAAATTTTTATTTTACCAAAAGTTCAAAAGCTACAAATTTCCCAATTTTCACAATTCGAACCAACCAAAACCACTTTAACTGCATCCCACATCAAACCTTACCATTTTCCATTCCTCAATTCATCCCTCCACCTTATGAGATCATCAATTCTCATTACCAAATACAAGTTAATACACTCATATTTCCACCAATACATCAATCAAATATCAATTTACCCTTACCAACCATCATTATAATCAATTTCAAGCTAAATCTCCAATATCATGCTACCAATATCAACATTGCAATTTATCAACATTCCAAATCATCAAATCATCATACATTATCATACAACACTTTCATCAACATAGCCAAAGCTCATCAATTCATCATTCATCATTCACCATATCTTAACCTACCAAACAGTCAATACAATCCAATCCTATCCTATGGGTCACTAGCCTAAGTGTCCATGAATATTATAAATTACATAGAGGAAACGAAAAACATACCTTAGCCGATTCCCAATATGCCAAAAACCCAAAATGAGCACAAGTTGAGCTTTCAACCATAATCCAAGTTACCAATCAACTCCAACAAGCATCAACTCAATTCCAAAGGCTTCCAAAACTCACAATAATCAAGCTATATACACACAAATCATAACTAATCAACCTAGGGCTCATCATAATTAAAATTTCACAAGAGTTCAAGACCTCTTACCTTGCCCAACAGTTTTGGAAGCCAAGCCCAATGGTAATCAAATGCTAGAGTGTACCTAAACACCCCAAAATCACAAAATCTCACTTAATTCCAAACCCAAAAATTCGAAATTCTTAGGGCAGGAAACTGGACAGATAATCTCGAGAAACTTACCACAAGGCTTACCTAGAAGTTATGGGCTCGACGAGAGCTTTGTGTAGCCGCTGCCAGGGCATCATGGCTTATTTTTCTATGCTTTTTCAGTAGATTTTAATTCAGTTTTCATACAATTTCTGCTGATAAAGGAGCAAAAGCATGAAAAATCTCTGCATGAAACAAAAACTCAAGCATAGGTGAATTTTAGTTAATATACATGGTAAATATGATGAAATAGATCACACTAAGTGAAAGTATGATTTTGAGCATTATTAGCACACTTAGTATAGTAAAGTTTATCTTGTCTGTTACTTTGATACACTTTGTTTGCTTGATTTTAGACCAAAAGAAGCAGAGAAGAGCCACGTTAGTGGCTACGTTAGCGCCACTAACGTGGCCATTAAAGTGGAAGGAAGGAAAGCTTGGAAAGCTAGTGAGAACGTTAACACCACTAACGTTAGCAAAAGGCAAGAAGACCCACGTTAGCAACCCCGTTAGCTTCACTAACGTGGGCACTAACGTGGAAGAAAAGAGAAGCCCCAATGTTAGTGAGAAAGTTAATGGCATTAACTTTGAAGAAGGAAAGGGAAATGCCAACGTTAGTGGAAAAGGTGAGTGCCACTAACGTTTGCGAAGGCTAGAAGACCCACGTTTGCTTCCACGTTAGTTACATTAACGTGGGAACTAACGTGGATGGAAGGGAAACGCCAATGTTAGTGGAAAAGGTGAGTGCCACTAACGTTTGCGAAGCAAAGGAAGACCCACGTTAATGGCCACGTTAGTGTAGTTAACATGGACATTAACGTAGGCAAAAATCTCACCCAACAGCCTGACCATGCCTTCTTCAAACAAGAATAACTTGAGCCACAAAGCTCTAAATGAGGTGATTCCAATGGCATTGGAAAGTAGGATTCCAGAGCTTTCCAAGCATATATAGCACTACATGGTGGACACTAAATTTGAGGGAGAAAAGCTGCCCCGAAAGTGCAAAGATGAACATGGTATCAACCTGTAGTAAGGCCAGCTGACCTCTTCACCTTCCAAGACGTATAACTCGAGTTTTAGAGCTCCGAATGATGCGATTCTAAAGGCATTGGAAAGTAGACATCCAGGGCTTTCCAACAATATATAATAGTATGGGGTGGACATTAAGTTTGAGCTTCAGAAACTGGCAATATTCATCCCCTGATCGCTAACGTTATTGTGACTCACGTTTTCCAGTAACGCTAGCGACTATGCCAGCGACCTTGTCCACTTCAAAGGAGCATAACTTGAGTTACAGAGGTCCAATTGAGGTGATTTTAGTTGCATTAGAAAGCTGACATTTAGAACTTTCCAACGATATCTAATACTCTATAGTGGGCATGAAATTGGAGCACAAACCAGAGGCATCTTTTAAGCCCCAAAACACCAACTGGGTAGCAAGTGTGACGTTAGCCACACTAACTTTAGCACTAACGCCACACTTGTAGCGTTAGTATGGCTAACGGCAGCAATAATGCTAAGTCATCTTGGACCTCAATTTGATTCACTTCTCTCTCAAGTCCACTTCAAAGCTCAAGCAAGCAAGCCCGCAAGTGTCAACCAATCAAGGCCACAAGAAGCATCTAGAATAGAAATTTTCATTTCATTGTAATTTATTTTTAATTTCATTTTGTAATTTAGGAGAGCCTATATAAAGACCTTAGTTTTTACATTCGAGGGAGATTCTAGAACGGAGAATTAAAGGAAGGGGAGAGAGTGAAGACCAATTTGAACTTCTGTGAATTGGCACACTCCAAGGGGGGTGGGTCTTCGGACCCCTCCCCTCCTACACTCTTCTTCCTTTTCTCTTCTTTTCTTCCTTAGGAGTAGTTTCGTTTTCTTTGTACTTTTCAGTTATAAATTTTGAAGTTTTAATTTTAGTTTCAATCTTCATCTTTACTTTTCTACACTTTCTTTCTTTTCTATTTTGGTAGATCAATGATCAACTAACTTTTTTCATTGGGTTAGAGAGCTCTATTGTGATTCAATGGATCAATTTCAATTTTTATTCTTCTTCTTCTTTCTTTTCTCTTGATTTTACTAGAAAGTTTTCAATCTTCATCCAATTGGATAGTTGTCTTGGAAAAGAAGCTATTCATACTTGGATCTCTTCGGAACCTTGGAAGAGGAATGAAGAGATCATGCTAGAAATGCTTTCTCATGTTGGACCAAATTGGGGTTTGGATAGGTATGGTGACTATAATCCAACCAATACTTTGATTTGGAAATGCATGTGGTATAATCAGTGACCATACTTCATCTCTTCTCATGAGCAATTGACCAAGGAATTGGCTATTGATCAAGAATTGAGAGATTGAATTACCAAGAAATTGGAATTCGATCATTTAAGATTGCCAAGGAGATCAATGAATGCATTGATTGAGGAAGAGATGAGAATGAACATGATCCGGAGGGTTGCAATATCTCTTGATCCCAATGTTCATTTTATTTTTATTTCTTACATTTACTTTTCTTGCCATTTTACTTTTCTGCACTTTATTGCTTTCTTTACATTCATGCAATTTACATTCCCTTGTTGCTTATCACTCCAATATGATTCGTCTAACTAGGATAATTAATCAACCATTGATTTCTTAATCTGTTAATCTCTGTGGGATTCGACCTCACTCTTTTGTGAGTTATTACTTGACGACAATTTGGTATACTTGCCGAATGGAGATTTGTTGAGAGACAAGTTTCCGTGCATCACTGACGGCACGCGAATTGGAGCACTGTAGCTCGAGATATCGCAGATTGAAGTTGTAGGTGAATAGTGTTTTAATGGAACCCACACTCTCTTCTTCAACCTCACTTCAGCTGTGTTTTGTTGTTTATGTGGCTGAAGGGGGGTTCATTTAACTGCTTATATATGTTGGGCTTGGGCCCAACTTGGGTCCGGTCCAACCCATTAGTGTTTTTAGCCCGTTCGGCCCAACTTTGAGCCAAACCTTTAAAATTAACGCCCAGTTTTCTATTTCTAATATTTTTCTAAGGTTTTTGATTGTTTTCACTATTTCTCACACAGTACCGGGAAGATTTGAACCGGTCTGACCGGTTCAGTTGCCGGTTCGTAATTTTTCGCAGAAAATACATTTTCTGACTTAGAAAAACCTACTAAGTCCAAAAATCATATTTAAATCCTCAAATTCTCACTTTAAATTTTCGAAACCTAATTTGGGCAATATTAATTAACTAATTAGGCGGTTATTTAGTCATGGTTCTTAAACACACGCTTCAGCCATGCGTACGCGTCGATTCTAACTTCTTAAATCCTTAATTTCTTGTGTTCTTCCAACTTTTGCATGCTCCTTTTCCATCCTCTATGCCATTCCTATCCTATAAAATCTAAAATCACTTAATGCACATATAATGGCATTGAATGGTAATGAAAGAGGATTAAAAATTTGCAATTTTAAGCTTTGGAGCATGCTTTCTTTCTTAGCACAAAATTAGGAAGGAATATCAAAAACATGCAATTTATATGGATACTGTGAGAATAGTTGAAAAAATCCACTCAATTCAATCCAAAATATACCATAAAATAGTGGCTTATCAGGTACCTGCATGCAGAGTTCATTGTTTAACCCTCCTCCTTTGGTTGGAACCAATACAATTCCCCCTGACATCAAATCTAAGTTTGGTGTTGGAAATTCATCACCCACCAAGCAGAGCGGAGGTCCCAAGAAGAAGGTACCTAAGGGCTGAAGGAACAAGAAGACTCCCACTAAAGATATCTCACCTGGGATGAAAGTGGTGTTCACTAAAAGTCTAGTCCTACCTCATACAGTGAACATGATCCTTTCTCTTGAGCACATTGAGTTGATACATGATAGCACAAGAAAGAAGTTCATAATGAGGGGTGAGAACCTAAGCCCCTATGATCCTCCTCCTTAGAGGAGCTGACCATCAAGCTAGTGATGGTAAAGAAGCGCTTGTGGGGAGGAAACCCAACCAAGAGTATCCTTTGTTTTTATTTTAGTTTGAGTTTCATTTATTTTTTATTGTTTTTCATAGTTTTCCTTGGTTTAATTTTGTTTGTGATCATGCACAGTGTTTAAAACAGGGACAGGAGAACTCAGAAGGAAGAATAGAACACCCTGGAACAACAAGAAGTGGTGTTAAATGCCAGGAGGGCGTTTAACGCCCAAGAAGGAAAGTAGAGACTAGCGTTAAATGCCCTGGCATTTAACGCCCATGAAGGATTCTTTTTTACCCCCACCAAGGGCGCAAAATGCCAGCAGAGCATTTAGCGCCACACATGGCTTGTCCCAAGTTAAAAAAAAAAAGAGTGTCATTACTAGCGTTAAACGCCAAGGCTGGCGTTTAGCGCCAGGCACGTCAGTTTTGAATCTGAAGGAAGGAGTTTAACCAATGGTTAAATCCCCAACCCCCACCCACTTTGACCATTCAACCTACTCCTTCTCTCTTTCCCTCCACTATTCGATCCACATTCATCCACTCTAATTCTCAAAATAACCTCCCATCAACCTATCAAATCCCATACATCTTTCAACTCACCCCCACTTCACCTAATCACCGATCTTCAATCCCATCAATCTATCTTTCCCATTAACCACATTCAAATTTCATTTTCCTCCCACCCTTACCCCCTAGAACCGAACCCTAACGCCCCCACCTCTATAAATACTGATGCCAGGGCATTTTGGCCAGTTTCACTGACCTTTTCTTTATGGTTTTAGGGTAGTTTCATGCACTTTCTTAGGAAATAAGCAAGTTTTGGGTAAAATTTCACTTACATCTTGATTCAAGCTAACATTGTGATTTTTATATCAATTCATGAGAATTATGCATGAATTGAATGACAAATTAGATGATACATGTCTCATAACTTGGATCAAAGCTTTGATGCAGTATATTGCTTGATTTCAGGATAAAGGAAGCAAGGAAGAACCACGTTAGCAGCCACATTAGTCTAGCTAACGTGATCACTAACGTAGAATGAAGGCTAGCTTGCAACGTTAATGAGAAAAGTGATTGCCAATAACGCCTTCGTGAGCCATCATAGCCCACGTTAGTTGCCACGTTAACTATGTTAACGTGGAAGCTAACGTGGAAGAGAAGTAGAACTCCAACGTTAGTGGTAAAAGTAAGTGCCACTAACGTTCCAAAAGGGGCAATTGGCCACGTTAAGAGCCACGTTAACTTAGTTAACGTGGACTCTAACGTAGAGGGAGCAAGAATCACCAACGTTAGTGACACTCACCTTTGTCACTAATGTTGGATTGAGCCACTATGAGCCACATTAGTTGCCACGTTAATTACATTAACGTGGAAGCTAACGTGGAGAAGAGGGATGATGAGCCAACGTTAGTGACACTCACCTTTGTCACTAACGATGGAGATGGCTATAAATACCACGTTAGAAGTCACGTTAACTTAGTTAACGTGAACTCTAACGTGGGAAGTAGGGGCGTTCTGAAGCGTTAGTGACAAAGGTGAGTGTCACTAATGCTCTCGAAGATTTGGCAAGCCTACGTTAAAGGCCACATTAACTATTCTAACGTGAACTCTAACGTAGGGAGAAAGGAATACTCTCAACGTTATTGAAAAAGGTAAACCTCAGTAACGTTTGCGAAGGGCCAAGGGTCAATGTTAGTGGTCACGTTAGTGCCACTAACGTTGAAGTTAACGTGGACTACTTTGGGTTAGGAACGTTAATGAAAAAGGTGATTGTCACTAACGTTCTCGAACCCACACTTTCACTTAACGTTAACGCCACTAACGTCCTAAGCTAGAATCCCTGCCTACTTCACACTTTCTCTCTGCAAGTAAAGCTAAGCCCACTGAAGAAGATAACTGCTTCAACTCAAGATCCAAAGGCCCATATCCAAGACTTGAAGAGCCAACTAGAAGATCAAAAGAATAGTATAAATAGGGAGAACTTTGAACTAGAAAGAGGAGCTTTTGGCATTATTAGAATTACTCTCTGTATTTTACTTTCTCTGCAACTTTTAGTTTAATTCTCAGAATGTACTCTCCATCTATGCTTTTCATTCCCAGAGCTATGAACAACTAAACCCCTTTCATTAGGTTAGGGAGGTCTGTTGTAATTTGATGGATCAATAATAGTTTTCATTATCCTTCTTCTTTCTTTTCTCTTGATTTTGCTAGAAAGCTTTCAATCTTCATCCAATTGAGTAGTTATCTTGCAAAAGAAGCTATTCATACTTGGATCTCTTCTGAACCTTGGAAGAGGAATGAAGAGATCATGCTAGAATTGCTTTCTCATGTTGGACCAAATTGGGGTTTGGGTGGATATGGTGACATATAATTCTCCCAATAATTTGATTTGGAAATACATGTGGTATAATTAGTGACCACACTTCATCTCTTCTCATGAGCAATTAGACCAAGGAATTGGCTATTGATATGATTTGAGAGATTGAATTACCAAGGAATTGGAATTCAATCACTTAAGATTGCCAAGGAGATCAATGAATGCATTGATTGAGGAAGAGATGAAAATGAACTTGATCCGGAGAATGCAACATCTCCTAAGCCTAATGAACTCCCCATTTCTGATCTTACCCATTCTCTTTACTTTCTGCTATTTACTTTCATGCTAAACTCCCCTTCCCCATTTAAGATTCTGCAATTTATCTTCCGTCATTTATTTTCTGCAATTTACTTTCCCGCCGTTTAATTTCCTGCAATTCTCAACCCAATTTCTGCTTAGCTCAACTAGAACATTTTTCCAATTAAAGTTGCTTGACCAATCAATCCCTGTGGAATTCGACCTCACTCTATCGTGAGTTTTTACTTGACGATAATTTGGTATACTTGTCGAGGGAGATTTGTTAAAGGACAAGTTTTCGTGCATCAAATACCCACTTCCTCACCTCTTCTCCCCACACCTCCAGCTACCATCTTCCATTCTACTATCTCTATCTCTTCATAAAATATCTTCAAGGAAGAAGAAAGATAAGGCAATCGCCTCTGGTCCATTTAATTTCACTCGGTTTTTCTCTAAGACCCACGAGGATCACTTTCATGAGATAGTGAGCAAAAAAAAGGTGATCTTCGAAGTCCGCTTTGATCTTCAGCTGGAGGAGTACCTAGAGATCCGGGAATAGATTTTGATGAAGGGTTAGTAAATTCTGACCAACCCCGTGACTGACGTGGGCGTGCTTATGGTCAAGGAGTTCTACGCCAACGTTTGGGTGACCTACAAGTATGCCACTAGCATTAATCGGGATTCGAAGAACTGACGCACCATCATCCGAGGGGCGATTATGGAGTTTAGTCCAGAGAAGATGAGGGAGATACTTCACTTGCTACCATCCCAAGATGACTATCACTCTTACACGCAGAGGGTCAACACTGACCAGAGACTGGATGATGACTTACGTCATCTACCTCTTTCTCTTATCTAAAAAGACCATAGAATTGGTAAAATCTTATTCAGGTGATGCAATTATATGAACTATATGATGAATTTATGGGACATTGCTTTGAAATGAGTTTTGCTTGAATTTCATGTGAAAAGAACAACAAAGGATGAAATACGGGAACACAACAGATGATGAAATAGGGGAGCACCTCTGGCACTGCGTTTTTTGCAAGGAGTACTCTTTCACCAGTCCAGGATAGCGCTACGCTCGTTTGAAGAGCGCTATGTTCTCCTACAGCACTATACATGCACGGGAGGAGCTACATTCTTCACCCAAGAGCGCCTGTGATAGTTTTCAAAGTTGGGGAAAATTTGGCTAGTGACGCGTACGCGTGCGTGATGCATACGCGTGGAAGTGGCATTTTTGAAGGGTCATGCAAACGCATGGATAAAGTGGCAGCGAGAAAGTGGTATTTTGAAAGGCAACGCGTACGCGTGGAGGACGCGTACGCGTGGGAGAGTGCTCTTGGCGCGAACGCTACGCTCTCCTGGAGAGTGCTGAATATGATGTGCACGCGTGAGTGTACGAGCGCTACGCTCTCCTGGGAGCAAAATATTAAGCCAGATGGATTGTACTAACTGAAAATGTGAAAGGCCCACTTTGAGATCTTGCAAGTACACCTGAGGACTCACAAAAAATTTGTATAAATAGGTGGTACCTTGAATTAGAAAGGAACTTTTTGGATCTTTTAGCTTCTGGAGACTTTTGGGAACTTTTACTTTTCTTTCACTTTTGTACTTAGTTTTATTTTCCAGTTTAAATTTCCGTTTTGTACCTGAAGCTATGGGTAGCTAACTTCCCTCTCATTGGGGGAGGGAGCTCTATTGTACTTGATGGATTAATTGATAGTGAATTTCTTATTCTCTTCGTCTTCTCTTTGATTTGCTAGAAGGAATTTCGTTCTTATTTCTTAGTGTTCAATCATCTTGAAAAAGAGGTTGAATGCAAATTGGGTTTCATGGGAACCTTGGAAAGGAAAACATGAAACCATGCTTGAAATCCCTTCTCACATTGAGTAGATCTGGGTTTTGGGATAGGATATGGTGACATGAAATCTATCCAAATATTTGGATCAATGAGGATGTGTGGTAAAATAAGGGACCAAGCTTATCTCTCATCATGAGTGATGAGTCCATATTTGATGATGTATTTTGACCCAATTTGGATGGTTTCTAGCACATGAACTCACACTTAAGCACCAAAATAGTATACCTTTGTGTTTTGTCCCCAATTTGATCCTAAATGTGAAAACATACAATTTTGTGCTTGAAATGAGCAATTTAATTCCACTTTTATTCCATTTGATACCATGACAGGTTTGTTGAGTGATTTCAGGCCTTTGAGGTAAGAATGAATGGCCAAAAGTAGAAGAAAGCATGTGCAAAAGGAAAAACATGAAGAAAACAAGGAAAAGCACACACAGCAAAGTATGCGTGTGAACGAGCTCCTCTGCGTACGCACAGGTCGATATTCAACCAAGTGTGCGGACGCACGCGTCTATGCATCCGCATAGGTCCCTGCACGTGGTTTCAACGCGTTTCTGAAGCCTTTTGGGCCATTTTAGAAGGCTTGGATGCTGATTTTGGAGTGCTATATGAAGGGGAATTCAACACATATGAAGACATTAGGTTATAGTTTTAATTTTCATTAGGTAGTAGTAGTATAGAAAGCTTCCATAGGAGTAGGAGTAGTGTAGAGTAGCATTGCTCTCTTAGGGTTTCATTTCAATTTCTATTGTAGCATTTTATAGCAAGCTTTGATTTTGGATTTTGCTTCTTTAATTGTAAGTACTCTCAATTTTATCTTCAATTATAGCACTTTTGCTTTCACTTTCCTTTGGTTCAAGCACTTTGTCAATTTTTACAATTTTGAGTTCTTGAATTTTTGATCGATGGATTTATTATTTCATGCTTTCTTTATGGTTGATTGCTTGTTTATATTTGGTTTTGTTGATAGTTGGTTATAGTTTTCCATTTTACTTTGCAATTTGCCATGTTTTACTTTTATGCACATAAGGTGTTTGTGAAAATGCCAACTCTAGAATTTAAGTAGATTTTCCCATCTTGGCTTGGGGTTTGAGTTCCTAGGATACTAGAGTCATAATGTCCGATATTTAGTGGTAATTCTTGGGTAGTTAGTTAACTCTTGTTTCCATTGACGCTAGCCTCTTATCAACTAGTTTGGTAAGTTGGGCAGGACTTATGGATTAAGGTCAATTATGCTTGCTTGACTTACTCCTCGATGCTTGGGGTTAACTAAGCGAGATTGACTCATGGTAATTACCATAGTTGTGGTTATGGGAATGATAGGATTCCTTAGATTCTCATTCTCAAGTCAAGGCTTTCTATGCATTTATAGCATTTTCACTAGTTTTGATCTCATTTCTTTCTTACTTGCATGAATTCCAATTTTGAGTATTGCTTTGTTCTTTTATTGCTTACTTCTTTCAATCTTTCATCTTTTGAATTCAAAACCCCTTTTTGCCTCCACAACCATTTCATTTGCATTCCTAGGGAGAACGACCTGAGGTTGAATTACTTTCGGTTTATATGTTTTGTATTAAAATTATTATTTGATTTGAGCATTACTTGTTGGCTTAGAACTATACTTACAACGCCAATCAAAGATTTCCTAGCCTACGGTTTTGTTCAACCCATAAATGAGCAATTAGACCAAGAAATTGGATGATTATCAAGATTTGAGAGATTGAATTACCAAGAAATTGGGGTTCAATCAATCATGATTGCCAAGAGGTTGATGAGTTACATGATTGAAGATGAGATGATCTAAATTTAATCCAAAGAGAGCGACATCTCCTAATCCCAATGAATCTTCCCTATTCTTATCTTCCGTATTCTTTATAGCCTTTCTTTAATTTCTATCATTACCCATCCCCCATTTATTATTCAGTCATTTATGTTTCAGCACTTTACATTCTTGTCATTTACTTTTCTACACTTTATTGCTTTCTTTTACTTTTAAGTCATTTATATTTCTGCTAATTTAGAATTATGCACTCAATAATCTCTATTGCTTAGCTTGACTAATTCACCCATTAATTAAAGTTGCTCAATCTACCAATCTCTGTGGGATTCGACCCCACTCATAGTGGGTTATTACTTGACGATATTTTGGTGTGCTTGCCAAAGAACGGATTCATTATATAGTGAGTGAATTCTGGTCATCAAGTTTTATGGCACCGTTGCTGGGGATTGGTTTAAAATTTACAATTACTAAATTGATGGGTAGTTAGATTAAGATATTTTATTTACCTTGCTAATTCCTTTAATTTCATTTTCTTATTTTCTTCTTTTCCTTTAGCTTTTGAATTTTTGTTGTTCATTGTATATATTTCGATTTTAGCATACTAATCTACTAACTGTTTGATCAATTGCACCAATCATTCTAACCATAAGTCTTAACAAGAGTGATTCCTTCACTTGTCTTTTGCCTGTTTGTTGCTGAATGTATGACAGGTAGAAGAGGAGAAACTTCATCCTCTTTTGATAGTGAACCTGAAAGGACCTTCCTTAGACCAAGGAAGGATGCAAGAAGCAAGGGAATAGTTGGAGAGGAAGCAATGGAGGAAGATCTAGATGTTACTATGGAGGAGGAAATACATAATCAAGTTAGGGAAGGTGTTGGTAACCATGTTGGGCAGAAGAGATGAGTTCTAGGCTCTTACATCAATCCAAACCCAGGAAATTATAGAAGCAGCATTCTAAAACCAACCATTCATGCTAACAATTTCGAGTTAAAGCCTCAACTCATCACCCTTGTTCAAAACAACTACTCATTTAGAGGAAGTGCATAGGAAGATCCCAACTAACATTTAACCACATTCTTGAAGATCTATGATACAGGGAAGGCTAATGGTGTCTCCCCGGATACCTATAAGCTACTATTGTTCCCTTTTTCTCTCAGGGATAAAGCATCAAAGTGGTTGGAATCATTTCCTAAGGAGAGTTTGACAACTTGGGAAGAAGTAGTGAACAAGTTCTTGGCAAGATCCTACCCTCCCTAAAGAGTTAACAGATTGAGAGCTGAGGTGCAAACCTTTAGAAAACAAGATGGGGAAACTCTCTATGAGGCATAGGAGAGATACAAAAAATTGACAAGAAAATGCCCTCCGGACATGTTCAATAAATGGGTACAACTGCATATTTTCTATGAAGGGTTGACACAAGAATCAAAGAAGACTTTAGATCACTCTTCAGGAGGCTCACTCAATAAGAAGAAGACAATTGAAGAGGCCATAGACATCATAGAAACTGTGGCCAATAATGAGTACTTCTATGCCTCCGATAGAAACCCAAGAAGGAGAGTAATGGAGCTCAAACCTATGGATGCTCTGCTAGCTCAAAACAAGGTGATCACAGCTCAACTAGTAGCTCTAACCAAGCAGATGGAGAAGAATCAAGTCTCAGCTATCAAAGCTAAAGCACCTATGCAAGAAGAAGATACCCCAGAAGTTGAGTGTGAATGAGAGCAAGCCAGCTATGTTAACAACTCATCCAAACCATAATATGACCCCAACACCAAAACATACAACCCAGGTTGGAAAAATCACCCAAAATTTGTGTGGAAAAACCAACAAAACCACAACCAACATCACAAACCATACCACTCTAACTAATACAACAACCCCATCCATCAATCAAGCAACCATAGATCCTACCATAACTCACAAAATGCACCCTACCACTCCACCTAACAACCATACAAAAACCATTCTCAAGATGTATCATCCTCAGCCACATAATCATGTGATAAAAGCAACAACTTTGCAAGATTGGAGGCTGCTATGTCATAATTGGCAGGCAGTATTGCCACGGTTAAAGAGACACAATTGCAAGCTGAAAAAAAGATAGATGCATTCCAAGAGGAGGCCAGATCCAACATAACGAACCAAGGGGCAGCAATTTTAAAACTAGAATCACAACTAAGGTGCTTGTCTAAACAAATACCAATGCCTACACATATATTTTCCAGTGATACCATGGCCAATCCAAGAGGGAAATACAAGGCCATCACACTAAGAAGTGGGAAGGTGGTGGGGGAGATTTCCTCAAACCATAACTTGCAAGAAAAAGAAGCTGCAAATGACTCAGAAACTAAGAAGGAAGAAGAGACACCTGATCCAGCTCCACCAAAGCAAGTTTTCAAGCCCTATGTACCAAAAGCACACTACCCACAAAGGCTGAGAAAATATGGGAAGGATAGCCAGTTTTCTAGGTTCTTGGAGATCTTTAAGAAGGTTCAAATTAACATACCTTCTGCTGAGGCATTAGAGCAAATGCCACTTTATGCCAAGTTTCTAAAGGAGCTCATGACAAGGAAAAGAAATTGGGAAGAAAAGGAAACTGTAGTGCTCACAGAGGAATATAGTACCATCATACAAAAGAAGTTTCCCCAAGAGATGAAAGATCCTGGGAGCTTTCAAATCCCCTGCATCATAGGGGATATTAGCATTGAAAAAGCATTGTATGATCTAGAAGCTAGCATTAACCTCATGTCCTTGGCCATGATGAAAAGAATGAGAATTGAAGAGGCCAAACTAACAAGAATGGCACTTCAATTAGCTAATAGAACATTCAAATTTTCTCATGGGGTAATGGAGGACTTATTGGTCAAGGTGGGGGAGTTCATCTTCCCAGCTAATTTTGTTGTACTTGATATGGAGGAAGAGGCTAACAAATCAATCATACTAGGAAGACCATTTTTAGCTACTATTGGGGCCATAATTGATGTACAAAAGGGAGAGTTAGTCTTAAGACTGCATGAAGAAAAGATGGTGTTCAATGTCTTCAAAGCAATAAGCTACCCAAAGGAATCCATTGGTGAATGCATGATGGTGGACACAATGGAGAAGCTAGTTCAAGGAGTCCTAGAAGAAGAACAATGTAAAGAGGCAATGGAGCAAGATCAACAAGCATCATGTGTTAAACTACTACAAGAAATCATAGAAGGCCTAGATAAGGCAAGCAAGAAGGAAGTGGAAGCACCAAAGTTGGAGCTGAAGACCCTGCCTCCAAGCTTTAAGTATTCCTACTTGGGTAACAATAACACATATCTAGTAATCATTAATTCAAGCTTGAGTGAAGAACAAGAAGAGGAGCTTATCAATGTGCTAAGACAACACAAGGATGCCATAGGATGGACACTTTCAGATTTAATGGGGATCAACCCTTCAATGTACATGCATAAAATCCTTCTTGAGGAAGGTGCCAAGCCCTTAAGCCAGCTACAAAGAAGATTGAATCTAACAATGAATGAAGTGGTGCAAAAAAAAGTGCTGAAGTTGTGGCAAGCAGGGGTGATCTACCCAATCTCAGACAGCCCTTAGGTGAGCCCAGTGCAAGTATTCCCCAAGAAGGGAGGAATCACTGTTGTGTCAAATGAAAGAAATGAATTCATACCAACAAGAACAGTGACTGGATGGCGCATGTGCGTATATATATATATATATATATATATATATATATATATATATATATATATAATATAGGAAGCTCAATGAAGTCACAAGAAAGGACCATTTTCCTCTGCCCTTCATGGATCAAAATACTACTATTTCTTGGATGGATACTCAGGCTACAATCAGATTGTAATGGACTCTAAAAACAAAGAAAAGACTTCCTTTACTTGCCCTTATGCTGTCTTTGCATATAGGAGAATGCCCTTTGGATTGTGCAATGCACCTGCCACATTCCAAAGGTGCATGCTATCTATATTCTCTGACAAGATTGAAAGGTTTATTGAAGTTTTTATGGATGATTTTTCTGTATTTGGTGATTCATTTTCTAAATGCTTGCACCACCTTGCTTTGGTGCTAAAGAGATGCCAAGAGACCAACCTAGTTTTGAACTGGGAAAAGTATCATTTTATGGTCACCGAAGGGGTGGTCCTTGGCCACAAAATCTCTAAAAAAGGCATAGAGGTGGACAAGGCTAAGGTGGAAGTGATTGAGAAATTACCCCCACCTTGCAATGTCAAAGAAATTAGAAGTTTCTTGGGGCATGATGGGTTTTATAGAAGGTTCATTAGAGACTTTTCAAATATTGCCAAACTTTTAAGTAACTTGCTTGTATCTAAAGTACCTTTTATCTTTGATAGAGAATGTATGCAAGCCTTTGATGAGCTTGAAAGCAAACTCTCCTCTGCACCTATTATAGCACCACCTAGCTGGGATTTACCTTTTGAATTGATGTGTGATGCATCACACTTTGCTATTGGTGCTGTTTTAGGATAGAGGAGAGACAAGCTAGTGCATGTCATCTATTATGCTAGCAAGGTTCTTAATGAGACTCAAAGGAACTACACCACCACAAAAAAGAACTCCTTGCTATAGTCTTTGCATTTGATAAGTTTAGATCATATCTCATTGGTTCTAAAGTCATTGTGTTTATTGAGCATGCAGCTCTTAAATATTTACTGACCAAGCAAGAATTTAAGCCTAGATTGATAAGATGGATCTTGCTACTCCAAGAGTTTAATATTGAGATTAAGGATAGAAGTGGGGCAAAGAACAAGGTGGCAGACCACCTATCAAGAATCCCAAATGAGGAAGATGAAGCACACAACCTTGTAGTGAATGAGAGCTTTCTGGATGAGCAGTTGATGATGATCTAAGAAGCCCCCCGGTTTGCGGATATAGCCAATTTCAAAGCTATTGGAGAGCTACCTTCCAACATCAACAAACACTTGAAAAGGAAGCTCATCAATGATGCCAAGCACTACATTTGGGATGAGCCTTACCTCTTCAAGAGGTGTGCTGATGGGATTTTAAGGAGATGCATCTGAGGAAGGACAAGAGGTCCTTTGGCACTGCCATGATTCTACATATGGAGGCTATTTTAGTGGAGAAATGACTGCAGCCAAGGTGTTGCAATGTGAATTCTTTTGGCCTACAATATTCAAAGATGCAAAGGAGTTTGTGACAAGGTGCAATGAATGTCAAAGAGCTGGCAACCTACCCAAGAAAAATGAAATGCCACAGAGATTCATCATAGAGTTGGAGTTATTTGATGTTTGGGGATTGATTTCATGGGACCATTCCCACCCTCATACTCAAGCAACTACATATTGGTGGCTGTGGATTATGTGTCAAAATGGGTCGAGGCCATAGTTACTCTAACAAATGATAACAAAGTGGTGATTAATTTCTTGAGGAAGAATATATTCAGTCGGATTGGGGTTCCAAGAGCTCTTATAAGTGATGGAGGAACTCAATTCTGCAACAAAAAACTTGAGACACTCCTCCTCAAATATGGTGTCAAACATAAAGTAGCAACCCTATACCATCCACAAATCAATGGTCAAGTTGAAATTTCAAATAGAGAGCTCAAGAGAATCCTTGAGAAGACTGTTGGGAACTCAAGAAAAGATTGGTTCAAGAAGCTAGATGATGCATTATCAGCTTATAGAACATCTTTTATGACACCTATTGGCATGTCTCCATACCGATTGGTGTTTGGTAAAGCTTGTCATCTACCAGTGGAGCTTGAACATAGAGCATTTTGGGCTCTAAAGATGTTGAACTTTGATAATCAAGCTTCTGGAGAAAGAAGGTTGTTGCAACTCAATGAGTTAGAAGAATTCAGAACGCAAGCTTATGAAAATGCTAAAATTTATAAAGAGAAAACAAAGAAATGGCATGATCAAAAGCTGACAAGAAGAGAGTTTGTTGAAGGTCAAAAGGTGCTGTTGTACAACTCAAGGCTCAAGTTTTTTCCAGGGAAGCTAAAATCAAGATGGTCTAGACCCTTCACAATTATCAAAGTCTCTCCTTATGGTTATGTGGAGCTTATAGATGAGAAAACTCAGAGGACTTTCGCTGTCAATGGCCACAGACTCAAGCAATACTTAGGAGACTCACTGGATGAGCAAATAGTGAACCATAACCTCAGCCGAAGAGGGAGAACCATCAAGCTAGTGACGTTAAAGAAGTGCTAGTTGGGAGGCACCCCAACACTCATATCCTTTCAATTTCAAGCTTTCTAGTGTAGCTTATGTTTAAGTCACTTTGGTTGATTGATTTTCAGTTCAGTTACTAGTTGTTTAGTTGATAGTTTCTTTGATTTGAACTCCAAAAGTTTTTCTAGTTGCTGGAAGTGCAATCTTGCATGTTACATTATATGATGATGTTAATTATATTGAGAAGCTAGCTAAAGAACTAAGTTTGGTGTGGCCACCAACCCACTTAATTTTTGGATTTATAGCAATTTGATTAATTTTTAAGAGTAAGCCAAAAATTTAAGTTTGGTGTGGCCACCATCATGAGCCAGTTACTAGATGCAAAGAACCTAAGTTTGGTGTCCAAGAGACATACAAAATGAATACCATTCAAGAGGCTAGGCTGTTGGAAGCCAAAGGACACCCCAACATAAGAAGGGATCTATACATTGAAGCTGCACCATAATGAGCGAAAGGTTGGTGAGTCCCATGTTGAAAATCTACTTTCTAAAATTACTACTTAGTGTTCCTTTTAGTCAACTATTTGTTTAAGAATTCTGCTATAAGTCCTTTAAGTTCCCAGTTTTTATTTTGAGGAAGAAAATGTCTTTTGTTAAGTTTTTACTTCATCAGTAAAATTTGTTGTTTCCATAAAGAGTCAATGATGAGTTGTTGAAAAACAAGAGTAAGAGACTAAGACCCAAGTGAGCTAACTCAGATTAAGAGATGAGGAACAAGTATGGAATCATGAATAAAAATCTGGAAGTAAGTAATTCATAATGAACAATTAGACATAGAGGACATAACAAGTAAATGCCAAGGATGACCCTTTAATATCCATAGAACCAAGAAGTAGTAAGCAAGACCCAAGGCTCTGAGCATCAACAACTAGGATAAAAGAAAAGAAGCAAATAGCTCAAAGAGCCAAGATCCTAGTAGATGCTTGTGGTGAAGATGTGTCAAGAAGAGAGACCTGAGCAAGTAAATTTTTAGGGGTATTTCAACACCTAGTACCCTAAAACCAACTGGTTTGGGAGTGCTGAGTGAAAGCTTAACCTAAAGGGTCACCTTGAGACAAAACACTTAGAGTCGTGGTCAATCAAAAAAACAAAAGAAAAATGAAAGGAGAAGAGAAATCCAAAGAAAAATAACAAATCTTACTACTTCAAAGTGACAATCAATAGAAAGGGCTCTAAAAGCAGGCACTTAAAAGGGCTCTCAAAGGTTTGAAAGTTCATCTTGAGATGAAAGCAATAAGAAAGTTCATGCATGATTTGATACTTAGTCTATATCTTTAATTATGAATATAGTCTCTTAAGGGTCAAGTTTCAATCAGTTAGAACAATTCACATTGATTTGCTTGGGGACAAGCAAAATTTAAGTTTGGTGTTGTGATGACTTACGTCATTTACATATTTCTCTTATCTAAAAGGACCATACAATTGGTAAAATCTCATTCAAGTGATGCAATTATATGAACTATATGATGAATTTTTGGGACATTTCTTTGAAATGAGTTTTGCTTGAATTTCAGGTAAAAAAAATAATAAAGGATGAAACAGGGGAGCACAACAAAGGATGAAATAGGGGAGCACCTCTGGCACTGCGTTTCTTGCAAGGAGCGCTCCTTCACCAACCCATGACAGCGCTACGCTCATTTGAAGAGCACTACGTTCTCCCGCAGTACGATACATGCACGGGAGGTGCTACATTCTTCACCCAAGAGCACCTGCAATAGTTTTAAAAGTTGGAAAAAATTCGGCTAGTGATGCGTACGCGTGGGTGACGCGTACGCGTGGAAGTGGCATTTTTGAAGGCACCTCAAAGATCCACCACTAAGGCGTACCAAGCACCAAACGCCAAACCCCTCCTCTAGAAGGCGAGGAGCATCATTAAGATTGATGAACAAGAGAAGGATAACCCTACGAGGGAGTCTACTAGGTTTCCCAACCATTATTGCGAGCTCATGTTCCCCCTTGTGACTGAATGGAACTATCACCCTGAACCTCTTTCCAACCCTCCGGCTCACGTGGTTCAGTTTGTGATATCCCGCATTGAGCGGCGACAGTGCGGATTTCTCATGAGACGACCGCAGGAGGCAAACCTCTCATGGGTGGTGGAGTTCTACTCCAACTACCACTCACCTTCTCTCACATCCGTATGTGTGCGCTGGAAGCAAGTTCCCGTCTCAAAGGAAGCTATTTCAAGGAGTACTCAAGACCAGACCATTGCCGGATGGGATAGACGCTTACCAAGAGGTCTTGAAGCAGCGTTGTGAATTTGGTTTCAATTTCGATTGGGATGCCGTTCTCCGGGTAATTGCCATACCAGGGGCATTTTGGATCCAAGGGAGAATGAGACCCCGGCCCAAGGGCATTAATGCACGTGCTTCCAAGCATGGGCCCAAATTTTATCCCATTATGTGCTTCCAAGCACCCATGGGTCATCTATCACCGTGGAGCTAGCCTTGTTGGTTTGGTGCATACTTACCTAGAAGCCGGTCAATGTCCCTCTTCTCATTCGATAAGCCATGGGTCGTGTCCATGCTAGAGGAAACCTACCCTTCTCGGCTTTGGTGACCAAATTAGTTGCTGCTGCTGGGGTCGCTCGGGAGACTAAAGACCGGAAGGCACAAATTCCGGTGGATGGCGATATCGTCCCAACCGGAAAGTATCTCAAGCCTCCGGCAGACAACGGAAACCTTGACATAACTCTTCTTGTGGACATTCCCACCGCTTCATCTGTACCACCTATATCATCCCACCAACTCCTTGAGGATCTCCATAAGAAGATGGACCGATACGAACGGCGGAACCAATGTCGGTTTGCTTACATAAAGAAGCTTTTGAGTTGTGTGACCCCACCTATGGAGGAACCGGAGATTTCCACTTCCACCTCGAACTTCAGCGAAGATATCATGGATGGAATGGATAACGGATGCTCCAAGGTCGATCGCCCCTTGCGCCTCACCAATAGTACCGAGGACAGTGCTAATTCTTAAGTTTGGGGAGGTCGTTCGACCGGTCTCCGTAGGTAACACCCAAATAAACCTTGATTTTCTTTAGGTAATTAGGATAGATTTCATGGTTAGGTTTTTCTTTTGGACGCCTTTTGCATGATTAGTTATTTCTTATTAGGTCTACTTGTTTAGTGTAATGATTCTCTTCCCAAGAAACTAAAATTTTTGGGCAACCCTACCAATTTGAAAAATTTTTGTTGCTAAACTTGCTTGAGGAATGTATTTTGGAACATGGTTTTAGAGTTGAGAACACAAGCAAGTGAGACTTGAGCCAATTGCGTGGTTACATCTTATAACCACTTATCTTCCTTCTTGTGTGCATTGTTCTCCTTCTATCATTGTAATCCTTGATTTGCTTGACTCTATATATCCATTATTGTGTGTATGAATGAATGTATGTGATTAAGGCCATCATTTCGCTTAGCCACTTATCCAAAAAGCCTTACCCCACAATAACCTTTGTTAGCCAAATTTGAGCCTACGCTTAACCCACTTGTTCTTAATTTTAGCACATTACAAGCTTAAGGCGGAAAACTATAAATGTCCGTATTTGAATCTCTGATTAGCTTAGGCTAGTATGTGTGTCACTCAAGTGTGGGAAACGGGGGACATTGGTTGAGGTAAGAACATGTTTTTGTTTTTTATGGAAAATATTGGGGAGTGGGTACATACTCATGTGTCTATTGTATATGTAAACTATATGCATTGGTCTTTTGTATATAAGTACATCAAAAAAAAGAAAGAAAAAGCGAAAATAGGAAAACAAAAAGAAAAGAAAAAGGAACAATGAAAAGAAAAAATATATATATAGAAAGAAAAGAAAAAGCAAAAGAAAAAAAGAAAGAAAAAGGGGACAAAATGCCCTAAAGTAGGATTCAATAACAATCAATGCATATGTGTAGTGAACAAAGAAGAATACATGAGTATGTGGAAAAGTAAGGAATGGATAGTTGGGTTAGCACTTAAATGTATAGGTTATATATAGGTTAGGTGGGACGCTTAGGTTAATCAAAGATTCAAATTTTAGCCTACTTATTCGTATATATATATCCCTACCTTGACCCTAGCCCCATTACAACCTAAGAAAAGCACTCATGATATGTGTATGCATGCATAGAATAAATGTTGATTGTTAGAGGAAGAACGAATTTTGGAAAGCATGAAATAGAGGAGAATTGAGTGATCAACCCTATACACCGAGCGGATAGAGTGTAAACACTTCCGGTGAGGGTTCGAGGCTCAATTCCTTGTTCCCGGCTCTCACGAGCATTCTTCATGCAAGTTATGCGCACTTCACTTTGATAATTGGAATTGGTAGAGTTCATATATTGTTTATCATTTTGCCCTGCATGCTTGTATATGTTCTTAGAGGATTGGTTTGCTTTTAACCAAGTAGATAGTAGCATTCATTTTAGTTGCATTCATATAGGTAGATTGCATCTTATAAATCCTATTCTCTTGTGATTCTTTGGTCTTTGGCTTTCTTTTAAGCATGAGGACATGCTTGATCTAAGTGTGGGGAGGTTGATAAACCCCGTTTTTAAGGTTTAACTAGTATGGATTTTGAGGGTTTTTATCAATGTTCCTTCACACTTATTCATAGAAAATGTATGGTTTTGTGTTTCCTTCTCGATTTTGCTTCATGGATGAAAACATGCTTCTTTTGCACTAAATATGCCATATTTGAATCCTCTCCTATTACCATTCGATACCGTGATCCGTTTGTTAAGTGATTTCAGAAGTTATAGGGTAAGGATGGCTTAGAAGAGAGAAAGAAAGCATGCATGAAAGGAAGGAGCATGGGAAATGAAGCTTGGGAGTTTGAGCAGCGACGCGCATCTTACGCGTACGTGTGGATGCGGGCTACTAGATCGGCACGCGGAAGCCAAAGCTAGAAGCCGGCGCATTCGCACGGCTGGGCCAAAACCTCATGGACGCGCACGCGTGCTTGACGCTTGTGCGTAGATCGTGAAAACCCAGGGACGCACACGCGTGCTGTACGCGTACGCGTCGGTGCCGGCACGTGATTTTTTAGTGAAAACGTGCTGAGCAATTTCATAGAAGCTGTGTGATGCCAGGGCATCTTAGGCTAGTTTCACTACCCTTTTTCTTTGTTTTTAATATGTTTTATGCACTTTCTTGAGTTATAAGTAAGGAATTGGGATAAAAATTCATGCATGCCTATAATCACCTAACCATGGTTAATTTGATGCAATTTCATGAGAATTATGCTATAATTACTTGTGTGCTAAGAATGATAAGAATTATTATGACTTTAGCAAAGCTTTGATGCATGTATTGGTTGATGACAGGTGAAGAAAGGCATAGAAGAAAGTTGAAGAAGGATCCTAGAAAAGATGAAGAAGAAGCAACGTTGGTGGCCAAGTTGGACCACCAACGTTGCCTCAAATGTTGAAAGGGAGGCAGAGTAATTCTCTGCGTAATTTGCTGGTGCTCACATTGGAGGGAACGTTAGCCAGCCAACGTTACCCCCAACATTGTGAATAAATGAGCTTTCTGTACGCATTGGAAATTCTGGCAATCCACGCGCCGCGTAGTTGACGCGTACGCATGGATGGGTAACGTTGGACCCAAACGCTACCTCCAACGTTGGTGGCCAACGTGCGCAATTGTAATCTCCAAAGTCTGAATTTGAAAATGCGCAACGACGCGTACGCATCCATGTCGCGTAAGCGTGGGCCTAACTTTTGAGATTTTCGCACACGCGTACAGCACGCGCATGCGTGGGTTGGCCAACATTGGAGGGAACGTTGCCAGTCCAATACTGAGGCCAACGCTCTTCTACATGTTTTGAAATCTGGAAATGGGATTTTTGCATCCACACGCACGCGTGCAGCACGTGTACGCATGGATGTGCATTCTGACCCCATAGGCGCGGACGCGCAAGGCACGCGTTCGCGTGGGTAGAAGAACGTTGGTACTCCAACGTTGAGTCAAACACCAACGACAGCAAATTTATCTGGTTTTTAAGAAAAGCGTTTGAGTCAACGTTGGCCTTCAAACGTTGACTCCAACTTGAAGCACCAGAACTTGCAATTCAAACAGATCTCTTCTCAACAGCAGGGGAAACCAATTGGAGCCATTTCAACCCAATTCCATCAAGGCCAAAAGCCCAATTCAGAGATTGAAGATCAATGGAAGAAAGTGTATAAATAGCTTAAAATTTAAGTTAGAGAGAACTTTCACTTCACTTTTTACTTTTCGGTTCATTTTAATTCAGAATGTACCTTTCAATTCCATTTTTCATTTTGAGAGCTATGAACAACTAAACCCTTTCATTGGGTTAGGGAGCCTTGTGTAATTCAATGGATCAATATTAGTTTTCATTCATCTTCTTCTTTCTTTTCTCTTGATTTTGATAGAAAGCTTTCGTTCTTCATCCAACTGGATAGTTGTCTTGGGAAAGAAGCTATTCATAATTAGATCTCCTCTGAACCTTGGAAGCGGAATGAGGAGATCATGCTAGAAATGCTTTCTCACATTGGATTAGAAATGCTTTCCTACCAATACTTTGATCTATGAATTTATGTGGTAGAATTAGTGACCGATCTTCATCTCTTCCCATGAGCAGTTAAATCAAGGAATTGGGCAATTGTTCATGCTTAGAGAGATTAGATTGCCAAGAAATTGGGATCTAATCACCTAATATTGCCAAGAAGATCAATGAATGCATTGATTGAGGAAGAGATGAAAATGAACTTGATCCGGAGAATTATCACATCTCCTGACCCCAATGAACTCCCACTTCTGAACTTACCCATTTTTTTATATTCAGTTCTTTAATTTCATGCTGAATTCCCATTCCCATTTAATTTCATGCAATTTATGCTTCTGTCATTTAATTTCTTGCAATTTAAGTTTCCCGCCAAATTTACATTATGCTATGCTCAACCAAATCTGATTTCGCTCAACTAGCACAATTCTCCAATTAACATTGATCAACCAACCAATCCCTGTGGCATTCGACCTCACTCTACAGTGAGTTTTTACTTGACGACAATCTGGTACACTTGCCGGTAGAAAATTGTTGTGAGACAGTTTTCGAGTGAATCAAGTTTATGGTGCCGTCGCCGGGGATTGGTTTCGTATTGAAAATTATTAAATTGGAGGATAACTAGATTGAGCACATTTCTTTTCTTTTGATTAATTGAATTTTAATTCCAGTTGTTCATTTATGTTCTCTGCAATTTTTAGTTATTTTTTTTTAATTTCTCTTTACTGCTTTACTTTCCAACAAAACTAACCCACTAACTCATTAACTGTTTGATTAATTTCCTCAATTGCTCTAACCATACTTTTTCATTAATTGTGAATCCTTCATTTGCTGGTTGCTGCTCGTTGTGCTACTTGTATGACAGGTAGAAGAGAGGTTTCAACCTCCTTTCACAGTGAACCGGAAAGAACATTCCTGAGATTAAGAAGGGAAGCAAGAGGAAAGAGTGTTGTTGGTGCAGAAGAAAAGGAAGAAGACTTAGATATAACCATGGAGGATGATATGGAAAACCATCATGAAGGAGAGGTGAATAATCATGCCAGAAGAGGTGCAGCCAACCCTGCTGGACAAGAGAGGAGAGTTCTGGGATCATACATCAATCCAAACCCAGGAAACTGTGGTAGCAGCATTCAAAAGCCAACTATCCATGCTAATAATTTTGATTGAAGCCTCAGCTCATAACTCTAGTCCAAAACAACTGTTCTTTTGGAGGAAGTGCCCAAGAGGACCCTAATGAGCATCTCACTAAATTCCAAAGGATATGTGACACGGCTAAATCTAATGGTGTTCATCCTGACACCTATAGATTGCTACTGTTTCCATTTTCTTTGAGGGACAAAGCTTCAAAATGGCTGGAATCATTTCCAAAAGAAAGCTTGACAACTTGGGAGGATGTAGTGAATAAATTCTTAACAAGGTTCTACCCTCTACAAAAAGTAAACAAGCTGAGAATGGAAGTGCAGACATTCAAACAACAGGATGGTGAGACTATTTATGAAGCCTGGGAGAGATTCAAAGATTTGACAAGGAAATGCCCCCTGATATGTTTAATGAGTGGGTGCAACTTCATATCTTTTATAAAGGGATGAATTGTGAATCAAAAAAAGCTGTAGACCACTCATCTAGAGGTTCCCTTAACAAGAAGAAGATCATTGAAGAATCTATTGATTTTATAGAAACAGTGGCTGACAATGAGTATTTTTATGCCTCAGACAAGAGCAACAACAGGGGGAGTCTTGGAATTAAACCAGATGGATGCAATCCTGACCCAGAAGAAGATGATCACCAAGCAACTAGCTGAATTGACTAAGCAAATAGAGAAGAATCAGGCTACAGCCATCCACACTCAACCATCATCTCAAGGAGAGTTGGAAATAGAAGAAGGAGTTAATTGGGAGGAAGCTAATTACCTTGGAAATTCATCTAGGCAAGTTCATGATCCATATTCTAAAACCTATAACTCTGGTTGGAGGAACCACCCAAACTTTGGATGGGGGAACCAACAAAACCAAGGCCAATACCACAGAACACACAATCCAAGCCAGTATAACAACTCCACTCACCAACACTCCAACCAAAAACCATACCAGACCACACAAAACACTTATTCACAGCCACCATATCAAGCCGCAACAATCACTCTCAACACCCCAATTTCAACCAATAATCACCCCATGACGAAGACAGAATGGCCAAAATGGAAGCTATGCTTGCAAATCTTTGCAAGGAGTCTGAAGACATGAAAAAATTCAGGGAAGAAGTGAGAGGGAGTATAAAAAGTCGAGGAGAGGTTATTAAGAATCTCGAATCTCAGGTATGACATCTTTCACAGCAGATTTCGAAGTCCACTGATAGTTTTCCAAGTGACATTGAGAAAAATCCAAGAGGGAAAGTGAAGAAGGTAAGATGGGAAGAGTGTAAGGCAGTTACTCTTGCAAATGAAAAAATCCTGGAAGAAGATACCAACAAGCCAACAGAGCACAGCCAAGAAAGTTCCCAGAGCAACTTGGAGAAAAAGGAACAAGGAACTAGATCTATACAAAGGAAAGAATCAACAAGGAAGTTAATACCGAAACCCTATGTGCCAAAGGCACCATTTTCTCAGAGACTTAGGAGGTGAGAAAGAAAGGTCATATTCAAGATTCCTAGATATGTTTGCATCTCTCAGTGTCAACATCCCCTTTATCAAAACTCTCCAACAGATGCCTACATACATCAAGTGCATGAAAGAGCTGTTGACCAAGAAAGGAACCTTAAAAGGGGGACAAACAGTGACGATGAACAAGGAATGTAGTGCCCTCATCAAGAAGGATGTACTCCCGAAGAAAAAAGATCCAGGGAGCTTTCATATTCCCTGTGCCATAGGAGAGACAAAAATTGACAGGGGATTTTGTGATCTAGGAGCTAGCATAAATGTGATGCCTCTATCTCTTATGAAGAAGTTGCAAATCAATGAGCTAAGATCCACTGATGTAATCATCCAATTGGCGGATAAAACTCAGAAGCAGGCCGAAGGAGTAGTTGAAAATGTGTTGGTGAAAGTGGGAAACTACTTCCTCCCCACTGACTTTGTTGTTCTGGACATGGAGAAAAATTACCTCCATCGCATTATTCTGGGGAGACCATTTCTAGCCACTGTTAGAGCACTGATAGATGTGGAACAAGGAGAGTTAATCCTGAGAATACATGATGAACATCTCACCTTCCATGTTTTCAAAACTCCATCTGAGTCTGAGCCAGAACCTAAAGAGCCAAAGGATGATCACAGTAACATGTGCACAAAGGAAAGCAACATTGAATTAGCAGCTGAACCATTGAAACATTCCTTGGTGAACAAGCAAGAATTTCAAGAGATACAGCAACCAAGAGAACTCAAGAAAGAACTGCAGCCACAAGAGTTGGGAATAACAGCTAACGAGGAACTCCCTGACACAATGATCAATGGAACACTACTGGAAGAAGAGGAAAGAGTCGTGAAGAAATTACCAAGAGGATGGAGAAATAAGAAAATTTCTACAGAAGATCTTTTCCCTGGAAACAAGGTGATATCAGCTCACCATCCATTAATCTCAACACAGCTTCTGACACTTCCATCTCAGTTACCCAAGTGTTCACAGTCAGAAAGGTCCTTTCCTTGGAATATGTAAAAATCATCAAGGAGTCAAGTGGAGAAAGCTTCACTGTGAGGGGAGAAGATTTGAGGCATTACAATCCGCCCTAACAGTAAACCAACCGTCAAGCTAATGACGCTAAAGAAGCGCTCCATGGGAGGCAGCCCATGATTTAGTTTCCTTGTTTTTAATGCTTCAGTGTGAATAATAATTGTCGCTCTAACATGAATTCAAGCTCTCATAGACAATTTTGACAACTACCCATGACATTGTGAAACATATGATCCAATTCTAAGTTTAGTGTGCCTACCTTTCAAAAATGATGATCATATTGCCATTTGGACATGTGTTTCTTGGAATATATAGCCAAACATTAAGTTTGGTGTTGTATATATTGCAAGAACAAGTCATGAGAGTCAAAGTTCTTTTGAGTCTTGAAACTCATGAGAGAGCAACCATGTTTATAATTTTTAATTCATGTTTAAAAATAGAAAAATAAAGTGGTTCTCATGATGGTTTAACCAAAGGTGACACTAATCCAGCTGAGGTTTCAATGACATTACTTGGAGGAAGTAACACTTTGAACCATATAGCCAAACACTAAGTTTGGTGTCCTCCAAGACTATATAACAACACAAAAGGAGTCACGGATGGATAAACAATCATGAGTAATACTAGTCAAAATTTTAGTTTTAAATTCAAGCATTGCTTGCCATGTATTTACCGCCACCTATTCTTATTCTTTTCTTTGTTTTGACATGATGGATAGGTATGCAGAAGGATAGCTTTATGAAAGGGACAAGACAATGAATGATAAAGATAGCGTGAGGACAAAAAGTAAGTCACATGGTTGGAAGGGTGCTTCTTGGGAATAAAAATCTGCACACCTTGAGAAGAGGGACCTAGAAGACCGAAGAGATATGCTTAATGGAGAGGCAACTTTTGTCTTCATTTAACCTTGCATGCACACCCTTCATTCATAACCTTTCCCAAAGAATTCTAACCATCCATTCATCATTAAAGCTTACTATAAATGGATTCACTTGGACCGTGCATATGAACCAAAATGTTCATACTTCTTGTACTCTAAACAAATTCGACTCTTGTGTTTGATGCACGGAAACTTGTCTCTCAACAAGTTTCCCTCGGCAAGTATACCAAATTGTCGTCAAGTAAAAACTCACAATTGAGTGAGGTCGAATCCCATAGGGATTGATTGGTCAAGCAACTTTAATTAGAGGAATGTTCTAGTTGAGCCAAGCAGAAATTGAGTTGAGTAATTGCAGAAAATTAAATGGCAGGAAAGTAAATAACAGAAAATGTAAATGCAGGAAATAAATGGCAGAATGTAAATGGCATAAAGTAAATTACAGAATCTTAAATAGGGATTTGGGAAGATGAGCATAAAAGTAAATGGCAGAAAATAAAGAGAACGGGTAAGATCAGAAATGGGGGATTCATTGGGCTTAGGAGATGTTGCATTCTCCGGATCAAGTTCCTTTTCATCTCTTCCTCAATCAATGCATTCGTTGATCTCCTTGGCAATCTTAAGTGATTGGATTCCAATTCCTTAGCAACCCAATCTCTCTAAGCTTGAACAATTGCCCAATTCCTTGATTTAATTGCTCATGGGAAGAGATGAAGTTTGGTCACTGATTATACCACATGCATTCCCAAACCAAAGTATTGGTAGGATTATATGTCACTATACCCATCCAAACCCCAATTTGGTCCAGCATGAGAAAGCATTTCTAGCATGATCTCCTCATTCCTCTTCCAAGGTTCCGAGGAGATCCAATTATGGAGAGCTTCTCTTCCAAGATAGCTAACCAATTGGATGAAGAACGAAAGCTTTCTAGTAAAATCAAGAGAAAAGAAAGAAGAAGAAGAATGAAAACTATTATTGATCCATCAAATTACAACAGAGCTCCCTAACCCAATGAAGAGGGGTTTAGTTGTTCATAGCTCTGGAAATGGAAAATGATAAAGAAGAATGCATTCTCAAAATTAATATAGAAGTTGCAGAGAAAGTAAAATATACAGAGTATAGTTCTCAAGTTCCAGATCTCATTTAAATTCAAAACTTTCCCTATATATACTACTCTTCAGATCTTCTAGTTAGCTCTTCAAGTCTTAGATATGGGCCCTTCATCTTCAGTTGAAGCAGTTACAGTCTCTAGTGGGCTTAGCTTTGCTTGCAAAGAAAGTGTGAGTTAGGCATGATGGGAAGTTAGTTAGGACGTTAGTGGCGTTAACGTTAAGTGTAAATTTTAGTTCGAGAGCGTTAGTAACGATAACTTTGTCACTAACGTTCCAAACTCAGTGATCCACGTTAACTTCAACGTTAGTGGTACTAACGTGATCACTAACGTTGCCTCTTAGCCCTTCGCAAACGTTATTGGCACTCACTTTTACCAATAACATTGCTTCTTAGCCCTTTCTTCCACGTTAATAGTCCACGTTAGTGTAACTAACGTGGGCATGTCCAAGTTTCGAAAGCGTTAGTGACATTCACCTTTGTCACTAACGTTTCAAAGTGCCCCTTTTTCCCATGTTAGATCTCCACGTTAGTGTAACTAACGTGGCCACTAACGTGGGTATGCTTGCCATCTCCAACGTTAGTGATAAAGGTGAGTGTCACTAACATTGGCCTATCACTCATTGCTCAACGTTACCCTTCACGTTAGTGGTCTTAACGTGACCACTAACGTAGGCAATCTAAGCTTGGCCTAGCGTTAGTGACAAAGGTGAGTGTCACTAACGCTTCCAACCTCTTCTTTACCTCACGTTAGAGTCCACGTTAATTGGATTAACGTTGCTCTTAACGTGGCTTTGTGTGGCGTTAGTGGTGTTCACTTTCACCACTAACGTTGGAGCTCCCCCTTTCTTCCACGTTAGTTCCCACGTTAGTGTAACTAACGTGGCAACTAACGTAGGCTATGATGACATTCGAGGGCGTTATTGGTGGTAACTTTTTCCACTAACGTTGCAAGCTTGCTCCCTTTCCATGTTAGTGGTCACGTTAGTGAGATTAACGTGGCTCATAACGTGGCTCTTCTTTGCTTCCTTTGTCCTGAAATCAAACAAACAAGGTGCATCAAAGCTTTGTTTCAAGTCATGTGATCATGCATCATCCATATTTTCAATCAATTCATGCATAATTCTCATGAAATCATGTAAAGTTCACAATGTTTGCTTGAGTCAAGATGTTAGTGTATATTTACCCAAAACATGCATATTTACTAAGAAAATGCATGAAACTATCCTAAAAGAGTAAAGAAAAAGGTCAGTGAAACTGGCCAAAATGCCCTGGCATTACAACACCAAACTTAAAGCTTGCTTGTCCCTAAGCAAGTACTGAAACATAAGAATGATGAATGAAAGAACAAGAGAAATAAGTTCTTATTACAGAAGTAAAGTTCTTGGGTTCATGGGGTTTCATGCATAGCAATTTAGGTTCATTCCTTTACTGGTTTTTAGGTTCCTATCATGCTCTTGAATACTTGCTTGATTGCATCCTATGAGATCCTTATTCCTTGATATCCCCCTTCTTTTCAGGGTTGATTGCATTCTTAGGCTAAGTGCTCTGTTGGGGGGGGGCGACTCTTTAAGATAAGCTTTCAGCCAACACTCCCGAACCAGTTGGTTCAAGGTGCTAGGTGTTGAAATACCCTTAAGGACTTACTCCCTTAAGTCTCTCTCCCCCATACATGCACACCATAGGCATATGGTTTGTTATTTTCTTTCCTTGAGGCCTTGGTGTCCAGCACCTCTTTGGATTACTAAGTGTTCTGTAGCAAGGTTGCTCTTGATAGTGGATTTTCAGTTGATAATCCTAGGTTAGTTAACCCAAGTTACCAAGTGAGGAAGCACTCCTAAGAACTTATTCATCCAAGCAGATCCTTGGTACAGGAACACCACAGACACATCCCTCAAGATTTAAACTCTTGGTGCCTAGCCTTATTTCTTATTCTTTTTCTTTCTTTTTCCAATTCTCACTGTTCTTTTTCTTTTTCTTATTAGGACCTTATTATTTAACTAGTCTCATAGAATGTGCTTCAAGCATAGGTTTCAGAACATGTAGTTGCCTGTATTCCTTGTTGGCGAACCAACTTAGCTAACCAATTACTACACCACAAACATTAAGAACTTACTCCACAAGATGAACCTCACTCTGGTTTTTCATAACATTTTCTTTTATTTAACTTAAAGGGGAAGCATACATTTAAGCAAGATGGAAATGACAAGAGGGGACTTGGACCAGCAAACATATGACAAAGGCAATGAAATCTTAAAGGCAGAATTGAAACTTCCTAAGCTACTATGAAAGCATGTTCTATTTCATACATGATTTTCCTTATTTAGATATTGAAAGAAGGAAAATGAAAAGGAACTCCGCCACCTTTTACTCATGAGGATGCCCATGCTCTCTTTCTTGTTTGTCCTCTTTATGTCCTTCTTGAGTGCTTGAGCCCCCATTTCCTTTGCGCTTTCCGACCAACTTTTTTCAGAAGCCAGCATCTTCCATCTTCTTCTTCAATGTTTTCTTCTGTTGTTTCACCTTTCCTTCTTCTTGTTCAGTTAGGTCTTTCTGGACTGCATCATATCTTGGGATCGCAGAGTGCAAGTTATGCATATGCCCAGCCACATAGGTCAACTTGGCTTGAGTGTTTATGTTGAATTCTTCCCTGTGTAGTTGCCGTCCTTCATCAAGCACGCTGAACTCGTTGAATGCTTTCATCTGAGCTAGTTGACGTTGGTTGAGTTCTTGAAGGCGTTTATCTTGACGCTCTTGCCTTTCAGTCACTTGATTAATGGCTTGAGTGAGTGATGAGCGGATAATTTATATGCTTTTTGGCATTTTTTTAGTATGTTTTTAGTAGGATCTAGTTACTTTTAGGGATGTTTTTATTAGTTTTTATGTTAAATTCACATTTCTGGACTTTACTATGAGTTTTTGTGTTTTCTGTGATTTCAGGTATTTTCTGGCTAAAATTGAGGAACTTGAGCAAAAATCAGATTCAGAGGTTGAAGAAGGACTGCTGATGCTATTGGATTCTGACCTCCTTGCACTCAAAGTGGATTTTCTGGAGCTACATAACCCCAAATGGCGCGCTCTCAACGGCGTTGGAAATTAGACATCCAGGGCTTTCTAGAAATATATTATAGTCTATACTTTGCCCGAGTTTAGACGACGCAAAAGGGCGTTGAACGCCAGTTCTACGCTGCAGTCTGGAGTTAAACGCCAGAAACACGTCACGAACCAGAGTTGAACGCCAACAACACGTTACAACTTGGCGTTCAACTCCAAAAGAAGCCTCTGCACGTGTAAACTTCAAGCTCAGCCCAGGCACACAACAAGTGGGCCCCGGAAGTGGATTTATGCATCAATTACTTACTTCTGTAAACCCTAGTAGCTAGTCTAGTATAAATAGGACTTTTTACTATTGTATTTACATCTTCGGATCATCTTGGGACGTTTAGTTCTTAAATCATGAGGGCTGGCCATTCGGCCATGCCTGAACCTTCATCACTTATGTATTTTCAACGGTAGAGTTTCTACACACCATAGATTAAGGTGTGGAGCTCTGGTGTTCCTCATGAATTAATACAAAGTACTACTGTTTTTCTATTCAATTCAACATATTCCGCTTCTAAGATATCCATTCGCACTTCAACATGAATGTGATGATCGTGACAGTTATCATCATTCCCTATGAACATGTGCCTGACAACCACTTCCGTTCTACCTTAGATTGAATGAGTATCTCTTGGATTCATTAATCAGAATCTTCGTGGCATAAGTTAGAACCCATGGATGGCCATTCCTGAAATCCGGAAAGTCTAAACCTTGTTTGTGGTATTCCGAGTAGGATCTGGGAAGGGATGGCTATGACGAGCTTCAAACTCGCGATTGCTGGGCGTACTGACAGACGCAAAAGGATCAATGGATCCTATTCCAGTATGATCGAGAACCGACAGTTGATTAGCCATGCAGTGACAACGCATTGGACCATTTTCACTGAGAGGACAGGATGTAGCCATTGACAACGGTGATTCCTGACATACAGCTTGCCATGGAAAGGAGTAGGATTAATTGGATGAAGACTGCAGGAAAGCAGAGGTTCAGAGGGACGAAAGCATCTCTATACGCTTATCTGAAATTCTCACCAATGAATTACATAAGTATCTCTATCCTAGTTATATTTTATTTATCTTTTATTTATCACTTTATAAAACCATCTGAATCCGCCTGACTGAGATTTACAAGGTGACCATAGCTTGCTTCAAGCCGACAATCTCCGTGGGATCGACCCTTACTCACGTAAGGTTTATTACTTGGACGACCCAGTGCACTTGCTGGTTAGTTGTATCGAAGTTATGACAAATTATGAATTAAGATGAGAGCACCAAGTTTTTGGAGCCATTACCAGGGATCACAATTTTGTGCACCAAGTTTTTGGCGCCGTTGCCGGGGATTGTTCGAGTTTGGACAACTGACGGTTCATCTTGTTGCTCAGATTAGGTAATTTTCTTTTTGTTTTATTTTCAAAAAAAAAATTTGCTTTCAAAATCTTTCAAAAATATTTTCCCTTTGTTTTCGAAAATTATTTCAGAATTTTTAAGAATGAATTCTAGAGTTTCATGAAGCATGTTGAAGCCTGACTGGCTGTAAAGCCATGTCTAAATTCATTTGGAATGAGGCTTCCAAGTCATCATTACAAGAGCAAGCTAGTTGTTGCTAATCAAATTTGTTATTGTATGAATGATTTGTATCTTCTAAAGCTTGGCTGGCTATTAAGCCATGTCTAACCCTTGGATTGGAGCTTTAGGCTAACATTGAAAGATTCCTGGAATTCTTATTAAAAATTTTTGAATTTCTTATTTCCTTTTTCCTATATGTTTTTCGAAAAAAAAAATATACAAACATCCAAAAAAATTAATAAAATCATAAAAATAAAAAAAATATTTTATGTTGTTTGTCTGAGTCTTGAGTCAATTTTTAAGTTTGGTGTCAATTGTATTTTTTCTAAAAATTTATGCATTTTTTGAAAATTCATGCATTCATAGTGTTCTTCATGATCTTCAAGTTGTTCTTGGTAAGTCTTCTTGTTTGATCTTGATTTTTTCTTATTTTGTGTCTTTTGTTGTTTTTTATGTGCATCTTTGCATTCATAGTGTCTAAGCATTAAAGATTTCTAAGTTTGGTGTCTTGCATGTTTTCTTTGCATCAAAAATTTTTCAAAAATATGTTCTTGATGTTCATCATGATCTTCAAAGTGTTCTTAGTGTTCATCTTGACATTCATAGCATTCTTGCATGCACTTATTGTTTTAATCTAAAATTTTCATGCATTGAGTCTTTTTCATGTTTTTTCTCTTTCTTCATCAAAAATTCAAAAATAAAAAAAAATATCTTCCCCTTTTTCTTCTCATAAATTCGAAAATTTGAGTTGACTTTTTCAAAACCTTTTAAAATTTAGTTGTTTCTTATGAGTCAAATCAAATTTTCAATTTAAAAATCTTATCTTTTTCAAAATCTTTTTCAAAAATCATATCTTTTTCATTTTTCTTATTTATTTTTTTTCGAAAATTTTAAAAATATTTTTCAAAAATCTTTTTCTTAATTTTATATCATATTTTCGAAAATATCATCAACAATTAATGTTTTGATTCAAAAATTTCAAGTTTGTTACTTGCTTGTTAAGAAAGATTCAAATTTTAAGTTCTAGAATCATATCTTGTGATTACTTGTGAGTCAAGTCATTAATTTTGATTTTAAAATTCAAATCTTTTTCAAAACTAATTTTAATCATATCTTTTTATCATATCTTTTTAAATCATATCTTTTTCAAAAATTTGATTTTAAAATATCTTTTCTAACTTCTTATCTTCTTATCTTTTCAAAATTGATTTTCAAATATTTTTCAACTAACTAATTGACTTTTTGTTTGTTTCTTATCTTTTTCAAAACCACCTAAATACTCTTCCCTCTCTAATTTTCGAAAATACCTCCCTCTTTTTCAAAAATTCTTTTTAATTAATTAATTGTTTTAAATTTTAATTTTAAATTTTTTCCCCTTTAATTTTTGAAAATCATCAACTCCTTTTCAAAAAATATTTTCGAAAATTCCCTCTCTCCCATCTCTTTCTATTTATTTATTCATCTACAACACTTCTCTTCACCCTAAAATTCAAACCCCTTCCTCTCCTTTGAGTTCGAATTCTTATCTTCTACATTCTTATTCTTCTTTTCTTCTACTCCCACAAGGGAACCTATATACTGTGGTAAAGAGGATCCCCGGTATCTTTAGTCCTCTTCTTTTTCACATGAGCAGGAGCAAGGACAAGAACATTCTTGTTGAGGCAGACCTTGAACCTGAAAGGACTCTGAAGAGAAAACTGAGAGAAGCTAAAATACAACAATCCAGAGACAACCTTACAGAAATTTTTGAAAAAGAAGAGGAGATGGCAGCCGAAAATAATAATAATGCAAGGAGGATGCTTGGTAAGTTTACTGCACCTAATTCCAATTTACATGAAAGAAGCATCTCCATTCCTGCCATTGGAGCAAACAATTTTGAGCTGAAACCTCAATTAGTTTCTCTGATGCAGCAGAACTGCAAGTTTTATAGACTTCAATCTGAAGATCCTTTTCAGTTCTTGACTGAATTCTTGCAGATATGTGATACTGTTAAGACTAATAGAGTAGATTCTGAAGTCTACAGGCTCATGCTTTTCCCTTTTGCTGTAAGAGACAGAGCTAGAGTGTAGTTGGACTCTCAACCCAAGGATAGCCTGATCTCTTGGGATAAGCTGGTCACGGCTTTCTTAGCCAAGTTCTTTCCTCCTCAAAAGCTCAGTAAGCTTAGAGTGGATGTTCAAACCTTCAGGCAGAAGGAAGGTGAATCCCTCTATGAAGCTTGGGAGAGATATAAGCAACTGACCAAAAGGTGTCCTTCTGACATGCTTTCAGAATGGACCATCCTGGATATATTCTATGATGGTCTGTCTGAATTAGCTAAGATGTCATTGGATACTTCTGCAGGTGGATCTATTCACCTAAAGAAAACGCCTACAGAAGCTCAAGAACTTATTGACATGCTTGCTAACAACCAGTTTATGTACACTTCTGAGAGGAATCCTGTAAGTAATGGGACGCCTCAAAGGAAGGGAGTTCTTGAAATTGATACTCTGAATGTCATATTGGCTCAGAATAAAATATTGACTCAGCAAGTTAATATGATTTCTCAGAGTCTGAATGGAATGCAAGCTACATCCAACAGTTCTCAAGAGGTATCTTCTGAGGAAGAAGCTTATGATCCTGAAGACCCTGCAATAGCAGAGGTGAATTACATGGGTGAACCCTATGGGAACACCTATAACCCATCATGGAGAAATCACCCAAATTTCTCATAGAATGATCAACAAAAGCCTCAACAAGGCTGTACTAATGGTGGAAGAAATAGGTTTAACAATAGTAAACCTTTTCCATCATCCACTCAGCAACAGACAGAGAATTCTGAGCAGAATCCATCTAGCTTAGCAAATTTAGTCTCTGATCTATCTAAGGCCACTGTGAGTTTCATGAATGAAACAAGGTCCTCCATTAGAAATTTGGAGGCACAAGTGTACCAGCTGAGTAAGAAGATCACTGAAACCCCTCCTAGTACTCTCCCAAGCAATACAGAAGAAAATCCAAAAGGAGAGTGCAAGGCCATTGATATAACCATCATGGCCAAATCCAAGGAGGAAGGGGAGGACGTGAATCCCAAGGGGGAAGACCTCCTGGGACATCCAGTGATCAACAAGGAGTTTCCCTTTGAGGAACCAAAAGAATCTGAGGCTCATCTAGAGACCATAGAGATTTCATTAAACCTCCTTATGCCCTTCATGAGCTTTGATGAGTATTCCTCTTCTGAAGAGAATGAGGATGTTACTGAAGAGCAAGTTGCCAAGTTCCTTGGTGCAATTATGAAGCTGAATGCCAAGTTATTTGGTAATGAGATTTAGGGAGATGAACCTCCCCTGTTCACAAATGAACTAAATGCATTGGATCAACTGAGATTGCCTCAGAAGAAACAGGATCCTAAAAAGTTCCTAATACCTTGTACCATAGGCACCATGACCTTTGAGAAGGCTCTATGTGACCTTGGGTCACGAATAAACCTCATGCCACTCTCTGTAATGGAGAAACTTGGAATTTTTGAGGTACAAGCTGCTAGAATCTCATTAGAGATGGCAGACAATTCCAGAAAATAGGCTTATGGACAAGTAGAGGACGTGTTAGTAAAGGTTGAAGGCCTTTACATCCCTGCTGATTTCATAATCCTAGATACTGGGAAGGATGAGGATGAATGCATCATCCTTGGAAGACCCTTCCTAGCCACAGCAAGAGCTGTGATTGATGTAGACAGAGGTGAATTAGTCCTTTAATTAAATGGGGACTCCCTTGTGTTTAAAGCACAAGGTTATCATCCTGTAAACATGGAAAAGAGACACGATAAGCTTCTCTCAGAGCAGAGACAACCAAAGCCCCCACAATCGAATTCTAAGTTTGGTGTTGGGAGGCCTCAGCCAAACTCTAAGTTTGGTGTTGAACTCCCATATCCAAACTCTAAGATTGGTGTTGGGAGTCTATAAAATTGACCTGATCACCTGTGTGGCTCCATGAGAGCCCACTGTCAAGCTATTGACATTAAAGAAGCACTTGTTGGGAGGCAACCCAATTTTTTATTTTTATTTTATTTTTATTGTTCTTTCATGTTTTATTAGGTTCATGATCATGTGGAGTCACAAAATAAATAGAAAAATTAAAAACATAATCAAAAATAGCAGAAGAAAAATCACACCCTGGAGGAGGGACTTACTGGCATTTAAACGCCAGTAAGGAGCATCTGGCTGGCGTTCAACGCCAGAACAGAGCATGGATCTGGCGTTGAACGCCAGAAACAAGCAGCATCATGGCGTTCAGACGCCAGAAATGCACACTGAGGAAAGCTGGTGCTGAACGCCAGAAACAAGCATAGAACTGGCATTCAACGCCAGAAACATGCTGCATCTGGGCGCTGAACGCCCAGAACAAGCATCAATTCGGCGTTTAAACTCCAGAATTGCATGCAAAGGCATTTTACATGCCTCAATGGTGCAGGGATGTAAATCCTTGACACCTCAGGATCTGTGGATCCCACAGAATCATCTCAGCATCTGTGGACCCCACAGAATCCCCACCTACCTCCACTCATACTCTTCCCTCTTCTCATTCATCCTCTCTTCCCAATAAACACCCTTCCCCAAAACCCTTCACCAATCACCTCAAGCTCTTTTCCCTACTACCCCTTCACCATTCACATCCATCCACTCTTCCCCATAAACCTACCTCATAAACTCCACCTACCTTCAAAATTCAAAATCACTTTCCCACCCAAACCCACCCCATATGGCCGAACCCTAACCCCTCTCCCTCCACTATATAAACCCCTCCATTCTCCTTCATTTCGACACAACACAACCCTCTCTTCCCCTTATTGGCCGAAACACAACACTCTCTCCCTCTCCTCCATTTCTTCTTCTTCTTCATCTATTCTTTCTTCTCTTGCTTGAGGGCGAGCAATATTCTAAGTTTGGTATGGTAAAAGCATAAGCTTTTTGTTTTTCCATTACCATTGATGGCACCTAAGACCAGAGAATCCTCTAGAAAAGGGAAAGGGAAGACAAAAGCTTCCACCTCCGAGTCATGGGAGATGGAAAGATTCATCTCCAAAGCCCATCAAGACCACTTCTATGATGTTGTGGCCAAGAAGAAGGTGATCCCCGAAGTCCCTTTCAAACTCAAGAAAAATGAGTATCTGGAGATCCGACATGAGATCCAAAGAAGAGGTTGGGAAGTTCTAACAAACCACATCCAACAAGTCGGAATTCTAATGGTTCAAGAGTTCTATGCTAATGCATGGATCACTAGGAACCATGATCGAAGTAAGAACCCAAACCCAAAGAATTATCTCACCATGGTTCGGGGGAAATACTTAGATTTTAGTCCAGAAAATGTGAGGTTAGCATTCAACTTGCCAATGATGGAAGAGAACGCACGCCCCTACACAAGGAGAGTCAACTTTGATCAAAGGTTGGACCAAGTCCTCATGAACATATGTGTGGAAGGAGCTCAATAGAAAATTGACTCAAAAGGCAAACCGATTCAACTGAGAAGACTGGACCTTAAGCCTGTAGCTAGAGGATGTTGGAGTTCATTCAACGCTCAATCATTCCCACTAGCAACCGGTCTGAAGTTACTATAGACCGGGCCATCATGATCCATAGCATCATGATTGGAGAAGAGGTGGAAGTTCATGAGATTATACCTCAAGAACTCTACAAGGTGGCTGACAAGTCCTCCACTATGGCAAGGTTAGCTTTTCCTCACCTCATTTGCCATCTATGCAATTCGGCTGGGATTGACATAGAGGGAGATATCCTCATTGATGAGGACAAGCCCATCACTAAGAAAAGGATGGAGCAAACAAGAGAGCCCATTCATGGATCTCAAGAGACGCATGAAGAAGCTCATCACCAAGAAATCCCTGAGATGCCTCAAGGGATGCACTTTCCTCCACAAAATTTTTGGGAGCAAATCAACACCTCCCTAGGAGAATTAAGTTCCAACATGGGACAATTAAGGGTGGAACATCAAGATCACTCCATCATCCTCCATCAAATTAGAGAAGATCAAAGAGCAATGAGGGAGGAGCAACAAAGACAAGGAAGAGACATAGAAGAGCTCAAGGACATCATTGGTTCCTCAAGAAGGAAACGCCACCATCACTAAGGTGGACTCATTCCTTGTTCTTAAACTTTCTGTTTTTCGTTTTCTTATGTTAAATGTTTATCTATGTTTGTGTCTTTATTACATGATCATTAGTGTCTAAGTGTCTATGCCTTAAAGTAGTGAATATGAATCCATCACCTCTCTTAAATAAAAAATGTTTTAAAAACAAAAGAACAAGTACATGGTTTCGAATTCATCCTTGAAACTAGTTTAATTATCTTGATGTGGTGACAATACTTTTTGTTTTCTGAATGAATGCTTGAACAGTGCATATGTCTTTTGAAGTTGTTGTTTAAGAATGTTAAATATGTTGACTCTTGAAAGAATGATGATAAGGAGAAATGTTATTTGATAATCTAAAAAATCATAAAAATGATTCTTGAAGCAAGAAAAAGCAGTGAATACAAAAGCTTGCAGAAAAAAAAATATACAAAAAAAAGAGAGAAAAAGTAAAAGAAAAAGCAAGCAGAAAAAGCCAAAAGCTCTTAAAACCAAAAGGCAAGAGCAAAAAGCCAATAACCCTTAAAAACCAAAAGGCAAGGGTAAATAAAAAGGATCCCAAGGCTTTGAGCATCAGTGGATAGGAGGGCCTAAAGGAATAAAATCCTGGCCTAAGCAGGTAAACCAAGCTGTCCCTAACCATGTGCTTGTGGCGTGAAGGTGTCAAGTGAAAACTTGAGACTGGGCGGTTAAAGTCAAGGTCCAAAGCAAAAAGAAGAGTGTGCTTAAGAACCCTGGACACCTCTAATTGGGGACTTTAGCAAAGCTGAGTCACAATCTGAAAAGGTTCACCCAATTATGTGTCTGTGGCATTTATGTATCCGGTGGTAATACTGGAAAACAAAGTGCTTAGGGCCACGGCCAAGACTCATAAAGTAGCTGTGTTCAAGAATCAACATACTGAACTAGGAGAGTCAATAACACTATCTGAACTCTGAGTTCCTATAGATGCCAATCATTCTGAACTTCAATGGATAAAGTGAGATGCCAAAACTATTCAAGAGGCAAAAAGCTACAAGTCCCGCTCATCTGATTGGAGCTATGTTTCATTGATAGTTTAGAATTTATAGTATATTCTCTTCTTTTTATCCTATTTGATTTTCAGTTGCTTGGGGACAAGCAACAATTTAAGTTTGGTGTTGTGATGAGCGGATAATTTATACGCTTTTTGGCATTGTTTTTAGTATGTTTTTAGTAGGATCTAGTTACTTTTAGGGATGTTTTTATTAGTTTTTATGTTAAATTCACATTTCTGGACTTTACTACGAGTTTGTGTGTTTTTCTGTGATTTCAGGTATTTTCTGGCTGAAATTGAGGGACTTGAGCAAAAATCAGATTCAGAGGTTGAAGAAGGACTGCTGATGCTGTTGGATTCTGACCTCCCTGCACTCAAAGTGGATTTTCTGGAGCTACAGAACTCCAAATGGCACGCTCTCAATGGCGTTGGAAAGTATACATCCAGGGCTTTCCAGCAATATATAATAGTTCATACTTTGCCCGGGTTTAGATGACGCAAAAGGGCGTTGAATGCCAGTTCTACGCTGCAGTCTGGAGTTAAACGCCAGAAACACGTCACGAACCAGAGTTGAACACCTAAAACACGTTACAACTTGGCGTTCAACTCCAAAAAAAGCCTTTGCACGTGTAAACTTCAAGCTCAGCCCTAGCACACACCAAGTGGGCCCCAGAAGTGGATTTATACATCAATTACTTACTTCTGTAATCCCTAGTAGCAAGTCTAGTATAAATAGGACTTTTTACTATTGTATTTACATCTTCGGATCATCTTGGGACGTTTAGTTCTTAGATCATGAGGGCTGGCCATTCGGCCATGCCTGAACCTTCATCACTTATGTATTTTCAACGGTAGAGTTTCTACACACCATAGATTAAGGTGTAGAGCTCTGTTGTTCCTCATGAATTAATACAAAGTACTACTGTTTTTCTATTCAATTCAACTTATTCCGCTTCTAAGATATCCATTCGCACTTCAACATGAATGTGATGATCGTGACAGTCATCATCATTCCCTATGAACACGTGCCTGACAACCACTTCCGTTCTACCTTAGATTGAATGAGTATCTCTTGGATTCATTAATCAGAATCTTCGTGGCATAAGTTAGAACCCATGGATGGCCATTCCTGAGATCCGAAAAGTCTAAACCTTGTCTGTGGTATTCCGAGTAGGATCTGGGAAGGGATGGCTGTGACGAGCTTCAAACTCGCGAGTGCTGGGCGTAGTAACAGACGCAAAGGGATCAATGGATCCTATTCCAGTATGATCGAGAACCGACAGATGATTAGCCATGCAGTGACAGCGCATTGGACCATTTTCACTGAGAGGACAGGATGTAGCCATTGACAACGGTAATGCCTGACATACAGCTTGCCATGGAAAGGAGTAGGATTAATTGGATGAAGACAGCAGGAAAGCAGAGGTTCAGAGGGACGAAAGCATCTCTATACGCTTATCTGAAATTCTCACCAATTAATTACCTAAGTATCTCTATCCTAGTTATATTTTATTTATCTTTTATTTATCACTTTATAAAACCATCTGAATTCGCCTGACTGAGATTTACAAGGTGAACATAGCTTGCTTCAAGCCAACAATCTCCGTGGGATCGACCCTTACTCACGTAAGGTTTATTACTTGGACGACCCAGTGCACTTGCTGGTTAGTTGTATCGAAGTTGTGACAAATTATGAATTAAGATGAGAGCACCAAGTTTTTGGAGCCATTACCAGGGATCACAATTTCGTGCACCAGTGAGTTGGGAGTAGTGTTCCTGTTGCTGCTCCATTTGTTGTTTCTGCCACTCCCCTTGTTGATTCATCCAATTAGCAAGTAGTTATTCTTGAGGATCCATCCTTTGGGATTGAAAGTGTAGTTGTTGCTCTTGTCCTTCTATATATCTCCTTGCCAAATCCTCAATGGCTCTTTGAATGTGAACTAGATTTATGTTGGGTGGATCGTATTGCTCTTCTTGCTGGTATTCTGTTTGTTGAGGTTCTTCTTGATGAGGTTCTTCTTGTGATGTTCTTTTCTTTATCTGAGGCCTTCTCTGTTGTTGAGCAGATGGTACATATTTTATGCGCTGAAGCGTAACTAACCTTCCAGGGTTTATCCAATTTGGATTGCTATCTTCGAAGACTACCTTGGCTTTTGATGTGGCGGAAATTGGCGAGTCAAGAATTGTTATAAAATATTCGTTGCAAGTATAGTTCTTAACCAACCAGAAATCCGTTTATCAATTTAGAAGGGTTGTCACAAAAATTAAAATTAAAATACTGGGAGTATGAATCCCAGGTCATCTCCCAACGAGTTGCAGAAAGGTGTGCTATTTTATTAATCAGATATTTTCAAAAAGAGTTTGAGTTGAATAAACAGAAAATTAAATTGGGGAAATTAAGTAATTTAAATAAAAGCATTGACTGGGGGTAGATTAGTTGGAAGCCCTATTCTTGTTGTAATACTCTCGAGATTAATTGATAATTGAAGGTTGTTCTATTTAGTTATCCCTTACTAGGTAAGGGAAAGTCAAACAAGTTGGAATGCTGTTTCTATTCACAAGTCCCAATCCGCTTACTTGGAAGGACTGGCGTTAGTGACTAGATGGCAATCCAACAATAAACCCAATTACAATTTCTCTTTTGAGCATTCCAACACAAGGGTTCCTTTCAATCAACTCCCCATCAAGTTAGGGAACTACTCGCTCATTGTGAATGTAGAACTCATAACATAGGAAAGGGAATTAAAGAAAGACATGATAAATAAAACTCAAAGAAATCAATTAAAAATAAAAGTAACTCTTGTGTTAATAAATTCTAAAATAATCCAATAGTAAAATTGAGTAAATTAAAGGACATGAAAGAGTAAAGCCAAGTAAAGAAAACGAACTAGAATGATGAAGTCTTGATGAGGTAATAACTCTTCTCAATATCCTAATGCAAAGAGTAATAGAAATAAAAATCCTAAGAACTGTGTATGTGTAGAGAGAAAACCTATAGGAGGAATAAAACTAGATCTAAAAACTAAAAACTGTATAGAATGAATGTTGTTTTTGGTTTCTGCATGTTCTCTGGCTCTAGTCTGCTTTTCTGGGCCAAAAACTGGGTCAAAACAGGGCCCAAAATCGCCCCCAGCGAATTTTGCAGATTATGCAGATCGCGCACGTCACGTGATCGCGTCATTCATGTGGACGCGTCATTCGACGTTTTTCTTTGCCACGCGGGCGCGTCGTCCACGCCTCCGCGTCACTTGTGCTATTCCAATCTGCGCGATCGCGTGAGCCATGCGGCCGCGTCACTGCGATTTCCTCTCTTCTCCGCGGTCGCGTGAGCCATGCGGCTGCGTCACTTCTCGCTGGTCATCTCCTTAATTTAATGTGTTCCTTCCATTTTTGCAAGCTTCCTTTCCAATCTCCAACTCATTCATGCCCTATAAAGCCTGAAACACTTAACACACAGATCACGGCATCGAATGGAATAAAGGAGAATTAAAATACATAATTAAAAGTCTCTAGGAAGCAAGTTTTCAATCATGTAATAATTTTAGGAAGGAAATATAAATTCATGCTAATCATATGAATAAGTGGGTAAAGATCATGATAAAACCACACAATTAAACACATTATCAACCATAAAATAGTGGTTTATCAACCTCCCCACACTTAAACATTAGCATGTCCTCTTGCTTAGTTGAAGGAGATAAAATAAATGAGTAGGAACATGTAAAACTCATGCAATGCAATGCAACCTATATATATAAATGCAACTATATGATTCTTGTCCACTTGATCAATAGTAAATAAGCTCTTCAGAACAATTACAAATCAAATTCCACTAATTCAATTCTCATGCAGTAAGAACAGATAAAAATGCAAGAAGATAGCTCATGAAAGCAGGGAACATAGAGTTTCAAGCATTGAACCCTCACTGATGATGTATGTACACTCTAGTCTCTCTAGTGTATAGGGTGATCACTCTATCCTTCTCTAATCATGCTCTCTAATTTTTGTTCTTCTCCTAACCAATCAACAACATTTAATATACCAATGCAAACATCATGAGGTCTTTTCAAGGTTGTAATGGGGCCAAGGTAAGGGTAAGGATACATATATGGCTAAGTAAACTTATAAATTGAATCTTTAATTAACCTAAGCTTTCACCTAACCTCTATATATATTCTATATAACTTTAGAATGCATACCTAGCTACCCAGAAATTCCTTTCACATTCCATACTCATGTATCAACTTTTTATTTTAATTTTATCATACATGCATTGATCCTTGAATTCTTAACATAGCATTGGGGTAATTTTGTCCCCTTATTTATTTATTGAATATTTCTGGTTTTTTTTTTATAAGCATAAAAATAAACATAGCTTATCAATGCACATAGATTTTTAATTCTTATAGTTTCACATGAGTAGGTCTCCAAATTTCCATTATATTATCATTACACATTCCCTTATTATCTTTTGTTCCCAGAATTTCCCATACTTAATTAACACACACAATTCTATCTTAAGCTAACCAAAGATTCAGTTTGGGATATATAATTGTTTTTCCGCTTAAGGCTAGTAATGTGGTAAAATATAGAACAAATGGGATTCAAAGGCTTAAAGTGGCTAACAAAGGTAATTGAAAGGGTAGGCTTAATTTGGATAAGTGAGCTAAACAAATAATGGCCTCAATCATATGCAAACATATAAATATAATAAATATTGGACATATAGGATGAAACAAAATATAGATTACAATCATAGAGAAGTAAACACACAAGAATAAAATAATTATGGTTAAATAATGTAACCATGCATAAAGGCTCAATTCTCACAGGTTGTGTGTTCTTTAGCTCAAAAATCATGTTCCAAATACAACTTCAAGCAAATTTAACATAAAAATTTTAATTAAAATTAGTGAAATTTTGTTCCAAAAATATAGTCTTAGAAGAAACTTATTGTCTTTTCAATCAAGTAGAACATGCATGCAACTAATCTATTACTATGCAATTTATCCTATTCTATAAAAGAAAAACTAACTAAATATCCTAATTTATTGGTGTTTAGGGAAGAGAAATTACCTCCGAGAGTCAGGTACTGACTGACCTCCCCACACTTAAGGCTTTGCACCGTCCTCGGTGCCATCTGTCAGGAACAGGGGTGGGCTGGTAGCAGTATCTCCACAGTTGGGACCATCATGGCTCCCTGTGCTGGTAAAGGAAGTGGAGTCCGGAGTGTCTGAGTCCTTAAATTTTCCCATGATCAGCTCCTTGAGGTAAGTGAATCGGCGCTTGTTACGGAGCTCTCTCATCTTAGCTTTGTGTTCTTGCCGATCCAACCTTTCGAGTATCTGATGGAGTAGTTGGTCTGTGGTAGGTGCTTGTGGTACTGAAGGAGGAATGTCTGCAGCCGGTTCAATAGGCTGGCTTGTAGTGGCTGCTGAGGGTCTGATATATTTCCCATTACGGACATATTGATCATCCCGTGGAAGCATGGCTTTGGTGTCCCCAGCTCTGAAGGAGACTCCGGCTGCAGAGATGAGATCTGAGACCAAGGCGGGAAAAGGTAAGTTGCCCATAATTTGTACGTGTCCCATGTCATTCCGGATGTGTCTTGGTAGGTTCAGAGGTTGGTCAGTAAGGATGCACCAAAGTAGAACGGCCATGTCCGCAGTGAAGGAGGACTCGTGAGTGCTCGGAAAGATGTAATGGGACATGATCTGTGCCCATACGCGAGCCTCCAAGGTAAGTGCTGAAGTCGGGATTCCCTTAGGGCGGGTACGATAGTATCCGTAGATCCATCGGCTGCTAGGTAGTGTGATAACTCTGAGAACGACGTCCCAGTCAAATTGGTACATCTGGCGCTTGAGTACGGCTTCTTGAAAGGCGTCCAAACCTTCTGGAATAGGGGGAAGACCTAGAGCTCTTTGAATGGCCTCTTCTGTAATGGGGACTTGCTTTTGACGGACAAACACAGACTGCAGGGTTGGCAGGTGGAAGTTGGAGTAGAACTCGACTACACAAGAAAGATTGACCTGCCTCGGCTGTCTCTGTAGGAAACCTCATTGTCTTTGTGCAATTTGCAGCTCAACAAAGGTAGCAATATGGTTTGGGAGAAGAAGAAGGTATTTGTTGTTGTAGCTCCTTTTTGCCAGGATGGGGAACATCTGCTCACAGTAGCGATTGGGAAATCGCGCAGTGTCCTTTGCTGGGAAGGCTTTTTCTTTATCATCAACCTTTATAATCCTCTTAAGTCTCTTTGTTGAGGGCTTTACCGCAGTTGAAGAGGGTTCTGCCACTAGTGCTCTTTTTGTTCCTCTTCTTGCTGTTGATTCGGGAGTAGCTTTCTCTTTTCCTTTCTTGGTGGCCATTCTAAAAAAGGGAAGAGAAAGTAAATTAAATTCAAAGAGATAGAGCAAGGAAGAGAATGGAAAAGGATGGTTATGAATGCACATTTAAAGGTAAATGATGTTAACACATGGTCATGACTACATGTGAAAAGTCATTAATGGAAAATAGTTAGTGCATATGACGACAAGTGAATGCAAGGTGTTTATTGGCATGCTGGCAAAGGCATGAGTAGCATAGATCAAGCATCACTTGTAACAAACCATCACGTTTGTATGAACAATTATTTTTAACGAATAAAATATAAAAGGGATTTTGTGAAAAACGGGCATTTAATAGTAGAATAGAATAACGTAGAAAAGTGCATAATGCCATATGGGCTTTTTCACAAACACATAGCATGCATGGTGAAATAATGTATGGAAAGTATTAAATTGAACATACAAGCAACCCTTTAAAAAGTAATATATAATTGCCAAACAAATTTAGAACAATCCACAAGCATATAACGAGAAATAATGACTCAAATAAATTTCTAACACCAAGTAAAAAGGAAAAAAGAAAGAAAAAGAAAATATGAATAATGAAAGTAAAAAAGAAAAGAAAAGAAGATAACATATAAAAATAAGAAGAAAAATAGAAAAGTAAGGAGAGAAGAAGAAAAAGAAAAACCTTGTTAATGGGGTGAGAGAGAGAGTGAGGGTGTAAAAAGTGAGAAAGAAAGAAGAAGGAAGAAAAGAGGAGGAAGAAATAAGGAGGGAAAAGAGAAAATAGGATTTGAGAAAAAAAAGATAAGATAAGTGGCAAATCATAGGAGCTACGCGGCACAAGCGACGTGGTCACATGGGGCACGCGGTCGCGCGACTTGCGCTTAAACTGATTGACGCGGTCGCGTCGGTCACGCGGTCGCGTGACCCGTTTCATGCTACTGGCGCGAGGGTAGCCTCTCACTCGCACAACTCTCTGTTCAAAATCATTAATTGCCAAATCTTGGGTGACGCGATCACGTAGGGCATGCGATCGCGCGAGTGGTCATGAGAAGGATATGACGTGGTCGCGTCGTTCACGCGGCCGCGTGGGAAGAATTTGTGCGTTAGCACCAATCCAGCACCACTCTTGCACAACTTTCGGTCGTGCACCCTTTTTACGTCGAAATCCAGGGCACGCGGCCGCGTGGGTGACGCGGTCGCATGGGAGGTCAATGTTCCCACTCGATGCGGACGCGTCGGCAATGCGGTCGCGTGGGACAATTTGTGCCATTGGCACGCCTCCAGCCACGCTCTTGCGTGACTCTCTGTTCATTTTATTAATTCCTCCCATCTCCTGCGACGCGGACGCGTCAATGATGCGGTCGCGTCGCGTGAAATTTTTTTTTTTTAAAAAGTAAAAGTATGTAAATGCAGATGCACGAAATGTACTAATAAAGAGAAGAGTTATTAAATAGAAAAACTAAAAATAAACAAAAGAACGATCATACCATGGTGGGTTGTCTCCCACCTAGCACTTTGCTTTAACGTCTGTAAGTTGGACGCTCCATTAGCTCAATCTTCGGCTATGTGAGGATCTTTCAAGAGGAAGATCTCGAGCTCCTTCTTTTTTTGTATCCTCTCTCCATGGTACAGCTTTAAACGATGTCCATTAACTTTGATAAGTTCAGAGCTTGAAGGATGGCTTAGGTGATAAACTCCGTACGGTTCGACCTGCTCTACTTTGTATGGACCTTCCCATCTTGATCTCAACTTGCCTGGCATAAGCCTCAGTCGAGATTTGTAAAGGAGGACTAAGTCCCCAGGTTGGAACTCTTTTCTCTTAATGTACTGATCATGTACAGCCTTCATCTTCTCCTTGTATAGTCTTGAGTTCTCATAAGCTTCTAGGCGAAGGCTTTCCAATTTTTGCAGTTGCAATTTCCTTTCAGCTCCAGCTTTCTCAATTCCCATGTTGCACTCCTTTATTGCCCAAAAGGATTTGTGCTCTACTTCAACAGGGAGATGACAAGCTTTTCCATAGACTAAGCGGAAGGGACTCATCCCAATGGGTGTCTTGTATGCTGTTCTGTATGCCCAGAGTGCATCTTGTAACCTGGTGCTCCAGTTTCTTCTATAAGGTTTGACTATCTTCTGCAAGATACGCTTGATCTCTCTGTTTGACACCTCGGCTTGCCCATTAGTCTGAGGATGGTAGGCTGTTGCAACCTTATGAATTATTCCATGCTTCTTCATTAATCATGTTAGTCTCTTGTTACAAAAATGGGTGCCTTGATCGCTCACGATTGCTCGTGGTGATCCAAAGCGACAAATAATGTGGTTTCTCACAAAGGAAACAACAGTGTTAGCATCATCAGTGCGGGTAGGAATTGCTTCCACCCATTTGGAAATGTAATCCATAGCTAACAATATATAAAAATAACCATTAGAATTTGGAAATGGACCCATGAAGTCAATGCCCCAAACGTCAAAAATTTCACAGAAAAGCATAATTTGTTGAGGCATCTCATCCCTCCTGGATATATTACCAAATTTTTGGCATGGGAAACAAGATCTACAAAATTCAGCAGCGTCTCTAAAAAGTGTAGGCCACCAGAATCCACAGTCTAAGATTTTTCTAGCTGTTCTTTGAGGGCCAAAATGTCCTCCACTCTCAGATGAGTGACAGGCCTCTAAGATGGACTGGAATTCTGATTTGAGGCACACACCGTCTAATTACCTGGTCAGCGCCACATCTCCATAAATATGGGTCATCCCATATATAATATTTAGACTCGCTTTTCAGCTTGTCTATTTGATGCTTAGAAAAGTTTGGAGGAAAGGTGCGGCTAACTAGATAATTAGCTACAGGTGCATACCAAGGGATTACCTCAGATACTGCTTGCAGGTTATCAATTGAAAAATTATCAGCTATAGGAGTGGGGTCATCTGTAATGTGCTCGAGGCAACTCAAATGGTCTGCCACTAAATTCTGGTTACCACTCCTATCCTTAATTTCTAAATCAAATTCTTGTAATAGCAGTATCCAATGTATAAGCCTTGGTTTGGACTCCTTTTTAGCTAATAGATACTTGAGAGCTGCATGGTCTGAGTATACTACTACCTTCGTACCAAGTAAATAGGCTCGGAATTTATCCAGAGCAAAAACAATAGCAAGAAGCTCTTTCTCAGTAGTAGTGTAATTGGACTGTGCGGCATCTAGAGTTTTAGACGCATAAGCAATAACAAAAGGATCCTTACCTTCATGCTGAGCCAGTGTTGCTCCTACTGCATGGTTGGAAGCGTCGCACATTATTTCGAATGGCTGGCTCCAGTCTGGTTCTCTCACAATTGGAGCTTGAGTCAGGGCGGTCTTCAGCTTATCAAACGCTTGTTTGCAATCTTCACTGAACTCGAACTCAAAATCCTTCTGCAGTAGTCTGGATAAGGGAAGTGCTACCTTACTGAAGTCCTTAATGAATCTCCTGTAAAAACCTGCATGGCCAAGGAACGAACAGACTTCCCTCACAGAAAAGGGGTAAGGTAAACTAGAAATAACATCCACGTTTGCTGGATCTACAGAAATGCCAGTATTAGACACAACATGTCCTAGTACAATCCCTTGTTTAACCATAAAGTGACATTTTTCAAAATTTAATACAAGGTTTGTACTGACACATCTATCTAATACTCTAGATAATCCATCTAAGCAAAGGCTAAAGGAATCGCCATAAACACTAAAATCATCCATAAAAACTTCCATACAATCCTCAATAAGATCAGAGAAAAGACTCATCATGCACCTTTGGAAGGTAGCTGGTGAATTGCACAAGCCAAAGGGCATTCTCTTGTAAGTATAAGTCCCAAAATGACATGTAAAAGTGGTCTTTTCCTGATCCTCAGGAGCTATATGAATCTGGAAATAACCTGTGTAACCATCTAAAAAACAATAATGTGATTTACCTGATGATGCCAGGGCATTTTGGCCAGTTTCACTGACCTTTTCTTTACTGTTTTTAGGGTAGTTTCATGCATTTCCTTAGGAAATAAGCTAGTTTTGGGTAGATATTCACGTACATCTTAATTCGAGCATACATTGTGCACCTTACATGATTTCATGAGGATTTTGCATGAATTTAATGACAAATTGGATGTTGCATTTCCCATGACTTGGATTAGAACTTTGATGCACTCTATTGCTTGATTTCAGGACAAAGGAAGCAAAGAAGAACCACATTAGTGGCTACGTTAGTTACACTAACGTTAACACTAACGTGGAATAGGAGTAACTTGCAAAGTTAATGAGAAAAGTAATTGCCAATAACGCTCTCGAAGCCATCATTGCCCACGTTAAGAGTCACGTTAACTAAGTTAACGTGAACTCTAACGTGGAAGAAAGGAAATGGAGCCAACGTTAGCGACACTTAACATTATCACTAACGTTGGACCAAGCTCATAAGTGGCCACGTTAGTTGCCACGTTAACTTAGTTAACGTGGCCTCTAACGTTGAGAAGTAAAGGGGAAGCCAACGTTAGTGACATTCAACTTTATCACTAACGTTGGCCAAGTCACAATAAGCCACGTTAACTCCCACGTTAACCTAGTTAACGTGGAAGCTAACGTGAAGAAACAAGGTGGTCGACAACATTAGTGACACCAAACATTGTCACTAACGTTGGAAGGAACCCACATAAGCCCCAATAAGCCACGTTAACTCCCACGTTAACTTAGTTAACGTGGAAGTTGACATGAAGAAGGGAGGTGATCGCCAACGTTAGTGACACCCGACATTGTCACTAACGTTGGAATGAGCCCACACAAGCCACTATGAGCCATGTTAACTCCCACGTTAACTTAGTTAACGTGGAAGCTAACGTAGATAAGGGAATGATGAGCCAACGTTAGTGACACTCAACTTTGTCACTAACGTTGGAGATGGCTAGCATGGCCACGTTAGAAGCCACGTTAACCTAGTTAACGTGGACTCTAACGTGAGAAATAGGGGCACATTGGAACGTTAGTAACAATGGTAAGTGTCACTAACGTTCTCGAAGGTTGGCAAGCCTACGTTAAAAGAGCCACGTTAACTAAGTTAACGTGGACTCTAACGTAAGGAAGGGGGAGACTTCTCAACGTTATTGGGAAAGGTAAGTCCCAGTAACGTGTGCGAAGGGCATAGAGGCAACGTTAGTGGCAACGTTTGTGCCACTAACGTTGAAGTTAACGTGGCTCTTACTTTGGTGAGGAACGTTAGTGAAAAAGGTGATTGTCACTAACGTTCTCGAACCCATATTTTCACTTAACGTTAACACCACTAACAGCCTGAGCTAAAGTCTCTGCCCACTTCACACTTTCTCTCTGCAAGTAAAGCCAAGCCCAATGAAGAAGAGAAGTGCTTCAAACTCAAGATCCAAAGGCCCATACCCAAGACTTGAAGAGCCAACAAGAAGAACAGAAGAGTAGTATATATAGGAGTAGCTTTGAATTAAATGAGAGTTGGAAATTATAGGGAGCCTCTTGGCATAGAACTACTCTCTGTATTTTACTTTATCTGCACTTCTAGTTTCTTAATGTATTCTCCATCTTTGTTTTCATTTTCCAGAGCTATGAACAACTAAACCCCTTTCATTGGGTTAGGGAGCTCTGTTGTAATTTGATGGATCAATACTAATTTTCATTATTCTTCTTCTATATTTTCTCTTGATTTTACTTGAAAGCTTTCGATCTTGATCCAATTGGGTAGTTATCTTGGAAAAGAAGCTATTCATACTTGGATCTCTTCTGAACCTTGAAAGAGGAATGAAGAGATCATGCTAGAAATGCTTTCTCATGCTGGACCAAATTGGGTTTGGATGGATATGTGACTATAATCCTCTCAACACTTGATTTGGGAAATGCATGTGGTATAATCAGTGACCATACTTCATCTCTTCTCATGAGCAATTGACCAAGGAATTGGCTGTTGATCAAGATTTAAGAGATTGAATTACAAGAAATTGTAATTCGATCACTTAAGATTGCCAAGGAGATCAATGAGTGCATTGATTGAGGAAGAGATGAAAATGAAATTGATCCGGAGAATGCAACCTCTCCTGAGCCCAATGAACTCCCCATTTCTGATCTTACCCATTCTCTTTAATTTCTGTCATTTACTTTTATGAGCAATTTCCCCATTCCCATTTAAGATTCTGCAATTTACTTTCCGTCATCTACATTCAGCTCTTTATTTCTAGCATTTACTTTTCTGTTATTTACTTTTTTGCCATTTAATTTTCTGCAATTCTCAACTCAAATTTTGATTCGCTCAACTAGAACATTCCTCTAATTAAAGTTGCTTGATCAATCAATTCCTGTGGGATTTGACCTCACTCTATTGTGAGTTTTTACTTGACGACAAATTCGGTACACTTGCCGAAGGAAATTTGTTATGAGACAAGTTTTCCGTGCATCAAGTTTATGGCGCCGTTGCCGGGGATTGATTGTGCATCAACAATGATTAAATTGGAAGATAACTAGATTGAGCATTTTATTTTTTTTGATTTAATTTTCTGTTTGAGTAATTTACTTTCAGTTTTAGTTAATTTCTTCTCTTCCCCCTACTTTTTCTTTGTTATTTACAATTCATTTCACTAACCCACTAACGGTTTGATATATTGCATCACTCACACTAACAGTAATTCTGACAGAAATACTTTCTGCATCTATTTTCCTTGCTTGTACTTGTTGGTTGTATGACATGGAGAAGAAGCGGGGCTTCAACTTCCTTTGATTCTGAACCTGAGAGGACCTTCTTGAGATTAAAAAGGGAAGCAAGAGGAAAAAGAGTAGTTGGTACTGAGGAAAAGGAGGAATACTTTGAACCAAACATGAAAGACAACATGGAAAACCATCATGAAGAAGAGACTCACAACCATGGCGGAAGAGGTCAAGCAAATCATGCTGGGGAGGATAGAAGAGTTTTAGGCTCTTACATTAATCCAAACCCTGGAAACTGTGGAAGTAGCATTCAAAAGCCAACCATCCACGCCAACAACTTTGAACTGAAGCCACAGCTCATCACCCCTGTTCAGAACAACTGTTCGTTCAGAGGAAGTGTCCAAGAAGACCCCAATCAACATCTAACCACCTTCCTGAGAATATGTGACACAGTGAAGTCTAATGGTGTTCATTCTGAAGCCTATAGACTACTCTTATTTCCATTCTCACTCAAGGATAAGGCAGCCAAGTGGCTGGAGTCTTTCCCAAAGGAGAGCTTGACAACCTGGGAGGATGTGGTGAACAAATTCTTAGCAAGATTTTACCCTCCTCAACGAATCAATAGGCTGAGAGCTGAGGTCCAAACTTTCAGTCAACAAGATGGTGAGACTCTTTATGAAGCATGGGAGAGGTTTAAGGACCTAACAAGGAGGTGCCCACCAGATATGTTCAACGAATGGGTGCAGCTGCACATTTTCTATGAAGGCCTGTCATATGAATCAAAGAAGGCAGTAGACCATTCATCCGGAGGATCTTTGAACAAGAAGAAGACCATTGAGGAAGCCATAGATGTCATTGAAACTGTAGCAAAGAACGACTACTTCTATGCTTCCGAAAGAGGAAACACGAGAGGAGTGATGGAGCTAAACAATGTAGATGCTCTGCTGGCCCAAAACAAGCTCATTACCCAACAGCTGGCTAACCTCACTAAGAAGATGGAGAGGAACCAAGTAGCAGCAATCTCCACTTCATCAACAACCCAAGAAGGAGTGAATGAAGAAGCAGAGGGAAGTCAGGAGCAAGTCAACTACATTGGAAATTCACCTAGGCAAAACCATGATCCATACTCCAAGACCTACAACCCTGGATGGAGGAATCACCCAAACTTTGGGTGGAAAAATCAACAAGACCAAAGCCTTGATCAAAGACGCCCAAATCCCAACAATGCAAGCCACTAACATTTCACATCTAGACCATATCAACACCCCAATAACAACACCTCTCCACATCCACATCAAAACCAAAATAACTTACCTCATCCTTCCACCTCTAATCCTGATCTACAATCATTTGATGACAGACTCTCAAGGATTGAGAATCTACTGGAAGGCATAGGTAAGGAGATTCAAGACAACAAGGTGTTCAAGGAGGAAGTGCGAGCCAGTTTCAAGAACCAGGGAGACACAATCAAGAGGTTGGAATCTCAAGTGGGGTATCTTTCTGAGCAAATTCCCAAACCCACAGATCGATTCTCAAGTGACACAGAGAAGAATCCGAGAGGTGAAACAAAGAAAGTAAGATGGGAAGATTGCAAGATGGTAACTATAAGTGATAAGGAGACTGAGGACAAGCCAAGCAAGCTGTCAGAACAACCTGAAGATACCTCAGTAGAGAAGAAGGAAAAAGATCATCAAGAACCAGAAATCTCACAACAGGAGCTGCTGAGACTCTATGCACCTTTTCCCCAACTGCTCAATGGTGCTGTGGAGAAGAGAATATACTCAAAGTTTCTAGATTTGTTTGCATCTCTGCATGTTAACATACCATTCATCAAGACTATTCAACAAATACCTGCATACATCAAGTATATGAAGGAGCTGCTTCCTAGGAAAAGCTCACTCAAGGGAGGCCAAACTTTAGTGATGAACAAGGAGTGTAGTGCCCTCATTCAACCACAGTTGCCTACGAAAAGAAAAGATCCAGGGAGTTTTCATGTCCCCTTGTGCCATAGGAGAAACAATGTTTGATAAAGCACTCTGCGATTTGGGAGCAAGCATCAACTTAATGCCCTTATCCCTAGTGAAGAGGCTGAAGATCAATGAGATAATGCCCACAGATGTAGTCATAAGGCTGGCAGACAAAACTCAAAAACAAGCAATAAGAGTGGTGGAAAATGTATTGGTAAAGGTTGGGAAGTACTTTCTTCCCACAGACTTTGTTATCTTGGACATAGAAGAGAGTCACACTCACCCAATCATATTGGGAAGACCACTCCTAGCTACAGCCAGAGCACTCATAGATGTGGAGCGAGGGGAGCTAATATTGAGGATCCATGATGAACGACTCAGCTTTAATGTCTTCAAACTCTCCCAAGAAGCAGACCAAGAAAACAAAGAACCAAGCAAAGATCATAATGAGATGCTGACAGAGGAAGCAAGCACAGAAGCACAACCAGCCCATCTGGGAAAGCCCTTGGTTGATGAACAAGGAAATAAGCAGTTGTCACAGCTCAAGGAAAAGCTGGAGGAACCTAAACCACCAGAGACATGTGAAGACAACAACAAAATTCCCTTAGAAGAAGAAGTCACAAAGAGCAAGGCAACATCAAAAGGGACAAAGAAGAAGGTACCAAGGGGGTGGAGGAACAAGAAGATCCCTACGGAAGACTTCTCTCCAGGGGATAAAGTGATCTCAGCCTACTTCCCAGATATCCCTCCTAATCTCCCCATTGTACCATCTTAGTTACCTAAGGTCTTCACTATCAACAGAGTTCTCTCCTTGGAACATGTAGAGATCATTGATACAACCAATGGATACAAGTCCACTGCCAGAGGAGAAGACTTCAAGCATTACCAACTACCCTGATGAGGGAGAAACGTCGAGCTAGCGACGATAAAAGAGCGCTCTGTTGGGAGGCAACCCAACCTCAGGAAGTTCGCTTTTCATCTTTATTTCAATAAGGATCACAAGTTGTTTCCCCTGTATTGCGAGGAGCTAAGTTTGGTGTTCCACACCAAAACAATTCAAGAGTGAAAGTGTGATTCTAAGTTTGGTGTTCCACCAAAGGACATTAGTTAGAACTACACCCCACTCCCAAAACACATTGCTAGCTCCAACCAATCAAGGGAAACCACTTAGATGTAGTAGACTTTAGTAATAATTGTTTTGTTAACAAAAAGATATGAGGTTCTCTGCATATATGCAATGTTTTGTACTGGGCAAGGAACTAAGTTTGGTGTTCACACACCAAATTAAGATCAAAAGCCATAAGCATACATGCAAGCTAACTATGTCTCAAGTGCTTTGGGAACAAGCAACTTCCAATAACTTTGCAGGAATCTTATGAGGAAAGGGTGCACCTTTACCCAAGGAAGTGAAGTAGCAAGGACTAGGATGATGACAAAGAAAGAGGGAAACTAGAAATTATCACTCGAAGGTTGTATTGTTACTTAATTCCATTATACTCAGAATTGTTGAAAATTGGAAGTCCGAATGCACTTTTGATTAATAGTTACTCGTAGTTGGAATTTTTTTCAATTCTGTCTTTTAAGTTTTGTGTTGAAGAGGTCTATGTTTGCTAGTCTTTATGTCACTGCATCCTTACTTTGCTTACTTGTATGCTTGTCCCTTTGAATCAAATGAAAAAGAGAATGAGTGTTTCAAAAGACCAGAGAGGAGTTCATACTATGGAGTAAGTTCATGAGTTTATGGTATAGTTATAAGTTAGCTAAGTTGGTTCAACCACAAGGTGGGAGGACAACTATATGTCATGAATACTATGCTTGAGACACACCCCATGAGACTAGCTAAATAAGAAGATCCTAATAAGAAAAAGGGAAAGAACAATAAAGGTTGAAAAATAAAAGAAAACGGGTAAGCAATAAGGCTAGGCACCAATGGTTTTAATCTTGAGGCATGTGTCTGTGGTGCTCCTGTATGAGGGATCCACTTGGATGAATAAGCTCTTAGGGGTGCCTTATCACTTGGTAACTTGGGTTAACTAACTCGAGATTATCAGCTGAAAGTCCACTATCAAGAGTAACCTTCACTACAGAGCATTTAGTAACCCAAAGAGGTGCTGGACACCAAGGTCTCAAGAAAAGAAAATAAATAAACTATATGCATGTGGTGTGTATGTATGGGGGAAAGAGACTTGAGGGAGTAAGTCCTTAGGGGTGTCTTAACACCTAGCACCTTGAACCAACTGGTTCGGGACTGTTGGCTGAAAGCTTATCTTAAAGAGTCGCCCCCTTACAGAGCACTTAGCCTAAGAACACAAATAATCCCTGAAATAACAATAAAAGGATCAATGAATAAAAGTCTCATGGGATGCAATCACAGTGAGTATTCTAGGACATGATAAAGGTCTGAAATCCAGGAATGAACCTAAGTTGCTATGCATGAAACCACCATAAAATCAGGGACATGACTTCCACAAGAATGATTCATTTCTCTTGGCATTCCATTCATCATTCTCTTGTTCCAGTACTTGCTTAGGGACAAGCAAGCTTTAAGTTTGGTGTTGTGATGCCAGGGCATTTTGGCCAATTTCACTGACCTTTTCTTTACTGTTTTTAGGGTAGTTTCATGCATTTCCTTAGAAAATAAGCTAGTTTTGGGTAGATATTCACGTACATCTTGATTCGAGCATACATTGTGCACCTTACATGATTTCATGAGGATTTTTCATGAATTTAATGACAAATTGGATGTTGCATTTCCCATGACTTGGATTAGAACTTTGATGCACTCTATTGCTTGATTTCAGGACAAAGGAAACAAAGAAGAACCACATTAGTGGCTACGTTAGTTACACTAACGTTAACACTAACGTGGAATGGGAGTAACTTGCAAAGTTAATGAGAAAAGTAATTGCCAATAACGCTCTCGAAGCCATCATTGCCCACGTTAAGAGTCACGTTAACTAAGTTAACGTGAACTCTAACGTGGAAGAAAGGAAATGGAGCCAACGTTAGTGACACTTAACATTAGCACTAACGTTGGACCAAGCTCATAAGTGGCCATGTTAGTTGCCACGTTAACTTAGTTAACGTGGCCTCTAACGTTGAGAAGTAAAGGGAAAGCCAACCTTAGTGACATTCAACTTTATCACTAACGTTGGCCAAGTCACAATAAGCCACGTTAACTCCCACGTTAACCTAGTTAACGTGGAAGCTAACGTGAAGAAACAAGGTGGTCGACAACGTTAGTGACACCAGACATTGTCACTAACGTTGGAAGGAATCCACACAAGCCCCAATAAGCCACGTTAACTCCCACGTTAACTTAGTTAACGTGGAAGTTAACGTGAAGAAGGGAGGTGATCGCCAACGTTAGTGACACCCAACATTGTCACTAACGTTGGAATGAGCCCACACAAGCCACTATGAGCCACGTTAACTTAGTTAACGTGGAAGCTAACGTGGACAAGGGAATGATGAGCCAACGTTAGTGACACTCAACTTTGTCACTAACGTTGGAGATGGCTAGCATGGCCACGTTAGAAGCCACGTTAACCTAGTTAACGTGGACTCTAACGTGAGAAATAGGGGCACATTGGAACGTTAGTGACAATGGTAAGTGTCACTAACGTTCTCGAAGGTTGGCAAGCCTACGTTAAAAGAGCCACGTTAACTAAGTTAACGTGGACTCTAACGTAATGAAGGGGGAGACTTCTCAACGTTACTGGGAAAGGTAAGTCCCAGTAACGTGTGCGAAGGGCATAGAGGCAATGTTAGTGGCAACGTTTGTGCCACTAACGTTGAAGTTAACGTGGCTCTTACTTTGGTGAGGAACGTTAGTGAAAAAGGTGATTGTCACTAACGTTCTCGAACCCATATTTTCACTGAACGTTAACACCACTAACGCCCTGAGCTAAAGTCTCTGCCTACTTCACACTTTCTCTCTGCAAGTAAAGCCAAGCCCAATGAAGAAGAGAAGTGCTTCAAACTCAAGATCCAAAGGCCCATACCCAAGACTTGAAGAGCCAACTAGAAGAACAGAAGAGTAGTATATATAGGAGTAGCTTTGAATTAAATGAGAGTTGGAAATTATAGGGAGCCTCTTGGCATAGAACTACTCTCTGTATTTTACTTTCTCTGCACTTCTAGTTTCAAAATGTATTCTCCATCTTTGTTTTCATTTTCCAGAGCTATGAACAACTAAACCCCTTTCATTGGGTTAGGGAGCTCTGTTGTAATTTGATGGATTGATGAGTATTTTGGTGAAAAATAAATTTCTCCCAAAACACACGAATCTAACCGGCAAGTGTACCGGGTCGTATCAAGTAATAAAAACTCACGGGAGTGAGGTCGATCCCACAGGGATTGAAGGATTGAGCAATTTTAGCTTAGTGGTTAATTTAGTCAAGCGAATCAAGATTTGGTTGAGTGTTTTGTGATTTGCAGAAATTAAATTGCATGGAAGTAAAGAGAACAGGGAATTAAAATGCTGAATTGTAAAGAACAAGAAATTAAATAGCAGAAACTTAGAATGTAAGAAATGTAAAGTGCGGAATCTTAAAGTGCAAGAAATGTAAACGGCTGGAATTGTAAAGGGAATTTGGGATTGGATTTGCAGAATTTAAACAATGAAAAGTAAATTGCATCAAGCAGAGAAGTAGAAGAAGGTTTGGGTTAGATTGGATCTTGAAGCAGAAAAGTAAATGAACATGAAAACAGTAAACAGAAAATGTAAAATTGGAAAATTAGATCTCAGGACCCAGAGACTAGAAAACTAAGTCTAGATCTCAATGCCTTCCTAGATCCAACAAGAACAATTGCAAGGGAATTGTAAATTGCAAGGAAAATAGATGAAGAACAATTAACAGAAATTGAAATCCAATCAAGCAGTAAATAAAGTAGTGAGATCCAAGGTTGAGATTGAAACAGAATTTCTTCAATTCTCCAACCCCAAAATCCAAGACAATAGTAATTGAAATTGAAAGCAATAAAATTGAGAGGAAGAGAAGTGTATTCTCCGTCCCCCAAGACAAAGAAATTAAAGATCACTCAATATCAAAAGCTCTCCGAAAACTATTATGAAAATTCCAAAAGAAAGCTCTCCGAAGAACTTGAATTCTATCCTATTTATACACTTTCTTCAAATGATCTTCAAGCTTTGAGTTGGGCCTTTGCACTTGGTGGAATTGGGTTGAAAGAGGCCTTGGTTTATTGCTCTTGAAGTTTGGAGAAGAACCAAAGTGAACCAATTGAACCGGGTTTGAGTTTTGCAAAAGTTGGACCAAAAGTTTGAGCAAAAGTTAGAGTCCAACTTTTCATAGCAGCCCACAAAATTTGATGATATGAACGTTGGTGCCAACGTTAGGGGTCTAACTTTGACCCTAACGTTGGCCTTGCCTTGTGTGCTTGTGGCGCCAACGTTAGCCACCAAGTTAGGGGGCTAACGTTGGCGCAAACTTTTGCTCCTCCTTGTGATTTTCATGTGCCAACGTTAGCCACCAAGTTAGGGGGCTAACGTTGGCGCAAACCTTTGGTGCCCAGGGAGGTTTTCTTCATGCCAACATTAGCCTCAAAGTTAGGGGGCTAACGTTGGCGCAAACTTTTGGTGCCCAGGGGTGAATTTCATGTGCCAACGTTAGCCTCAAAGTTAGGGGGCTAACGTTGGCGCAAACTTTTGGTACCCAGGGAGTGATTTTCAAGTTCCAACGTTAGCCTCCAAGTTAGGGGGCTAATGTTGGGGCTAACTTTTCAACCAAAAGTTTGTGCAAAAGTTTGATGCTAACTTTAGGTCCAGCTTTTTGCTTCCTGGTTCAATTTCACTTATTCCATTGTCCTCTCTTCACTCCTAGCCATTCCTTCTTGCTTCAACCTTTCTCCAAGCTTTCTTCACCTATCATTAATCAACCAAACACATCAAAGCTATGCTCATAATCATGAGATATTCATTCTATCATAATATGCAACAATTATAGCATAAAACCTCATGAAATGGCATGAATTCATACATGGTTGATTCAATCAAGGGAAACATGAAAATCTACTCAATTATCTTGCTTATGGTTCAAGAAAGTGCATAATTCTAATGAAAACACGCAAATCTAACCGGCAAGTGCACCGGGTCGCATCAAGTAATAATAACTCACGGGAGTGAGGTCGATCCCACAGGGATTGATGGATCAAGCAATTTTAGTGGGTGATTAGTTTAGTCAAGCTGACATTTAGTGAATTGTGTGAAAATGTAGCCAACAGAAAGTAAATGATAATGAATTTAAAGTTGCAGAATGTAAATTGGCAAGTAACTTAAAGAGCAAGAAATTAAAATTGCAAGAATCTTAAATGACAAGAAATATAAATTGCATTAAATGTAAAGGGAATTGGGAATTGGATTTGCAGAAATTAAACAAGGAAAAGTTAAATTGCAACAAGCAGAGAAGTAAAAGATGGATTTGATTGATTCGGAACCAAAATAGAAATGTAAATAAACATGAAAAGCAATAAACAGAGAATGTAAAATTGGAATTAAGATCTCAGGACCCAAGAGACTAGATAACCAAGTCTAGATCTCAATGCCTTCCTAGATCCAACAAGAACAATTGCAAAGGAAATGTAAATTGCAGAGAAAGTAGATGAAGAGCAATTAACAGAAATTTCGATTCAATTAAGCAGTAAAGAAAGCAGAGAGAAATCTCAGAGGGAGAATGAAACAGAACACCTTCAATTCTCCACCCAAGACTCAAAAACAAAGAAAAGAAAATTAAAGAGAGCTCTCAAATCCTCGTGCTCCCTAATGGAGCCAGCCTCTCTCACAAATATGAAACAGATGCCTATTTATAGGCATTTTTACAAAATGAAAATGAAATTCAAAACAAATTACAATTAAAATGAAATTTCTATTCTAACTATCTCTTGTGCCTTTGAGTGGTGTCTATTGGGCCCTTGCTCTTGATGGAATTGGGTTGATAAAGGCCTTAGTTGATTGCTCTTGGAGTTTGAAAAGGAACCGAATTGAACCGGGTTGAGTTTGCAAAAGTTGGTGCAAAAGTTAGAGCAAAAGTTAGGGGTCTAACTTTTGGTCTAACTTTTCATATCAGCCACAAAATTTGCTGCTATCCACGTTGGGGCAAAAGTTAGGGGTCTAACTTTTGCTCCAATGTTGGCCTCCCTTATGCACATTTATGGCGCAAACTTTGTCCTCTTGTCATATTGCCAATTTTATGCCCAATATAGACTATCATATATGGTTGGAAAGCTCTGAATGTCAGCTTTCTAACCCACTTGGAATTACTTCAATTGGACATCTACAACTCAAGTTATGATCATTTGAAGAGGGCATGGTCGCTGGCTTTGGTGTGCAGCGTTTGAGGTAACGTTTGCCTCAAACGTTGGCAAAAACGCCAGTTCTGGAGGCTCAAACGTATTGTCCACCCCATACTATTATACATTGTTGGAAAGCCCTGAATGTCTACTTTCCATTGCCGTTAGAAGCGCATCAATTGGAGCTCTACAGCTCGAGTTATACTCCGTTGAAGGTGCAGAGGTCAGTTGGCCTCACTGCAGGTTGCCACCATGTTCGTTTATGCACATTGCGGGGCAGTTTTCTCCCTCAATTTTAGTGTCCACCATGCAGTACCATATATTCTTGGAAAGCTCTTGATTCCTACTTTCCAATGCTTCTTGAATCACCTCATTTGGAGCTCTGTAGCTCAAGTTATTCTTGTTGGAAGTATACCCCTTCAAGCTGTTGTGGTGTGTGGCGCCAACGTTAGCCACCAAGTTAGGGGGCTAACGTTGGCGCAAACTTTTGCTCCTCCCCTTGTGAATTTCATGTGCCAACGTTAGCCACCAAGTTAGGGGGCTAACGTTGGCGCAAACTTTTGGTGCCCAGGGAGGTTTTCTTCATGCCAACGTTAGCCTCAAAGTTAGGGGGCTAACGTTGGCGCAAACTTTTGGTGCCCAGGGAGAATTTTCTTCATGCCAATGTTAGCCTCAAAGTTAGGGGGCTAACGTTGGGGCTAACTTTTCACCCAAAAGTTTGTGCAAAAGTTTGAGGCTAACTTTTGGTCCAGCTTTTTGCTTCCTGGTTCATTTTCACTTATTCCATTGTCCTCTCTTTACTCCTAGCCATTCCTTCTTGCTTCAACCTTTCTCCAAGCTTTCTTCACCTATCATTAATCAACCAAACACATCAAAGCTATGCTCAAAATCATGAGATATTCATTCTTTCATAATATGTGACAATTATAGCATAAAACCTCATGAAATAGCATGAATTCATACATGGTTGATTAAATCAAAGGAAGCATGAAAATCTACCCAATTGGCTTGCTTATGGCTCAAGAAAGTGCATAATTCAATTGAAAACAAAAGAAAAAGGCTAGTTAAAATAGGCTAAGATGACTTGTCATCACAACACCAAACTTAAAGCTTGCTTGTCCCCAAGCAAGAAAAGAATCATGCAATAAAGATTGACAATCCAAGGCAAGAAGAATAGCAACTCAATGTTCATGGTAAGCTAGATTTCTAAGCATACTACAATCACAAAAGAAATGTAAATGATTGATGCTTCCATCTAGCTCAATTTATGAAATCTTTTTCTTATATTTCTTCCTTGAAACAAGCTTTTGATTTTCTTATTAGCTTCTCCTTTTTGGGTGCTTTGCCCCATGAGTTGATAACAAAGTTACGACTTCTAAATGCTTTGTTTTCAAGTATTACCACTTGATACATAAGCACCACAAGCATTTGATTAGAGGACTTCATTAAGCTCATTTTTCTTTTCTTTTCTTGACTCTCTAATCATTGATGCTCAGAGCCTTGAGCTTTGAGGGAGTGCTTTTGCACTTTGAGCCTAACCTTGACTTCTAAGTGTTTTGTTTTCAAGCATTTAGCTTGATACATAAACACCACAAGTACTTAACAAATGAATTGCCATTGGTACTCAGAGCCTTCAGCTTTCTCATTCTTTCCCTTTTTCTTTTCTTGCTTTATTTTGCATTTGCTTCTTCAAGGTTTTCATGATTTTCAAAAGATTTCACAAAATGTCCTAGATGAAAACTTCAATTAAATAAAATCTAATGCAATTAAGCAACAATCAAACATACTAGCTTCCCAATACTTTTATGCACATGCTAAAATCTTCTTTAATGCCTTGTTTGTTTATGATCATGATACCTTGTTGCTTTTGAATTCACAAAACTCAAGTTGGTAATCATAATGACATAGCACCATGTTGCAATTTAGAAATCAAACTATGCCTTTTCATACACACATGCATACAGAGAAGGTAAAGACAATCATGCAGTTTATAGTGCTTGAAACAAATGAGAGGAAAAAGAACTTTACAACCTTGTAGTTCATCTTCTCTATTGTTGTCATTTTCCTCCCATTCTCCTCCTTCCCATACCAAACTCAGAATGCTTGCTCATCCTCAAGCAACAATTAGAACAATGGCTATGGGGCTAAGATGGGTCATGAATGTCTTTACACAATGAAATGTTAGTAGCACATGTGTTTTAAGCAAGCAAAATTAAAGATAATAATCAAGACATAAGAGACAGAGACATTGTGATTGCAAACTTAAGAAGGTGAGCATAATACTTTGCATAAAAGATAAGTGGCACACCAAACTTAGTGTGACACTTTCACTTGGAATTAATGCAAGTATCTTGTAAGAATTGGAACCAAATTTTGTTGCATAGCAACACCAAACTTAGAATGCAACCATATGTCAATTTATTTGAACTAAAACTAAACAAAAGAAACTGTTATATGTTAAATACGATCACCAAATGAAGAGTCTGTTATGAATAAGGATGTCTTGGTGATGTATTAACAAAAACAGTTAATGAAGGAAAGCATTAAAAACAAGTAAATAAATGAAACAAAGAGAAAACAAAAATTATCCAACTAAGAAGAAAAATAACACTGTAAAAGGCAATATGATTATGCAGACAAGTGAGGTTGCTGGATTGATTTGCATAAAAAAAATAGGTGGCACACCAAACTTAGAATCTTGGTGTGTCACTTTCATGTAAAATTGATGCAATCATCCATGAAGATGGAAAACAGTTTGTTGCAGGGCAACACCAAACTTAGAATGTAACCATATGCCAATTTATTGAAATTTAAACCAAGCAAGGAAAAGAAGTGTACCTACTGTCTACCTGTTCTTTACTTTCTTCCTCTTCTTCCAATTTGTTAAGAGAAATGACTTCAAAGGAGGAGAAGTTTCAGCTACTGTCCCTTGCCTTGGCCTTTCCTCAGCAAGCTTCCTTTTGCAAATGGCTTGATTGATCTTGCTTGCTGGTTCAGGGACAGGATTGGTGCTCTTGTTAGTTGCCTTCACTTCTTTGAATCCAAGTCTTGGTTGCTGTGTGATTATTGGAGTTTTATATTCATCCAGAGCCTTGTGAACTGGTGGTTCCATGAACTCCTCCTTTATGTACTTCTTTGCCTCACTTGAGTTTGGAATGACTTCTTCACTTTCCTGCTCTTCCACTTCCTCTTTTACACTCAACATTTGTTTTAATAGCTCTTTTATGGAGGAGGTTTGTTGATTTTCCCAAGCTTTCTTCATCTCCTCTTCATATTTTTCAATCACAGATTCAATTGTTGAGAGTTTTTGGGTCAGGGAGGTTTGTGAGAGTTGTGAGTCTTCATGTTCCCTTGTCACCTCAAGTGCAGTTTCATTTTCAACCACCTCATTCTTCATTGAAAGTTCACTTGATGCAGTAGCCTCCTCATCTTGCTCTTCCACTTTATCCTTCACATCCATCAATTGGTCTTCATTTTCCTTGCTTAGTAGTTCTAAGCGTTTATCTGTGTCCTCCAATTGCTTATCCGTCTCCTGAGAAAGGATTTCTAGTTCCCTTCGGGATTATTGATATTCCTCCGCCATTCTGTTGAACCTAGACTCAAATTCTGAAAACCATGAGTGGTTCATGGAAGTTTGTGTGGGTGGTGAGTTTTGAAAGGGGCTTTCGGTTGAAGTATGGTCAAGTGATGATATCTCTGGATGAATATCATATGGAGCACTAGAATTCCCTTCCCAGCCACCATTAGAATCATGACTTGCATCATTTTGTGGTGGAGAGAAATATCCCATATGATTTTCTTTCTCATCTTGTGGTTCTGAAGCATAGCTCCATGAATTGGAGTGCCCAGAATTTGAAGTTTCTTGGTGATATCCCCAGCCATCATTAGAGATTGGTGATGGTGGGTGATATCCCATAAAATTTGTTTGATCATAAGATGAGTTGAACTCCATTTGAGTTTTGTAAAACACACAACCAAGGAAAATTGAAATTACTCATATCAGAGATGAGAATTTATTAGTGAGGCAAAAACTCAAACACCTTGGTTTCACTTTGAAACAGAAAACAAAAATAAAGAAAATGCTTGATCTAGACTTCTCACCCACTTAATCATTGTTGATCTAATCAATCCCCGGCAACGGCGCCAAAAACTTGATGAGTATTTTGATGAAAAATAAATTTCTCCCAAAACACACAAATCTAACCGGCAAGTGTACCGGGTCGTATCAAGTAATAAAAACTCACGGGAGTGAGGTTGATCCCACAGGGATTGAAGGATTGAGCAATTTTAGCTTAGTGGTTAATTTAGTCAAGCGAATCAAGATTTGGTTGAGTGTTTTGTGATTTGCAGAAATTAAATTGCATGGAAGTAAAGAGAACAGGGAATTAAAATGCTGAATTGTAAAGAACAAGAAATTAAATAGCAGAAACTTAGAATGTAAGAAATGTAAAGTGCGGAATCTTAAAGTGCAAGAAATGTAAACGGCTGGAATTGTAAAGGGGATTGGGAGTTGGATTTGCAGAAATTAAACAAGGAAAAGTAACTTGCATTAAACAGAAGAGTAAAAGGGAATTTCTTTATTTTCGTTTTCTGTTTCAAAGTGAAACCAAGGTGTTTGAGTTTTTGCCTCACTAAGAAATTCTCATCTCTGATATGAGTAATTTCAATTTTCCTTGGTTGTGTGTTTTACAAAATTCAAATGGAGTTCAACTCATCTTATGATCAAACAAATTTTATGGGATATTACCCATCATCACCAATCTCTAATGGTGGCTGGGAATATCACCAAGAGAATACACATTCTATGCACTCCAATTCATGGAGATTTGCTTCAGAACCACAAGATGAGAAAGAAAATCATATGGGATATTTCCCTCCACCACAAAATGATGCAAGTCATGATTCTAATGGTGGCTGGGAAGGGAATTCTAGTGCTCCATATGATAATCATCCAAAGATATCATCACTTGATCATACTTCAACCGAAAGCCCCTTTCAAAACTCATCACCCACACAAACTTCCATGAACCACTCAAAGCTTTCAGAGCTTGAGTCCAAGATTGAAAAATATGCGAAAGAAGCACAAATATTCGAGAAAAGGCAAGAAGCTTTATTCAAAAATATGAATGGAGAAATAGAGAAAATAAGGAGGAGCTTAGAACCACTGAGCAAGAAAAATGAAGGCCAATTGATGGATATGAAGGAGAAAGTGGAAGAGCAAGATAAGGAGGCCACTGCATCAAGTGAACTTTCAATAAAGAATGAGGTGGTTGAACCTGAAACTGCACTTGAGATGACAAGAGAACATGAAGACTCACAACTCTCACAAACCTCCCTGGACCAAAACGCCTCAACATTTGAATCCATGATTGAAAGGTATGACGAGGAGATGAAGAAATGTTGGGAAGATCAACAAACCTCCCCCATGATAGAGCGATTGAAACAAATGTTGGGTGTAAAAGAGGAAGTGGAGGAGCAAGAAAGTGAAGAAGTCATTCCAAACTCAAGTGAGGCAGAGAAGTACATAAAGGAGGAGTTCATGGAACCACCAATACAAAAGTCTCTGGATGAATACAAAACTCCAATAATCACACAGCAACCAAGACTTGGATTCAAAGAAGTGAAGGCAACTAACAAAAGCACCAATCCTGTCCCTAATCCAGTAAGCAAGAGCAATCAAGCCATTTGCAAAAGGAAGCTTGCTGAGGAAAAGCCAAGGCAAGGGACAGTAGCTGACACTTCTCCTCCTTTGAAGTCATTTCTCTTAACAAATTAGAAGAAGAGGAAGAAAGTAAAGAACAGGTAGACAGTAGGTACATTTCTTCTCCTTGCTTTGTTTAAAATTCAATAAATTGGCATATGGTTATATTCTAAGTTTGGTGATGCCTTGCAACAAATTGTTTTCAATCTTTTTGGATGATTGCATCAAATTAAAAATGAAAGTGACACATCAAGATTCTAACTTTGGTGTGCCGCCTACTTTTCTATGCAAAGCATTCAGCAACACCACTTGTCTGCATAACCATAATGTCTTTGCAGTGTTAATTTTCTTTTGGTTTGATATTTTGTTATTCTGTTTACTTTAGTTAATTCTTTGTTTTTTTTAATACTTTCATTTTAGTTGCTTATTCGCTGTGTTTATTAATACATCACCATGAGAGCTTTATTAATGACAGAATCTTGGCTTGGTGATTGTATTTAATAAAGAACAGTTTCATTTGCTTGGTTTCAATTCAAATAAATGGACATAGGATTGCATTCTAAGTTTGGTGTTGCTATGCAACACAATTTGCTTCAAATCTTTACTGGATACTTGCATTGATTCCAAGCGAAAGTGTCACACTAAGTTTGGTGTGCCACTTATTCTTTTACGCAATGTATTGTGCACACCTTCTTATCTATGCAATCATAATGTCTCTGTCTCTTATGCCTTGATTATTATCTTTAATTTTGCTTGCTTGAAACACATGTACTACTAACATTCCTTGTGTAAGACATTCATGATCCATCTTAGCCCCATAGCCACGGTTCTAATAGTTGCTTGAGGATGAGCAAGCATTCTGAGTTTGGTATGGGAAGGAGGAGAATGGGAGGAAATTGACAACAATAGAGAAGATGAACTACAAGGTTGTAAAGTTCCTTTTCCTCTCATTTGTTTCAAGCACTATAAACTGCATGATTGTCTTTACCTTCTCTATATGCATGTGTGTATGAAAAGGCATAGTTTGATTTCTAAATTGCAACATGGTGCTATGTCATTATGATTACCAACTTGAGTTTTGTGAATTCAAAAGCAACAAAGTATCATGATCATAAACAAACAAGGCAGTAAGAAGATTTTAGCATGTGCATAAAAGTATTGGTAAGCTAGTATGTTTGATTGATGCTTAATTGCATTAGATTTTATTTAATTGAAGTTTTCATCTAGGACATTTTGTGAAATCTTTTGAAAATCATGAAAACCTTGAAGAAGCAAATGCAAAAATAAAGCAAGAAAAGAAAAAGACTAGTTAAAATAGGCTAGGATGACTTGTCATCACAACACCAAACTTAAAGCTTGCTTGTCCCCAAGCAAGAAATGAATTATGCTCAGAGATTCTTTTAATTAAGATGGATTGAGGAGCACTTGTAAAATACAGTGAGTGAAGTGATCAAGTAACAGTGGGGTGAATTCTAAATCATATGCTTATGCAAGGGCTTCAGTGCTCACTAGTCCTTACATATTGGGAGTCGTAGGTCTTAGGATTTTCATCCAAATGGTATCATGGAGATCTCTTTATATGTAATCACCTTGAAGCAGCTTATAATTTCTGTGCTTTGGCCTCGACTCTAAGTATCATGTCTCAAAGCGGCTCTTTAGATAAGCTTTCAATCAATACTCCTAAACCAGTTGGTTTTAAGGTATTAGGTGTTAAAGCACCCCTAAAGATTTACTCGCTCAAGCCTCTTTCCTTGACACACTTCAACCACAAGCATTTACTAGGATAACAACACTTTGAGTTTTTGTTTCTTTCTTTCTTTTTTTCTGCCTAGTAATTGATGCTCAGAGCCTTGGGCCATGTTCTTTTTTTGCTTTTGTATTTTCTTTATTTCCTTTTGTTTTGTTTGCTGCTTCTTGGATCAATAAGTTTTTGAGAATCTCCACAATACTTCTTTGAACTTCATGTCCCGCCTATGAGCTCCCATGCAAGTTTTCACAAGCATGCAACCTCAATACAAAATCATACAACTAGAACCACCACTTTTCCTAATCTCTTGCTTGCCTCAAATTTGATTTATTCCTCAATCCTTCTTCTCAAAGAACTTTCATGTGATGCATTTCTTGAAAATTGAGTGCAAACAAGTTTTGAAGATAAGAATGTTGTGATTGATCAAACATCTTGCTTATTGAATTATAAAGAAAAACTATGCTATGCATGCAGGCAGGGGTATATAAAAAAACTATACTATGCAGACAGGCAGGGTAAATAAGGATACAATCCAACTTGCAATAGCAGCAATATTTGATGTAAACAATCACTTATCAATACAACCTGTTGGAGTTCACTTGCTTTCCTTCTCATCACCATTGCTGGCCTTTATGTTCATCTTTTGTTTCTTTGGTTGATGATTCTTAATCCCTCCAAAGGCTTGTATGATGCTCTACAATGATATTGGAAGTTGCTTGTTTTCCAAGCACTTAGAAACAATGGTTAGCATGCAGGATTTATTTGTGGGCCTTTGTACTTACTTTGGTGTGAGAACACCAAACTTAGTACCTTGCCAATGGTTCTTGTGCATCAGATTAACCATGTGTAAAACTCTTTTTCTTTTTCAAAAATGACAAAACTGAAAACTAGGAAACAGCAGAATAGTTAACTAGTTCATCCAACATGCTTGAAGCCAGCATTATGCAGAAAATGAGAATGTGTTTTATGATGGAATTTTGGTGAAACACCAAACTTAGAATCCTTCATTCTCCCTTATATTGTTTTGGTGTGCAACACCAAACTTAGCTTCTTGCAATGTAGAAAAACTAATTAACCTTTTTATTGAAATAGCTATGAAAGGAAAACTACCTCAGGTTGGGTTGCCTCCCAACAAGCGCTCTTTTATTGTCACTAGCTTGACATCTTGCTCTTTGATTATGGAGGCTGGAAATCATAATGCCTCAGTTTTTCTCCTCTTGCTGTAGGATTCCTTTCCTCCATGACCTGCACAATCACAAACAATCCAAATGAAAATTGGATATTCTCATGCCAGAATGTAGTCAGAGGATTAGTTGACACCATGTGTCAAACAGTTGGTAAACTTGAGAGATTAATGAACGAAAATCACTTCTCTTGTTTATTTATCAAGCTATGAGAATCATATTCAGCAAGATAAACCAAGAAAACTTCACTCTATTGCTAAAGTGAGGTTTCAATTAGCTCAGGCAAAAATTCAAACAGTTAGTGTGTCAGTCAGAAATTACAGAAAAAGTGCTTGATCTAAACTGCCACTTCACTTAATCATTGTCAATCTAATCAATCCCCGGCAACGGCGCCAAAAACTTTATGAGTATTTTGGTGAAAAATAAATTTCTCCCAAAACACACAAATCTAACCGGCAAGTGTACCGGGTCGTATCAAGTAATAAAAACTCACGGGAGTGAGGTCGATCCCACAGGGATTGAAGGATTGAGCAATTTTAGCTTAGTGGTTAATTTAGTCAAGCAAATCAAGATTTGGTTGAGTGTTTTGTGATTTGCAGAAATTAAATTGCATGGAAGTAAAGAGAACAGGGAATTAAAATGCTGAATTGTAAAGAACAAGAAATTAAATAGCAGAAACTTAGAATGTAAGAAATGTAAAGTGCGGAATCTTAAAGTGAAAGAAATGTAAACGGCTGGAATTGTAAAGGGAATTGGGGATTGGATTTGCAGAATTTAAACAATGAAAAGTAAATTGCATCAAGCAGAGAAGTAGAAGAAGGTTTGGGTTAGATTGGATCTTGAAGCAGAAAAGTAAATGAACATGAAAACAGTAAACAGAAAATGTAAAATTGGGAAATTAGATCTCAGGACCCAGAGACTAGAAAACCAAGTCTAGATCTCAATGCCTTCCTAGATCCAACAAGAACAATTGCAAGGGAATTGTAAATTGCAAGGAAAATAGATGAAGAGCAATTAACAGAAATTGAAATCCAATCAAGCAGTAAATAAAGTAGTGAGATCCAAGGTTGAGATTGAAACAGAATTTCTTCAATTCTCCAACCCCAAAATCCAAGACAATAGTAATTGAAATTGAAAGCAATAAAATTGAGAGGAAGAGAAGTGTATTCTCCTTCCCCCAAGACAAAGAAATTAAAGATCACTCAATATCAAAAGCTCTCCGAAAACTATTATGAAAATTCCAAAAGAAAGCTCTCCGAAGAACTTGAATTCTATCCTATTTATACACTTTCTTCAAATGATCTTCAAGCTTTGAGTTGGGCCTTTGCTCTTGGTGGAATTGGGTTGAAAGAGGCCTTGGTTTATTGCTCTTGAAGTTTGGAGAAGAACCAAAGTGAACCAATTGAACCGGGTTTGAGTTTTGCAAAAGTTGGACCAAAAGTTTGAGCAAAAGTTAGGGGTTTTCATAGCAGCCCACAAAATTTGCTGATATGAACGTTGGTGCCAACGTTAGGGGTCTAACTTTGACCCTAACGTTGGCCTTGCCTTGTGTGCTTGTGGCGCCAACGTTAGCCACCAAGTTAGGGGGCTAACGTTGGCGCAAACTTTTGCTCCTCCTTGTGATTTTCATGTGCCAACGTTAGCCACCAAGTTAGGGGGCTAACGTTGGCGCAAACTTTTGGTGCCCAGGGAGGTTTTCTTCATGCCAACGTTAGCCTCAAAGTTAGGGGGCTAACGTTGGCGCAAACTTTTGGTGCCCAGGGGTGAATTTCATGTGCCAACGTTAGCCTCAAAGTTAGGGGGCTAACGTTGGCGCAAACTTTTGGTACCCAGGGAGTGATTTTCAAGTTCCAACGTTAGCCTCCAAGTTAGGGGGCTAACGTTGGGACTAACTTTTCAACCAAAAGTTTGTGCAAAAGTTTGATGCTAACTTTAGGTCCAGCTTTTTGCTTCCTGGTTCAATTTCACTTATTCCATTGTCCTCTCTTCACTCCTAGCCATTCCTTCTTGCTTCAACCTTTCTCCAAGCTTTCTTCACCTATCATTAATCAACCAAACACATCAAAGCTATGCTCATAATCATGAGATATTCATTCTATCATAATATGCAACAATTATACCATAAAACCTCATGAAATGGCATGAATTCATACATGGTTGATTCAATCAAGGGAAACATGAAAATCTACTCAATTAGCTTGCTTATGGTTCAAGAAAGTGTATAATTCTAATGAAAACAAAAGAAAAAGACTAGTTAAAATAGGCTAGGATGACTTGTCATCATGGATCAATACTAGTTTTCATTATTCTTCTTCTATCTTTTCTCTTGATTTTACTTGAAAGCTTTCGATCTTCATCCAATTGGGTAGTTATCTTGGAAAAGAAGCTATTCATACTTGGATCTCTTCTGAACCTTGACAGAGGAATGAAGAGATCATGCTAGAAATGCTTTCTCATACTGGACCAAATTGGGTTTGGATGGATATGTGACTATAATCCTCTCAACACTTGATTTGGGAAATGCATGTGGTATAATCAGTGACCATACTTCATCTCTTCTCATGAGCAATTGACCAAGGAATTGGCTATTGATCAACATTTGAGAGATTGAATTACAAGAAATTGTAATTCGATCACTTAAGATTGCCAAGGAGATCAATGAGTGCATTGATTGAGGAAGAGATGAAAATGAAATTGATCTGGAGAATGCAACATCTCCTGAGCCCAATGAACTCCCCATTTCTGATCTTACCCATTCTCTTTAATTTCTGTCATTTACTTTTATGAGCAATTTTCCCATTCCCATTTAAGATTCTGCAATTTCTTTCCGTCATCTACATTCAGCTCTTTATTTCTAGCATTTACTTTTCTGTTATTTACTTTTCCGCCATTTAATTTTCTGCAATTCTCAATTCAAATTCTGATTCGCTCAACTAGAACATTCCTCTAATTAAAGTTGCTTGATCAATCAATCCCTGTGGGATTTGACCTCACTCTATTGTGAGTTTTTACTTGACGACAAATTCGGTACACTTGCCGAAGGAAATTTGTTATGAGACAACTTTTCCGTGGATCAAGTTTATGGCGCCGTTGCCGGACATTGATTGTGCATCAACAATGATTAAATTGGAAGATAACTAGATTGAGCATTTTATTTTTGTTTGATTTAATTTTCTGTTTGAGTAATTTACTTTCAGTTTTAGTTAATTTCTTCTCTTCCCTCTACTTTTTCTTTGTTATTTACAATTCATTTCACTAACCCACTAACTGTTTGATATATTGCATCACTCACACTAACAGTAATTCTGACAGAAATACTTTCTGCATCTATTTTCTTTGCTTGTACTTGTTGGTTGTATGACAGGGAGAAGAAGCGGGGCTTCAACTTTCTTTGATTCTGAACCTGAGAGGACCTTCTTGAGATTAAGAAGGGAAGCAAGAGGAAAAAGAGTAGTTAGTGATGAGGAAGAGGAGGAATACTTTGAACCAAACATGGAAGACAACATGGAAAACCATCATGAAGAAGAGACTCACAACCATGGCGGAAGAGGTCGAGCAAATCATGCTGGGGAGGATAGAAGAGTTTTAGGCTCTTACATCAATCCAAACCCAGGAAATTGTGAAAGTAGCATTCAAAAGCCAACCATCCACACTAACAATTTTGAACTGAAGCCACAGCTCATCACCCTTGTTCAGAACAACTGTTCGTTCGGAGGAAGTGTCCAAGAAGACCCCAATCAACATCTAACCACCTTCCTGAGAATATGTGACACAGTGAAGTCTAATGGTGTTCATCCTGACGCCTATAGACTGCTCTTATTTCCATTCTCACTCAAGGATAAGGCAGCCAAGTGGCTGGAGTCTTTCCCAAAGGAGAGCTTGACAACCTGGGAAGATGTGGTGAATAAATTCTTAGCAAGATTTTACCCTCCTCAACGAATCAATAGGCTGAGAGCTGAGGTCCAAACTTTCAGACAGCAAGATGGTGAGACTCTTTATGAAGCATGGGAGAGGTTTAAGGACCTAACAAGGAGGTGCCCACCAGATATGTTCAACGAATGGGTGCAGCTGCACATTTTCTATGAAGGCCTGTCATATGAATCAAAGAAGGAAGTAGACCATTCATCCGGAGGATCTTTGAACAAGAAGAAGACCATTGAGAAGCCATAGATGTCATTGAAACTGTAGCAGAGAATGACTACTTCTATGCTTTCGAAAGAGGAAACACGAGAGGAGTGATGGAGCTAAACAATGTAGATGCTCTGCTGGCCCAAAACAAGCTCATTACCCAGCAGCTGGCTGACCTCACCAAGAAGATGGAGAGGAACCAAGTAGCAGCAATCTCCACTTCATCAACAACCTAAGAAGGAGTGAATGAAGAAGCAGAGGGAAGTTAGGAGCAAGTCAACTATATTGGGAATTCACCTAGGCAAAACCATGATCCATACTCCAAGACCTACAACCCTGGATGGAGGAATCACCCCGACTTTGGGTGGGAAAATCAACAAGACCAAAGTACATACTTGAGGGTTGACGAACGGGCCTTGCTCCCTCTTCTAAAAATATTCTGTGCTCACATACTTGAGGGTTGATGCCTACTATATCCGCCAAACTACATCCAATTGCCTTCTTGTGCCTCCTCAGCACACTAAGTAGCTGCTCTTCTTGTTGAGAAGTGAGTTCCTTTGCAATGATAACTGGACACTTTTGCTTGTCCTCAAGGTAAGCATATTTGAGGTGTGGAAGAAGCGGTTTCAACTCTAACTTCTGCTCATGGTCAGGCTCTAGATTGTCTGAAGCTGGTGAAAATGGCGAAGTGCCATCATTGTCGTTCAAGAGTGTCCCCACACTCGGACCTTGTCCTGTGTGCTTCTCTTCTAACTCCTCCTTGTGAACTTTAGCTACGGTTTCATCAATGATGTCACACTGGAAGATAGAATGATCTTCTGGAGGGTGCTTCATAACTCCATTCAGATTGAAACTTACTAATCGGCCATCTATTTCAAAAGAGTATGTTCCTGAAAAAGCATCCAATTTGAACTTTGATGCCTTCAGGAAACGTCTTCCAAGTAGGATTGATGACGGCTTCTCTGAGTCATTTTGGGGCATCTCCAGAATATAAAAATCAGTGGGGAATGTGAGCCCCTTAATGCCCACTAATACATCTTCAGCAACTCCAACCACTGTAATAATGCTTTTATCTGCTAACACAAAACAAGCTGCCGACCTTTTTAAGGGAGGGAGCCTCAAAATATCATATATAGACAAAGGCATTATACTCACACATGCTCCTAAATCACACATGCAGTCAGAAATTATTACACCACCAATAGTACAATTAACCATACAAGGACCTGGGTCACTACACTTTTCAGGTAAACCTCCCATTAAAGCAGATATGGAACTACCTAAAGGAATAGTTTTTAATTCATTAATTTTGTCTTTATGTATACATAAATCTTTTAGAAACTTTGCATAGTTAGGTACCTGTTGAATAACATCAAAAAGAGGAACAATTACCTCAACCTTTTTGAATATCTCTATCATTTTGGGATCAGGTTCCAGCTGCTTCCTGGGCTTCCTTGCAAGTTGTGAAAATGGAATGGGAGTGGTGTCTTCTGCAGTAGCTGCGCCCTATGGTGCTTCCTCCTGTGGTTGAACTTCTTCTTTTTCAGCTATGTCCTGTATATCCTCTTCCTCTTCAACATCTTCTATTTCCACTACCTCTTCAGTTGAGGCGTGTTCTGGTGGGCTTGGC